>NC_135766.1:4348757-4948757 GCF_052425735.1 Oculina patagonica
CAAATTTCACATATGTCGTTTTAATAAAAACAAATGGCATAGACTGAAAAAATAAAACAGAAAACTTTTCAAACTGAAGCGTTAGTTGATCAGATTTTGTTTGTACGCGGCGTTTTTACGATGAGAAGTAATTTGGTTTCTAGAGAAATTGTGGAAACGGGAAGATCATGATCTATAAAGTCTTAAAAATGACACATGGATAAATTATGGAAAAAAATTGATCAGGTACTGCTCAGGTCAGTTGTGCGCCCAATGAATACTAAATTCTGCGTCGTAATCATCACCTGAACGAACAACTCGGTCGCGCTGTATGATTAGGAGCGTGTCAATATCTATGAGAGATCGCCCGTATTCGATGGGAATTTTTCAGGATTACGGTACGCCACGTTAATTAAGCACGCCATGAATACTCTAGGATTCCATGCCGTTTGGCATCATGATCAGGTATTCAAACCGAAGCGTATGCGCGAGCAGATTTTACGCAGTATGAATTCGCTGCGTAAAATTTACTTTTAGAAGAATGCGATTCGCCTGAAGTATTATCTTTTTTAATAAAATTCTCCCACCAAAGAATTCTCCATCATATTCCAGCAGTACGACAGACTTGTGGTATACTTTTAAGAAAATTCACGAACGATCATGTACAGAGCGTATTCAGTCATATTCGACACGCATATTCTAGGTGTACGTCAAGTCTCGCGCGCGCTTTGAATACTCTAGGATACTATGGCGTCATGATTACGTATTCTAGTCAAGAATACTTTAGAATATTTAAGCTTTTGCGCAGATCTCTTACCATTCATCCTCCCTTGGTGGTATATAGCCATTGGTCTGAACCATATAATCAGTGGGTCCAGCCACGGACGCATTGGAGACAATGTTGTTACAGAGTGTGAGAAATCCCGCTTTTTTGCAAGTTCCTTTAGCAAGGCGGAAGCGCGAAGAAAGAAAAAGGAGAAAACGTGCGAAAACTGGGGGTGAGAACAAGACGTTTTCGTGCTGTTATTTTTCTTTTAGTTTTATCATTCGCCCCTCGCGCGACGAAGTAAGGGAAGGTAGGATAGCTGAAGATTTTGTTTGATTCTGCGGTTTATATTATTGTTAATAATCATCACTGGGGCACAAAAATCAAACTTCAGTGATTCGGTTTATTTTTCAAAATTGTTGTTTATTTAAATTTTATTAATAAATATAAAGGTACACATTAAGACAATATGAAAATACATACAACATGTACGAACTGTGAACAGGACCCGGAAAAAGAAAGGCAGTGCCTTACGAAATATTGGAATTTAAATTTACTCTTATATCGTTTAAAGAGGGTGGTAAAAGTGGACAGAGGGGTTGGGGTTTCACGCAATTAAAATGGAATAACCATTTCACGCCACAAATTTAAAAGGTGCACGTGACAAATCACATTTACCTCTCGAAGTAGAGTGGCCTGGATCCCATGCATTGGTGCTTACAAGGTAAATTTTTGGAAGGAAGAAAGAAATGCGGTTTACAGTAACATTTCACGAGAAAAAAAAAAAACAGTCATTTTGTAATTCTCATTACAAAAAGAAGTCAGTTCACGGTTCACGGCTATGTAACGAAATCACGTTTCACGAGGAAAATAGCCAGTCCACAATTTACGGGGGGGGGGGGGGGGGGTGGGGGGGAGGGAGGCTTTCACAGATCGCAAAAAAAAAAAAAAAACACTTTACCGCCCTCTTAATTAGCCCTGCGTTTTATTTTCGTTAGGTTACATAGATACACTTATAAACTCCAGGGTTTTTAAAAAATATTACGCTTACTATGCTGCCATAAATACAATATCATAATACTACATGTGCCTTCAAGACTTATTGTTACATAATTTAACAGAAACATTGAAAACACACTCAAGCTCTCGACTCACTCTGTCGGAAGACGACGGAAACGAGACGAAAACAGGGTGAAAACGAAAACAAACGACCGCTGGCCGAAACGGCAGGCCTAAAGTTTTTTCCAAGATGGCGGCTATTTGTCACGCAAACCAGTAAGCCGTAGCAGTAGTGACCCTCTATGGATTTTGAACAGCTCATAGTCTTAAATAATTATTTTGACATCCTGCTTATTTCTTTGACGAAGAAAGAACAACAATGGATTGCTTGAGTTAAACACGCCTCGAAGCAACGCAACATGATACGGAACGGTGGACATTCAGTGGCGAATAAAGCGGCTTGCTAAATTAGGCTTAAATACAGCAAGTCTACCGAAGGGAGCCCAAAATAGCAACAAAAAACGATTACCCAGACAGGTATGTAGCATTCCTTACTTGTTTCTGTTTCTTGTTGCACCGAAAAGTTGGATTGAAAGTTCTTGAGAAAAAAATCCACGGCTGTATTTACATCAATGTCACGACAAGATCATATAATGTAGCTATTAAAATGGGCGCAAACAACACGTATTAAAGGCAGGCAATATGGTCTAAGCCATGGTGTAGGCCATGGCCTGCCCTATGACCTACCGGTGGTCAGATTTCTATAAACCGTGCATCATATTGTAAGCCTTTCAGCGTTTTCCTTGAGACTGTCATGATCATACCAATGGCTTTCGTCTGCTGTTCTTGTTGTAAAGTTTCAATCAAAGTTTGTTATTTATATTAGCCTGCTGGTAGAACAATGAAATTGAGGTACAGTATTCGGGAAAAATGCAACTTAAGGACAAACCTCATTATGTCAGCTCTCCTGATTGCTCAACTAGTCCTATTTCTGGACTCACAATCCCGAGCTCACATTATTGCGTGACGGGTTGTTCTAATCTTTTAAAATTCCCGGAAACTGAAAATCCGGAATTCGGTACAACAACGCCTGAGAACCTGAGACCCGGATTGGCTACATTTGTTCAGGTCAGTAGAAATTAATTAGCACGCTAGAACATAAACTATGAAGCCCATTTTGATAGTACACCATTTCAACACGACTGAGCGCCAATTTCAAATTTGTAGTCACAATTCAAAATATGCCGTGACATAAATTATCCTTGAGCATTGTGTATCACACACTAAAGCAATAATTTGACTCATGCTTTAGAATTGAAGCCAACTGGTCATAATTTTTGATGGAGTAGTCCTCGAGAAACCATCGCGAATGCAGAGCAAGCGTCCTATGCTCACCAAGAAAAGGAAAAGTGAGATGAACGAGCACCTCATTTACAGCGTGCTGGGACCCAGTCAAGGAATCTATCAGGTCCACAAGAAAAACAGGCGGAACCAGCTGCAGGCGGGAGGTGATACAGCTCAGAACAACCATTATTCCTACATAGGTTATGAAAACCATCACTAAAACTCGTAAAATTAATTGGTAGTTAGTTATTTCATCAGTGCTGACCACCTATTTTCACAAAGACTAAACGATTTATGGCATAAACTTCATCACAATTCACTTAAGCACTTTGCGTGAACCACTGTATTCTACTCCCTCCTTCCTTGGTGAAGTACTTCATATAGCTCACATGTCTAAGGCCCTGTTTATACGTCGAATTTAATTCAGACGAATTTAATTCAAATTAAATTCGTCGATTAGTCGACGTTAATTGCCGCCTGATTTAGACGTCGAATTTAATTCAACCGAATTTAATTACTCACCCGAGCCTTCAGCACTTTTGACCAGTGGTGGGGATAATTCCCGCCAAACTAACGGGAGACCGCGAAATTTTTCGGAGCTCGCAGATTTAACCAAAACAACATGGCGAGGTTTACGAAGGCATCATTGCTGGAGAAAATATCCAGAGAAAGACAGCGGAGAAGGCAACTGCGACGTCAAATGTTGACACTGGTAGTGATGAAGAAAAGGTTTCTTGCGCGAGTTTGTTTATCGATTTGTCTGTTGTTACAATCAGTCGAAGAGGAAGATGTTCAGCGTCACCGAAGTTGTCGTCGCAGTATCAGAAATACAGGATGGTGGGAATTGGTCTGGGCGACATACGACGAAGGAAGATTCAAGAAAGCGTTTCGAGTGTCAAGAAAAACATTCAACTACATTTTAAAGAGCATTCGACCCGACATTGAGAAAAATACCGTGACAGAAATTCCCGTTTCGCCTGAATGTAGGCTTGCAATTTGTCTGTTCAGGTTAGGTAGAGGTGACTACTTATATACTATTTCTGAATTGTTTGGACTTGGTGTGACAACCGTTCACCTCATTGTCAAAGAAGTGTGTGAAGCAATAGTACGAAACCTATGGAAAGTATCAGTGCAAGCACATTTTCCAACTACTGAACAGGATTTCAAAGAGAAAATGGTTGATATGGAAATGTTGTGGCAGTTTCCCTCTTGCTGGGGTGCCATAGATGGGTGTCACATTCCCATTCAGTGCCCACCAGGTGGACCGAAGGCGAATAAAGAGTATCATAACTTCAAAAACTTCTACTCCATAGTCATGATGGCAGTTGTTGATGCCAAAGACCGCTTCGTCTGGGCAAGTGTTGGTTTCCCTGGAAATTCGCATGATTCTATTATTTTTCAGTCTACTGAATTGTGGCATGATATTACTGAAAACAATATCATACCATCAGTTACCAAAACAATTGGAGGCACTGAGGTTTATCCAATGATTTTAGGGGATTCAGCATTCCCATTTAGAATGTGGCTGATGAAACCATATGGTCATGCAAATCTTACACCTGAGGAGGCCTATTTCAACTATCGCCTGAGCCGTGCAAGGATGGTAGATGAACGAGCATTTGGCCAACTAAAGAGCAGGTTTAGAGTGTTGTATCGAAAGCTAGAATGCCAACCAGAAGGAGTAAAACTGGCTGCGCTGACGTGTCTGATCCTACACAACATTTGTATTGATGCAAATGACAGTCTCCCTCCCCAGCTGGATCTAACAGTTGATCCTTTCACACAAGAGAGGAGAAGTAGGGATGAGATCCGACGATTGCTAAACATGCGAAACTGTTCCAAAACAAAGGATTCATCTCGTCTTGCTGGAGCTATAAGGAAGGCTCTAACAAAGAAATTTTGGGAGGATAAAGTGTAAAACCACATTTAGCATTACATTGATGTAAACGTTTTCAGTCAGGCACTAACTTCTAATTCATAAATGCATTTTATTTTCAACCCAACACTTCTTGTTTCTACCCTATCATTTGAAAGTTACTGCAGAAAATATAAAAAAATGCCCTTAACCCTTTTAGCCCCAATATACACATACAAATTCTCCTCGCTGCTCTCTTTACATTTTCTTGTGTTAATTGGGAGAATTAATTTGTTTTATCAACAAACAAGGTTTTCTTTGGTGAATATGTTATTAATTCTCATAATCCCTTCTCTTTGATTAAGTATTGATATTGTGAGGAGAATTGTAATGTAGATCACTATTGAGACTTAAAGGGTAAACATTTAAGGTTGAGTGAAATACATGTACTCATCATTAAAACAAGAAGTCAAAGATCAGACAATTGAGGAATTGTCCTCTGATTATTTTTAATTATTACATTTTTGGAAATTAAAATTGGAGTACAATTTTACACCTGGATATTGACATAACCATGTCACTTCCCTCTTAATTTTTAAGTGTCTGTCTCATTCAGGATATCCACACAGTACACTTCTTGTTTTAAGGATGAGTAGGTCAGGAGACCAATTAATGATCTATTACCTAATTGCAACAAACAAGTTGCAGTGTAATGCAACTACTTACAGTAAACTTAACTTTAACAAGTAACTTAATATTGTTAACAGGTTTAAATTTTACAATAAGTTTCTGTTTTGTAATATTTAGAGGCACAAGTCTACCTTGAAATCAAGTTCAACAATGATGATGTAAAAAGTACAGAACAACATATTAAAGTGTTGCATGTTAGTTTGTTCTGATTTCAAATTCTTCTCCTAGATAAAACTGTTCAAGCCATAACATCACGTTCATGAAAAATAATAAATATACTCAAACACAACAGTACAACTAAATGTGAACGTGAACTATGTTTGAGATGCAACAATAACATGAAGCAAAGTTTTTACTACAAGCCATTGGCTTAATCTGTTGTTTTAAACGTCAGTGGATTAATTCTCTTGTTTGATTTTTCGAGGGGGAGGGGGGATTTCAGATTTGGTAGAGGTGATTTGTAAGAGGTTAGTTTTATATTTATAATAAAATCAATCAGAAAAAGAAAATATAAATGTTTCAGAGAATTGTCACATTCTACTTACATTTATATCTTTCTCGATATAATGTTTTTAATGTTTAAAAATATAATATCAAGAAAGACAGGTCATCTATCAAAAAAGCTTCTTTGGGTGGATTTAATCCCAACCTGTCCTCCCCTTGCCTTGGTCTTTCTTTGTGCTTTTTCATATTATAACCTAATTCATAAAATTTACGAAGCTTTCCCTGGGTAGACATTTGCATATACTAGTCCAATGGGGTTCTACTTATGGAAGGACAGGAAGGTCTCTGTTAATTCTCAGTTCAGTTCTGTTGAGGTTTAGACTTTACTAAGAAAGTGTAGGTGATTTTTTTTTCTTTTACATGTAAGATTATTGACTTCCATTGTCTACAGAGTATTCAGTAGTTTAAAATTCAAAATATTTTTACATTTCCTACAAGACAAATTAGAAAAGAACTGTATATCAAGCATAACCTTTCAATTCATTTTACTGCCATTTATAAGCCAATGTTTAAAGTAACAAAATCAAGTCAACTACCTGATAGTAATATCCTTGGTAATACCAATTCTATTCATCCAATGCAAGCTTGCACCTCAAAAATTTGAACCACCTACTCTGCTGCTTGAGGATGGTGTATGTGGACGGCTGCTTGCAGAGTAGGGTGATGACCAATAGTTATGTTCCACACCCTGATTCCGAGGTTGAAACCCAGAAAGTTGGTACTGACCCTCCCTAGAAGGGGTTTCACTGTGGATCAAGGGTTGAAATGTAGGACTATGATAGTGATTGGGAACACCATGAACTGGAATGTTTGAATTACTGGTGGATGCCATTAAGCCACACATCATCTGAAAATACCTCATTTCCTGTTCTCTGGAGTGCTTCATATCTTCTTTTAAAATTTGTAAAAGTTCCTTGGTAGGGTCATTATCAATGGTAGCTTGAAGCAGTTCAAGAGCTTTTCCCACCTGATCACTTTTACCTTTTTTGAAGGTAGGTTTCTTGACAGGTATAGATTTGTTTTTTACTGGCAGGTCACCATTTTTATCTGCGACACTAGAAGAAGTGCTGGATCTTTCATCATCTTCATCAATGATATCACTACTGCCACCACAATCATTCCCAGCTGCTTTTCTACCACAAGCAGAAGGTTCACACGCATTTTCTGGTTTACACGAGTCCCTTGTTTTAACCAGTGGGTAAAGACTGTTAAACCATTTTCCATATCCCTTTTCTTCAATGAACCTTGTGATACCTGAAGCAGTTTTCATTGTTAGACAAACCTTCTTACATACACTGACGCACCACTTAAATTTATTCCTCATTTGTGGCACTGAAAAAGGAAAATCCTTTCCAGTAGATGCATTGTATTTCTCGTTAAGCTGTGGTAACACCTTTTTATAAACATCAGTGTTGCTTGCTTTCTTGACATTAGTAAATACAAGTTTATGTAAACATTCTTCATCATTGACAATGATATCTACCATATCCATGATTTGATCTTCATTCCACCTCGGTTTTCGCCCACGCTTTGCCTTTTTTCTTCCTGCTACGGTGCTCAACTTTTCATTTTCCTCAGCTGAGTCAGACTCACTAGCTGGTTCAAAGTTGTCGGTCAAAGTTGGCTCAAAGTGGTCATCTTTGTAGGATTCGTCTCGAGAAGTCCCAGGAGCACACTCCAAACAATATCCGACAGTTTTGTTTGCCTCCCATCCCGCCGTTTCTTCGTTTTCCTCCGCAATTGAACATTCTAACCGAACACACACACTTTTCCCACAAGCTATGCATGAATATTTTGTGTTCCTGTTGCAATTTATGCAAGCGGACGGCAGATTTTTCCTCCACAGCGACATAGTTCAACAACGTGAAAACGCGAGAAGACGCCAGTGCGCATGCGACATGAACGAAACTTTCAACGAAACTACCACGGGCTCAATGGGGATACATTATGATAATGTATGCATTTAATTCGATGCGTCTGTTGTGCGACGTCTAAACTGAAGACGCGCTATCGATATTTTTTTCGTCCTACCAAGACGAATACAACGTCTAGGACGAAATTAATAAACCGGACGAATCTAATTCGATTTATACGTCGCACAATCGTCGAATTTAATTGCTAAATGGTCCTTGAATTAATTTCGTCCCAATTAAATTCGACGATTTTGCGACGTATAAACAGGGCCTAAATTGGTGGATATATTGTTGCTCATTTGTTGTCGCTCTAACGCTTCTTCAATCATGGCTACTTCTTCGTCATCAACATCTTCTGCACTCTCCAAAATTCTGCCACTTCGGTGTAGAACACTCAGGCGGGAGAAATAGCTGGTGATCTGCTGAACAGTTAGCCAATAAGACCGTTGAAAACGTTTTTTTCCATCAGGGGTCCTCATTGTGCGGAGTTGGGAGGACACTTCTTTCGGGTTAGCTTTCTGCCCGGTTTCTTCCCCCTTTAGGAAGATCTGGTTAAGGAAATCTTTCACTGGCTGAGAAAAGCGAACTCTTTTTTTTGCTCCTTTTAGAGCCCAACCTTTCTCAGGAGCTAAAGATGACCTCTGTCCATGACTTTTGTCAACGTCATCTGAAACCTCGTTTGTAACTTTCACGGTACCAACTGTAGTGCATCTAAATACCCAGTTGCGCTTAATGACGTCATACATACTTTCCTTATGCACTTGGTAAAAGTGTTTGCCTACATCGAGGTGCTTGTCTAGGGTTTTTCTTGATACAAAAACTTTCACGCAACCTACTTCAGGGCATGGAAATCCTCCCTGTGAGGGGCGATCATCAACATCATGGGTGCTTTCGCTCTTGTCTTCATTATCTGCTGCACACTGTCCCCCTGTAGCCTTCTTCAATGCACCTGTGTCCGTCTCTGGGCTACTGAACTCTTCATGCACAATCAAGCCGGTTTTTCCCTGTGGTTTGGCCATCTCTTTCATTTCCTGGTTACGTATCAACTTTCCCTTTCCAATTCCGTAGGCCTTCCATACTCTTACTCCTAACCTGTGGAACTCAAAGTTGTTAAGGGACTGGATTCCTGTCCACTTGTGCTGCGATATGTCTTTTCTGCTGGTGTCTACCCCAACAACGGCTGCACGACACCCCTTCACACCACCGTAGGAGTCTAGGGCTCTCTTCATCTCGGATGCAGTGTTTATATCGTTACCTTCATTCAAGTAACGACGCATGTGAGACTTCATCGTAGCAATTCGACGATCACAAATGTCTTTTCCAGACTGAGGATCACTGAAATCGTACCGTCTTATCGTGATGCCGACTCGTCTTGAAATTCTCGGAATGGCCAGCATCAACGGTCCGCAGTGGTAGCAACCTGCGTTATCAGATCTCAAAAATGCCTCTTTTATTCCTGGCTGCGACGTCTTCAGCTGTGTAAGGACATTTTCAATTATGGACCCAACAGAAAACCAGTCTTGTGCACATTGATCAAACGCGTGGACAAACGTCCTCACCTGGAAAGATAAATTTTACTCATTAACTCATTTTATTTAGAGGGGAAGATTTTCGTTAAATACATTTTTTGGAGTTCTTACACTAACAATCTCATAAATACTATACATATATAACATTTTTTAAAATGTTATATTTTAAGGGCATTGCCCTGTATTGCATTGCGCATTCTTACTGCGCAGAATTTTACGCGTAATTAGCGCGCGCACACAAACAAAATGGCGGCATTTTTCCATGCGGCTTAGTCCACGAGAGAAGTAAATTGTTGCTCTCTCATAAACGAGCATGGTGACCTGTCAATTTTTTTCTCATTTTTTTAGCGATCAAATTCGTTCTGTAAAATGAAAACAAATCAATTCCTATGTTTGAAAAATAAATTATCACTGAAAACGTGTACTTTGCCAGTACTCGCAGAGGAATTATTAAGGAATTATGTGGAATATACAAGGTCATCCTACTTCTAAACCAGTACGGTGACCCCACTTTTTTATTTCAATATTTAAGTCCCCTTAAGGTAATCAACAAGTAGGCAAAGTTTGGTTGAAAATCTATGTTCAGTTCTATTTCGGGGCAATGACCTTAAATGCTGCCTCGGCATCATGAGATATTTCGTCTTTTTGATCTTTGCTTGTAAGTGGGAGAATCGAGTAACCAAACAGTTATGTCATCTTATATATATACCTCAAATTCTCCCTCAGTAGTTTTTGTTATTGCGGCAGACACATGCCAGGATCTCCCCTTCTTTCCAAACCATTCCGACTGTGTTTCTCGAAAACACACTGGTAAGAACTTTATGGCCCAGTCCATTACGATAAATACTTGAGTAGACGTCATTTCATCGAGGACAGTTGTTTTGGCCGCTTCTTGATGCGCAGTTCTCATTATGTGGGCTTTCCAATCTTTGACCTTTTTAACTGCTGCTTCGGCATCATGAGATATTTCTTCTTTTTGATCATTGCTTGTAAGTGGAAGAATCGAGTAAGCAAACTGTCAGTATAATGATTTATAATTAATATAATGTACTTTTTATAAGGTTCTCATTCATCTTTTCCGGTGAATGAGAGCACGACATATAGTGAATACAGTTCTTTTTCTTATAGCTTTACCAAATCATTGAGGTCTCGTCCACACTGATCGGTATAAACTTGAAAACGGATAAATGTTTTTCGGCCATACTAATCCGGATATATTTGAAAACGATACGCTACATCGCACGCAACGCTGCAACGCATGAGCAGAGCTATTGAAGAGCTAATAAACCTTTTGTTTTTGACAGAGATTACATGGCTATTTGAAGTCAGCGTTTTCGAAAAGCTCTGTTGTCGCCGTTCACACTTAACCACCTAGCTGGCGTTGTCAAATTTCTCCACTTTGGAGGCCGTTTTCGAAAAGCTCCGTTTTCGACTGTTGGCCTATCCGGAGGAAAAATATGCGTTTCATTGACTGAGATGCCTTGTAATGCAGTAAAGAATACATTCCAGGCGACCTGTTCGTATTAGCTTTGCCACAATAAAAATAAAAACGTAGATAATTACAATTAATATATGTATGCTATAATTATATGATAATAAATTTCATTAATAATACATGATAATACAATGGTTGGGCGTTTGTTTAGATGCATTTATAAATGACAGGACAACTTGGATTAATATTAATCCGCGGATTATAATAATAATAGATTATAATAGGATTATTATAATCCAGTAATAGATTATTATAATCCAGTAATATATTATTATAATCCAGTAATAGATTAAGGCACGGCAAAAAATTGGAAGGATTAGATTATTATTAATATTATAATCCGGATTAATATTAATCTCTGTTATAATCCCGATAAAAGGCCGTGAATGTTCAGATAACAGCAAATCGAAAGATACGTTTATTTAAAATATTGTTTAGTAGCTCATTAAACAGATTGCAAACAGTTACTGTCATCAGCAGACGCACTAATTAAAAAAATATCTTTATATTTTACTGATCTTCAGACTGTGCCGTTAGATGCGGGTGAAATACAATTTAAACTACGTTCAAGTTAATGGTGAACGGTGGGAACGATCCTGTCTCTGTTCCAACCGTCCTCCATGAACGTAGTTTAAATTGTATTTCACCTGCATCTAACGGCACAGTCTGATGATCGCTTCGTGTGTGAAACTCTGAGTAACTGTCCGTGAAGTTTCTATCCTTAATTATAGTATTCCGCTCTGCATGTATTTGCATCGGGAAATCTACGATTGTGTGAAACCTTTTACATTTTTCTTTATTAATTTTACTGATCAGATATCTGTTATATTTAGATACCAAGCAAAAGGGTCCAAGAATGCATAAGATATTGATAAGGCCGCCTTAGATCAATCTTCGGAAGCTTTGGACTAGGATTGCGTTGTTGAGATTTATTATTAAGATTAATATTAATCCTATTAATATTAATCTTACATAAGATTAATATTAATCTTAATAGATTAAGACGGGTCAAACCTCAGTAATAGATTATAATAATCTATTACTGGATTATAATAATCTATTACTGGATTATAATAATCTATTACTGGATTATAATAATCTATTACTGGTTTATAATAATCATTAGGATTAATATTAATCCGATTAATATTAATCCGAGTTGTCCTGAAATGAGAAAGAAAGTATTTTAAGGAAGTAATGTTGATTGCCTTTAATAGTTCTAAAAGAAAAATTGTACCTCAGCTGTGTTTTATCTGAAGAAAAAGCTACTTCAATTTCAGCAAGTGTGCTTTCCAGCGTCTCACAACGATCACATGCTACATCATGTTCGTGAAGACACTTCCCCTGAAATTCTTTCCCAGTATCAGACAGAGCATGAAGCCGACAGTGATCAGCGCAACGGCTCTCAGCCGCAATGTGAAGTTTGTAGTCAGTTTTGAGATAATTCTTACTGCTCTTTAGCTTTTCCTGAAGCTCCTTGGCCCACGACTGTGGCATTCCTGTTGACAAAAAAATATGTGGATTGGGCTATCTAAGGAAGACCATTGTATTATAATTGGGATGTCTATAATAAATACAGATTGATGATGATGATGATGATGATGATGATGATGATGATGATGATGATGATGATGATGATATCCAAAGCTGATTAAAAGAGTGGTGGAATTTTTAAAGTGGTTATATTATTATTTACTCCTTCTGTGGCCCTGTTGAAGACGGGAACTGCTAGTTGAAATGTTGGCCATTAAATATTCTGGCTATCTTCATTTCCGTCGTGTAAGCCTTGCAATTTAAGTTGTTTAACTACTACAGGCATCCCTTTTTCGGTATATCCGAAAAGAGAGTTACCACGAAGTTTAACCAAGCGTCAATTTTTTCTCGACATTTTTAAATTGCGACACTCTAGTAGTGAAGCCTTAAATGTAACTATATATTTTTTTGTGCTGGGTGTTGTACAAGGTAATAATCTCTTGGAGGGAGTTATCCTACCTGCTTCCGCTAGTTTTCCAACAACGTCGTTCAAGGTATTGAATGAAGATGCTCCGTCCGTGGCAACGTTGTCAAGGCCAGCAAGAGATTTCTTTTGAGAAGCTGCACAAACCTTTAAGAAACGTATGGAAGAAAACTCTCAATAACAGAAATATCAGAAACTGACTCGCAGGCTGCACGTTCTAATGTAGTAACAGGGCAATTTGGCCAGCTTACATTCCTTTTCTTAGGTCTTTGTCGTTACTACCAAATGGCATAGATATTGTAGATGTTTGTACGGTAAGATCCCCATTTCTTGAAGCAGTTTTCGTTTCTCTAGGAGGTTCGAGAAATAACCATTCTACCGTAACAACTTCTGTTGCTCTACTTAAGGCTTATTTTTATATTAATTTTCATGCATCACTTTATGTCGGCAGTGTCATATGCTGTTTCTGACATCAATGTCTAATGTTAACTTAATGTAAAAAAAAAAACGTGTACCTGTAGCATGGTAAACAGCGTCGATCTTCCTAATGGGACGAATTGCTCTTCTCTACAAAATGAGACATTAAGGTCCGCTAGCCTTGTCACCGTAACTGTGGGTACAACATTGGGAATCTCTATCGTCTCTCCACTCGACAACTTCAAGAACTTTGTGCCATACGCCACATCCTGCAGGTAGTTGGGGCTAGCTATGAAATAAAGGAAATGATCCTCCTTTACTGGGTCCAAACGTGTACGACGAATCTCTGGCAGTTCTTTCGGTCGCCCTGGTCCAACAATCGCAGCGTGCTTTCGGGCCTGGTCAATACGCCATTTCGTCAATCCTGGTACCATTTCCTTAACAAATAGTGAGAGAATCTCTTGCTTGGTGAACCAAGAGTTTGACTCTTCGTAAAGGCTAGCGAGCCGTTTTACTACGTCACCTCCAACAGGCCTTGGTACGCAAACATTTTGGATTTCATCACGAGCCATGAGTTGAAAAAGGGCTTGAGATTGCCCCGGTGCAATGCACTCCAACACTGTGTTACAGACTTGCCGTGATTTCCTCTTGTAATATCGAGATGTACTTGGTGAAATTTCACTTACAGGGAGGTGTAACTGACTCCTCACAGGACTTACATCACGGCCACGGACGCGACCTATAAATCCGTTTAATGACATCAGGTTCGTCTTGACCTGCGGTGTTGGCATCCATTCTTGTTTTCCAGGAGTATCAGGACTGCAAATACTTGTTTCCTAAGTATAAGTGTAATTGAAGTCAACAAATTAATTAAATAAACTGTCACGAACGTCCCTATAGACCATTTACAGATTAACCCTCAAAGTACGCGAACCACCCCCCCCCCCCCTCCCCACTAAAAAAAGCTCTGGTACCTGATTTACACGTCCTTTTTCTTCCACGCCAAACTGCGCTTGTGCGTGTCAAAGGCTTTAAAACATCTTGGTTAGAGTACGCGATTCTTCGTTTAGTGCAGGTGCCGCTATTACATACTAGAGCGGATCTTTTGCTTTTTTTCCAGAAGAAAAAAGGGCAACTAGGGATTACATTAGGGACTTCATTAAAATGGCTTTCAGGAACGTTAATCAATTTCATCCGAGCTCCGACTACCCCTCTAAAGTAAGTCCGAGCTCGGTACGGATGGGGCAAGGGCGTTTTCAATGCAAAATTTATCAGTGTCGAACCCTTTTCTCTGCACGCTTGCTTTTTTATTCCTGAGACGTGCAAAAAATTTTCTGTCGTGTAAATGGACCTGCAGGTATGGGCCCATTAACGCGGCAGAAAGTTTTTAAATGCGATTGACATTTGCTTTAAAGAAAAGCGGCAAACATAACACTATATAGTCCAGTTCCTGAACTCTCTCTTCCGCGCGCCTTTTATAGGGGCTGAACCCAGGCGTGCGAAGAGAGAGTCCAGGATAACTTACATGCGCATGCGCCAGTTTTTCCCCCAAAATCGGGGGGGGGGGGAACCATATTTGGCAGCACTTTTGAAAACGCGCGCGCAGAGATGACGAGTTCAACTACGCGATCGTGCACTAAAGCAGAATCACCGGAATAACTTTAAAAAGCCTAGCTTTGCAGTTGGTGTCTACTAAAAGCTAACGGGAAAAACAAAATCGCTATCCTTCACCTATTCCTAGTATTTTGTTGCTGTCTATTGAATTGGTTTTGGATGCAATTGAGCACAGTTTTTTTTTCTTACATTTATTTGCGCGCTTGGTCGTGTAGCTGAATTCGTCATTTGAGCGAGCATTTGGACTAAAAACTATACCGTTAGAAAACCCGGACTTTCGTTGTATGTCAATTCCCTTCGATATTCCTCGTCTGCGCTTACCAATTCCTGAAATAACAAGAAGAAAATACCAGAAAAAGAAATTAAATGGCTGCGATTTAAGGTATCACGGGCCAGGAAGAACTTTGCTGAGACAAACCCAAGTTCATAGGTGCAGGGGGGGGGGGAGGGGGGGCTGTAGCCCCCCAAACAATTTCTTTTTGGTGGGGGCACACACACATTTCTGTGCCGAAAGAATCGTTAGCAAAGCAAAAAATTGGTTTGTCAAGACACAAATCGTTTTATCCGGATCTTGCTTGGCGGGATAATATTGTGCAGGACTTTCAACGAAACTTGTTCCCCCAAAACGCTACTAGGAGAGGTCCGCAATATGTTAACTTGTATTTGACATTGCCTGTGGAATCGGCGACTTCAGAGCGTACATTTCTTGCCCTCCGACGTCTAAAGAACGACCCAAAAAGCACCATGAAGCCCCCACGTTTCAAAACGCTCCGCCGCCTCTGAAGTCAAAGGAGCTATGTCACGAAATACCAATTCATTTTTTTCTGAACAATTGTACCAAAAAGCTTTTACATTTAAGAAAACAACAATGCAACATGCATATAATAGTTTCCTTTTTTTTAGTTGACTAATTTCTTAGTTAAAGTAAAAATGTAAGTAAAAAAAGCATATTTAGTTATTACCGCATTCACGCTATTTTCCATTTCTTCGTTCCCTGGGCTGTTGTCATACGGAAATGTACTTGGTGATTCCTCGTAACGGCTTACTGATTCCTGTGAGACAAATCGAACTGAATTTATATAAACTGTTAATAAATGGCTTTCTGTGATTCCATTTAAAATCACAGGGTAAAACGTTCAAAAAATTACAATGCGATAATTAGTGTACTAGGTTGTCAAACAAAATAGTTTCCTTTTTTATGTTGACTTATTTCTTAGTTAAAGTAAAAGTGTAAAAATGTAAGTAAAATGCATAAAGTTATTACCGCGTTCACGCTGTAATTTTCCATTTCTTCGTTCCCTGGGCTGTTGCCATATGGAAATGTACTTGGTGATTCTTCGTAACAGCTTACTGATTCCTGTGACACAAATCGAACTGAATTTATATAAACTCTTAAAATCATAAGGTAACACGTTCAAGAAATTACAGATAGTACAACATCTATGCTACAGCGTCCACTAGTGAGTTATGGATGCACGCGGAAGGTTGCTAGGCATGAAAGAAACGTAAGAATCGTTTGAAGCGATAGCTGAGGGCGAGGCTGGCTTCCAGAGTGCTTAGCAAACCACCCGGCTGGAGTCTTTCTCCGCTAAAAAAGTCGGCGTGATATTACGAATTGAAGGTGTTTTGTGCTTCAATTTAACTTACCAGCTTTGATTTGTGCTCTTGCCGGCAATCTCTACATATCCCTGACGAAAAACCATAACATCGAGGTAAAACAACCGTTCTTTTGTAATCATAAGAAAAAAAAATATTACGAATAAGATTATGAAATGTAGCTTGAGGGCCATTGTAAATTTTTTGTTGCTGTTCGTGATATTGACTGATCTGTGCACAGGAAATTGCTATTGGTCCTGGGGCTGGCTGTAACCATCACGCTGACAATGCCAATTCCGCCAATTACATTGAACGTTTTCCAACAGTTTGCCACTAACTTCTTACTCTACCGCAAGTGAAGGTTATAAAAGAAAGGACTGCACTCTTTAAACATGTCAAGGATTTTTTTTTTTACTTTCTCTTTTATTTTATATCACTTCACACGGTTTCCACTTGATCATTACTAACACTTGCGTTACTGGTCACGCAAAAGCTTATACGTAATGGAGACCACATTTGGAAAATTGCTTCAAGCCAGCCTTGAATTTAGAGTCGTCTTTTTATCGCTGTTCCGTTCAGAATGCTAAAAAATTTTGATCTGTGATTCTGCCCTTCAGTATAAAAAGTGGGTTGTTGTTTTTTTAAGTTACTGACTTAATCCTCTTTGGGCGTGTCCGCATGCAACCCCGTTGGGGTATATTTTCAAAATGTAAGTAAGTTATCGCTACCCGCATATATGTCGAATCCGTATATTTAAGGCCAAAACCAAAACAGTTATCAATATTAGCTCCCTGGACAAGCTGTCTTCTTTCGCATTTCCATAGCCATGTTGAAAGTACGGAATTTATACTTACATATATGTCTGAATTTATCAAAACCGGGTCACGACCAAAAAGCCTGGTCTGCACTTTTTCCAGCAAAAGCACCGTCCTTGTCAATCAATCAATCAAAAGCAAACTGTCACTTGTTAGCATGCACACCAACCTTGCTTGTGTGTGAAAGCCTCATGGCAGCTTCTCAACCCTGCACGCAGCCGCCACCTGGAAGTTCAAAGACGAGATTTCTTTTTGGTTTTCTGCTGTTTGTAGTAGCATGATAAAAATGTTGGGAAGTCTTCTCAGTGCATATGCACACGTAAGATACTACAAGGTTGTAAACTTTGGAGAGACAATGTTTTCTTTTGCAATTGTGAATAATTGTTAAATATGCTATCAATTTGTCTGGAATTTGAGTAAGTTAAACAACTTTGAATTTTATATTTTTTTCCCCATAATACTATGGAATGACCCTAAGGGCCTCTTCATATGAGCCCGGTAACTGGGCTGGCTCAGTTACCGGGATGAATTTTGTCGTCAGTTCATAAGGGCAATTTCCACCTGGTCGACTGGGATGAAATTCAAGAAAGAAAACCAAAATGGAACCACATGAAATTGTATCGTTGGTGACTTTCATAACTTTGTTGACTCTTGTAATTTTAGTTACAAGGTTAATTTGAATACTTTTGACGTGGAAATGTATACAAAGCAAAAATATGACATTTTGACCACCCTGTTACGAAAGCAAAGCAAATTTGTCAAAAAAAGTTTCCTCCAGTAACGAGGCTGGAGTGTTCATATGGGAAAATTTTTATCCTGATTGCCAAGATCTTGGTTGTAGAAAGTGAGATCTTGGTAACTGGGCTGGCCCGCCTTCTCATATGAACACATCAAAATTTTTAGAAAGGAGCTAAGTAATAAGAGTGAGGCGAGATTTTGGTAACCGGGATAGCCCAGTCAACCAGACTCATATGAAGAGGCCCTTAATTACGTTTTAAATTACATGAAGGGGCCCTAAATTACATTTCGACCAAACCAACAGAGAGGAGACTTTGTGAAATAAAGTTACTATTCTAGTTGGAATTTTTACGTTGTTTATTTTTATATATAACAACGCCAAACTCTTCGTACTATTACACTCTTTTTTTTGTAATATTAATATATTTCATAAAAAAATCGAGGCTGAAATTTGCGAAATTTTAAGAATATTTGAACAATAAACCCGAGGCTGAGATTAATAAGAATATAATTTTGTGTGTTGAAATTTGTAAATACAATAAAATTAATATATGTTTCAAGCTCGGCTAAACCGTGTACAATTCTTGAGTTCCTTTCTCTAAATGGAAAAAAAATAGCCAATAAAAAGATAAAAACTGGCACTAGCCATTTTTAAGGTTCAAAGCTAATGACAGTTTGACAATGAATGGTACGTGTAACAAATAATAAAATTCCGGTTATATAAGCACCCTGGCTTATAAGCCCTCTCGGTTATAGGCCCATCTACCTAGAAACAAAAAATACATCCGGTTGTAAACCACACCGGATATAAGCCCCCCTCTGCTGGATGACAGTACTGAACAGGGCTAAATGTTGCTAATTTATTATGACTTTTTGAGTTAAAAACATATTACGATCAACAACGTCGTGGCTCGTTTTGAAACGCTTTTTTATTCTGCTGATAAGTCCCCCTCGATATAAGCCCCTCTGTTTATAAGCCCACCCAAAACCCCTTACGAAGTTGTATAAGCCCAGGGCTTATAACCGGAATTTTACGGTATGTAGAGTTTCCAGATGGTATACAGATCCAGACACCAAACTACCCCAAAACATTCTAAATTAGAGCTAGATGTCATAAGTAATAATCTAAGAATATTCACAAGATTATTTCCAGCCTTAAATCGGCAGAAAAATAAGAATATTCAGCATGGGCCGGAAAAACAACATTTTTATATAAAAAAAAGAGTGTACTTCATCATTCAAGCCATGTCATTATACTCCAACTCTGTGAATTCAAAACTTGAAAGAAGTTGTCTTTACGAATATTAAACCTACTTTAGTGTTCTGTTAGCCCGCCTTTAAACGAGAAGTCGTATGACATTACGTGGTTTGCACTATAAAGAAATTCAAGTGTCGCGAAAGAGTCGTTCGCATATAGTATGTACAGCCGACTGCACAATTAATCTGAATGAAATCCACAGCTCACACTAAAATTGCTCAATGAAGCTAAGCAAACATTTAATATTTTGGAACAGCAAGAATACAAAGTTCTCCAGAATTTGTACGAAAACTCGGGACTCCCGTACGAATAGAAAATCGAAGTCTACATAAGGTATAGGTAAGTATAATCTCGTACACTTTGTGTTTCGGGGTCTGAGATCGTGCGCTTGAAAGATAATAATAGAATTTTTTTTTCCCCAAGATAAACCTCGCGACCATTTTTCACAAGAATTTAGTAAATAAATTCATATCACACTTGATGCATTTTGCGAAGGACGTGAAGAAAACGACCCTGACCTCTGTGATGCAATGTCGTACAGCAAATTATAATGTCGTACACTCGGGAATCATAGCACTTAGTTCGCTTCGTAAGAAATTTCCAAACTAACCAATTCTAGCAAACGTACAAATTTAAAGCTTGCAGCAATGAAAATTAAACAGCAAAATTAATGCAATTCGTCGAAAGCGACCGTAGACCGGTCGACGAATAGCATACGAAAAATGTATGATCGGAAAGGTAAGGATCGCATTTAACAAGTAATGGCTAAGCCATCAGGCCATTCTAGTACAGTGGAACCTCGATTTAACGAACCTATATATAGCGAAGTCTTCGATAAAACGAACGATATTCTTCGCCCCAGTAATAATAAAATATGTGGAAAAGAACCTCGACATAACGAAACCTCGTTATAGCGAACACATTTTGCCAGTCCCTTGGCCCTTCGCTATATCGAGGTTCCACTGTATAAACAACGAGAAGGTCAGTTGGTATGCCTAAAAAAATTATAAGCTTAAATATGCCCACAGATAAATGACATGTATCACAAGATTATTATTCCCGGCTAAGATTAACATTTGCCGTAAAACTGAAAACTTACCATTCTAGGTACTGGCAAAAGGAGAGCTACAATGGAGTGGTAGCCGTCTTTTTCCTCCAGAAGACAATGGGAAGCTTAGACACGAACGACGAAAATTTAACATGGCCGCCATTACAAATATAAGCTACGAGATACAAACGTCAAATTCGAGTTTCGCGCTCGGCAAACCGCTTCGGCCCCCATCCCCCACCCCCCAAACAAACACACATACACACACCACCATACAGTCCTTTCTGTAAACTAATATTCGAAATAAACGAGACAAATTTTCGCCCATCATACAAAAAAAAAAATCAATATACGACGAAAAAAACTAGCACTGACATTTAATAATCAGATGCCAACTAAATCCAAATCTCTTTACCCTCTCCCACCCCGCCCCGAAAATCAACACATAAGCCTTTTAGTGGCGGATAGTAATCCTTTTTCAACTGTGAACACTAATATAATTCGAATGGAAACACGTCAAAACTTTTTGTCCATCTTACGAAAACATGAATATGATTAAAAAATTATTCAGTTTATTGCATCGACAAAACAGAACGAAAGGACTGAAAAATAATGAATTCGACAGATTCAAAACTCAGCCTACCGCAGTCAAAGCACGCTCTTTTTTTATTATTATTATTATTTTTTAGTATTATTGTACATTGTTCCTGGATCATAGCAAAAAAAATTCTCGAAAGATTCCGGTACAGAAGAGTTTTCTTCATTCAGTGAGCCGGTATTTTCCAGAAACAAGCAACCAAGGCTTGCTCGCGAAGTTCTTACGTGAACGACATTATTGGGCGTGATTGACGATCGACTGATCCCAGACTGATAAACTTGTTTTGACATGAGTGTCTTACAGAAACCAGAGGATTCTAGCACATACCGGTCACGCCAGTGGTCACGTCAACCGACAAAATAAAAACAACGCATCTTTTGGCATTTTAGAAACTGAGCTTGCCGAAACTACGATCACAATATGACGACAGCGAACAGAGGAAACAGATCATTCACGGGTCGTGCTGGTGATAGAGACTTAAATAAGATTGTGTATCATTTCGATTCGACAAGGCCGTGGCAGTACTTTGTCCGCGGGCAGCCAATTGCCAGTTCTGTTGAAAAAGGAAAGAGGAAGTTGACTAGCAGCCGCAAGTTACAGAAAATCTATGTTTCAAAGGATAAGCGAAAGATAATTAGACGGAAAAATGCGGCGTTCAACGATGTAAATAGCCTGCAACTAACATGTTGCCACAGCGGCTGTCTATTGAGGCAAGGGCTACTTCAGACCAGAATTCTCATACGAGATCAAAGAAATATGGTTTACCAGAAGTCCTACAATGAACAGAAATACCTCTTTGCTAGGCTTTTGGAAATAAAAGTGACAATGGGAGGAAAACGAAGCGTAACTTATACCATACCGACACTTGGAAAGGTATGTAAGACTGCATTTAGAAAATGCTATGGATTGTCACGAAGCAAGATAGAGGTTTTGCTTAAAAAAATTAATCCTGATAGTCCATGTATACAGCAAGATCAACGAGGCCAGAGGGCACCAAGAAAGTTTTTGCCCTTTGTGAAGAACAGAGTCATTGACTTTATCTGCTCCCATGAAGCGAGTGAGTCGCATTATCGCAGAGCAAGGACAAATGCTAAAAAGTATTTTGACTCGAAAATTTCAATGCGTCAAATGTGGTCTAAGTTCCTTACAGAAAACCCTGATTTAAAGACAACCAGTTTAAGACGACAAAACAAAGGACCAGTTCTATCTTTCTCGTCGTTTAGAAATATATTTAATAGTGAGTTGAAGGAAATGCTCAGTTTTAGAAAATCCAGGCAGGATACATGCCCAACATGCGATCAAAATACCAATAATGAGAATGAAGAAAAAAGAAAAATCGGGCTTCACAGGTCTGAAGAAGAAATCCGTCGCCTGACAAATGAACGAGAGGCTCACTTAAGAGAAAGCGAGGCAAGATTTGCCTCTCTGAAATATGACGTGACCATTCTAGTTACAAAAGTTTAGGCCATATTCCGCTTGTAAATAATTTCATTTTAATAAAGTTTTTGATAATATATGTATGAAAACAACGTTGTTCTGTCTTTGCTTTCGTGAAAAACTATTAAGAGACTCGCCCCTCAGACTAAATTCTCACGCGCTATACCATCGTATCTTCGTGCGACGCCGATTAGCACGATAAGTAGACACCGGTCGTTTTGATGGTTTTTAGCCAGCGTGGGAAACGGGCTGCTACGGTGTTAAAATGCCTCCTAAGTTTGTCAACGTTAGACGAATTATGCTTAAACACAAACGAGGATCAAAATGTCCATTCTTAGAAAGATTCCTCGATGAAGTGATAGATACAGAACAGAGAAATTTTCTTTCCTCGGAAAACATATACCAAGAATATGCTAGGCTCGTGGCGTTGTGGACGCATGGCGATAGCGTCAGCGGGCAAACCAAGCATCTTATGAAAAAAGCAACATTTTTCAGGGTAAGTAAAACGTTCCAAATATATAAGTTTTGTTTCTATTTTTATCATGTATTGCTCTCCGGTCGATCAGAAGTCTTTTTTACGTTAACCGGGAAGTTGTTTTTACGTCATTCAGTGAACCGAAAGATTTTCATGTAGACGTTGATTTCACGCCGCAAACATAATTATTATTTTTTTATTTTCTCTTATGCGTTTAACATAAAACTATCAAACTGAAAAAACTTAGTAAATATGTACATGGGACTTGACTTAAACTATTTGTTACAGTGAAAAGGCGATATAAATATGAAATTACCGATCGAAAGTAACGGAACCTAACGTTTTTCCACGACTTCACGTCATCAAAACACTTAATAAACACTTATATTCTAATTAACAAATAGACGGCGAGCTCGAGGTTTCTACCGGCTGATAGTTGGCGAGGGGCGAAGCCCAGAGCCAACTATCAAGCCGGTAGAAACCGAGAGCGAGCCGTCTAATTGTGTTAGCATAACCCACTGACCGATCTGTTAAACAAATAAAAAATATTTTTAATTCAATAATTTTGTTACATTTGTGCAATGAAGCATGCTGACAAGCTGGCGCATTTGTAAAGTTCATTCACATTCACGAATGTTCGTTCATCGCAGGAACAAAGCTACACAGCGATCTCCTACATTGCGAATTCTCAAAAAAAATAAAAAATGGTTATAAGCTTGAAAGGCTTAAACTAAGATTAATTTCAAAGTTCTTTTCGTCTCAAACGATGAAAAAGTGTTTTACAGCAAACTACCATTGGCTCAACGAAATATAGGTAAGTCTAAAACCAAGCTGTTCGCTGTAATTGCTTAGGATCTTTCGTACCCGCATTTCCCAGTTGACCACTTTCAAACAGCTTTTGTAGTTGTTCGCTTGTGATGGGATTTTAATGGACCACTCCTGTGACTTTTCCCTCTTTCATGACATTTTTGCAGACTGCACTAAGCGTACCATTTGCCTTCTTAAATTCCAAATCTCCGACAATTGACCACGGTTTGTTATTTGGTGCTTGCTTTAAATGTGGATCGATGGCCGCTCGGATGAAGGGTTCTCCATTTGTTCGTCTCACTGACACATTAAACTTTTGCAAACAAGTATTTAATTCGGCTTTTGTTTGTTGTTCGATGGGTGTTGTAATTTCCTTTGGGTTGAAAACCAGTCTAAAACAAACGAGAACCGAAATATTGTTAGTTTTCTTTGGCAACTTTGTTTTCGTTTACGTAACCAACTGTCGTTGAATGTATTTGATAACTTGAAAGGTTTTTTTTCTCGGAAATTTTTCGTCACTTACCTTTAAAAATCTTAATTCCATACTTTGTCGCTTGCTTGGTTTTCTCAGGAAAAGCACTTTGTAACACGCTCTCTATGTCGTCTTCAGAAACTTCACGAAAACGCGAAATTGAAGCCATTATTGATCGAGTAGCTCACAGGTGCCTTCTACGGATCGATAGTAGGCACCTGTGTAGCCAATCAGATTGCGCGATTACCAATAGTAGGTCAGTGTGGTTATGCTAACGGCGAATAGAAAACAGTGGGAGAACCAATCAGATTCGGGGATTTCCAATAGAACACAGCTAAGTTTCTAAGAAAATAATGCCCGCTAGAATTCCATCGCGCGTATACAGTGGCTATTACCCTGGGTACCAGCGGATTTCTTTCTCGCGCGCGGTGAATACTTCGGCGGCCGAAGGCCGTCGCCACGAGTGGCGAAGCCGCCAGAAAAGTTTTTCGCGCAGGTCACAATAAAGACATGACTGACACCGGAAACCGCGCAAGAAAAACCTCTGGCACCCAGGGTAAGCGGCTATATTCTAAACTCTGATAAAACATAGGTTTTTAGCCAATCAGAGCGCGCGTAGACTCCTATCTATATTATAAAACTTTATAAAGAAATAATGTCATAAAAAATGATACCGTTGAATAAACGTCGGCGTGAAATGACAACATTTAGGTTTCCGGTCGAATCGTTTTACCGCAGCGTCACGTTGTATCAGCTTTTATTTGTTGCGAAAATGTTAATAGAAAACGTTTTTTATGTAAAAAATCATATATACCTTACAGTGTTCAATATATTATTTAAAGAGTTAAATAAGTTCGTCTTTTTTTCTCTTTCTCAGCAATTTAAGAAAGGTTTGTTGGTTACTGCCCAGCGAAAGGGGTGGCCAGCTGTTGAATATACGACTCAAGGTGGCAATGTTCGTGGCTATAGAGGAATATCATTTCAACGACCTCGAAGGGAGCCAAGTATTGAGTTTGGGGGGGCGCTTAATGTGTGAGAAAATACACCGCTACATGTTCCTTAACCCGAAGCCAGTTCCACCCATTGAGGTAATCACTATTTGTGTTATCATCGTGACAAGGTATATGTTTTGTTAAAACTTAATCAAGTTGAAAAATTGTAACTATATGTTATGTTTCTTCTCTCTTCAGCTTCATGGTGTGCCTAGTGACCCAAGGGGTGCTGGCATCTGCGCCTTCGCATCAAGGGACATTCATAAAAATGAGATCATATGTGAATATGAGGGAGAGGTGGTTACCGAAGTAGAAGCGAGGGCCCGAGAAGTGCTCTACAGGGAGCAGGGAAAGGCATGTGCCCTTATGGTGTTAGAAAGTGGAGGTCGCCAGATTGCGTGAGTGTTTATTTATAGTTGCATCAGTGCCGAAAATTGTCGCTAGATTTTTATTTATTTATTTATTAAATTATTGGGAAACGCGGTGGACTCAACCGCTTTATGCTACAATAGATACGCGCTGCCTGCCATGGGCCAGTTAGGCATCAATGACGTTACCAAAATTCATGACGTTATAAAATTCATAACATTTAAAACACAACAGGAAAAACGTAGCAATCAAATTACTTTATTTCCAAATTGCTTTTTAATAAATTGAAAAATGCAATTTTTTTACAATAGCATACTGAGATATGTATAGCAGAAAGGAAAATTACTACCATAATTGCAAACGCCTAGTAAACATTTGTATTGCCGAGCTTCACTCAAGAAAGACATCTAGCGCACCAAACGGTGCAAAGCCATAAAGCGCAAACAGAGAAACAAACAGAAAAAGGACCTTGAACAACAAATATTAAAATAAAAAATAAAATTTTTTGTACATTTTAAATTTGTCAATTGCATGTTACCTTCCCTGGGTGCACCGGGTTCGAACGCGTGAATTTTGGCTGAGCCTGCGGATGTTCTTATTTTAGCCCATACATTTTCTTAAATTTATAGGGCAAATCTCAGCCTCACCATCAAAATATATGGGTGAGTGTAGTCAGCTCTCAAGACATCATGGGAATAGACACTGCCTGCCACGGCTTATCAGATGTAGGCCCATACCAAAGTTTACATACAAAAGAAAATAACTGAAAAACGACACAAAGAAAACAACGCCAGGTGTCTGTATTATGGAGGTGTAACAGGGAAATGACTGTACGTTCTGCTTCCGTTACGACCAGCTACGAGACAATGCATAACGTATTTTTTCTTATTTTTATCAGGATAGATCCGTATCGTGGAAATGCTCTAACTGATCTTCCTTGGGGAGCCACCTTGAACCATTCAAGAAACAAACCAAACGTAAAGCCATTTGTGGCAAACAGGAACACAGATAATCCAAGAGTTTTTCTGGTCGCGTTATACGACATCGCGCAGACAGTCGAGTTGTTGTGGGACTACAACGATTCAGAGTGGGCACTCTACTCCAACAGTCAAACCCTTCTATGAAGAAGAGAAGCACCGAGAGAAAGCACCAAGTGAAAGAATCATTGATTAAAATGTTCTCCCAGAATATGCATTTGACTGGCCCTGTAAATATTAAATTATGTGTTGTGCAGCCAAAGGCGTCTTCGGAGTTGAAAGGGAAGTGACCTCCTTGCCCCAAAAATATACATACGATGACCCCCCCCCCCTCACACACACACACACACACACACACACACACACACACACACACACACACACACACACACACACACACAAACTGTTTACAATTTTCACGTATAATTACACCAGCCACTGTCAATATTGTGCACAGTGTTGTTGCCCCCATTTTCCAGGTTTTGATTTTACTAGATAAGAAAGACTGTCAATAGAGGCTAAAGAGTATAAGAGGTTGCTGAGAACAACAATCTTATTGACAAGAGTATGAAATTCTGGGGCCTTTTTTGTTTTGGATTTCTAATACGTTGAAATACGTGAAAAACATAACCTTGAGCGCGTAAATACTACACAGCGCACTTGGCATAAAGTGATCTGTATTTCACATAGAGTTGGAAGAAACAGGTTGGATTTCGTGTTCCACGCGTTATCTCGTGACGAAACTCTCACTTTTTCTTCTTTTCAGAAGGATTTTCAGAAGACAATGAGGCATAAAATGCTTGTGCGTTTCTAGACAAGTATTTTTGCGATAACTTTAAACAGTGTTCTTTCAATACGAGATCGACTGGTTTCTGTTCATGTCTTACAGGAACGAGTAGTTCGGGATCCAACTCCACTATCTGACGTTTTTTGTAAAATGAAACAGTTGTTGGTTTCTCTTTGGTGTCAATGGTAAACCGTACAAACGCAGTTCCGGGATGGTGCACAAGCTTTAAATTCCCCGCATGATCTACCACTTCTCCATAACCAAAATTAAACCAGGCTACTCTTCTCACCTCAAATTTCTGCTTGTCTACATCCTCATTTCTGGCAATGTATTCTCCCTTTAGCCAGGATTTAAAGTCCATGATCATGTCCAATGTCATCCAATGTACTTCAACGTTCTGTAAATGGCTGTTTTTCAGTAAAGTAGCTTATTCTTTGGGCACTTCAACTCTTTCTACTGTATCGAAGAAACTTTGAATACAACCGAATCGTCTGTCACAAATGGAAAACGAATGTCCTTCCAAAAGAAATTTGAGGTCCACTCTCAGAAACTGTCCCTTTTTCACTAAGTACTCTAAATAGAAAAATAGGAAGCATTCTTTAAACTGACCTGGCGCGTTATCGGACCATAGGGTAAGCTGATCAAACCTTCCATATTTCGCCTCTAGCTTGTTGAGAAGATGATTCAACGAAGATATAACCTCGTTAGGACCTGCTCCACCAATAGCGCCATCGTAAAAGAAGCAGTGAATGTGTTGTTCATTTGCGCAATAAATTCCGAGAAGATTGGTCCGTAGTTTCCTAAGGAAGTGGCTATCTTGTGCAGAGATTTTCGGACACGGCAAGGTTTTGTGATAATCAAGTTGCAAAACGAGTACTCTTGGGAACATGTTTAAGCTTCTGGATTGACTTTTCAGAATGAAATATATAGGAATTTGTTTGATCGCCTACGTGATTTTTTCTTCTAATAAAGAAAATTCGCGATTCCTCGCTGTTTTTCAATCATAAATTTTTTTGCTAGAAATTGCTTTTCTGTGGCTCATCACAAGAGGCATTATAGCCGGGGTGTTAACCTGCGTCACTGCCATCTGATAATTGCTCTCTCCAGGGTGTAATGTCGCAGCGAGTCACGTTTCCATCAAAATACCTTTAAGTAAACTTCTTTAAGTGAACCAACTCCCCTTTTCAATTGATATTGTAAAATGAAAAATTTTAGGAAATAAATATTATACACCAGAAATTATCATGGAAACGAATTGCTTTATTAATAAACTCGTTTACTCGTTAATCACTTTGTGATCTTTATGGCTGGTCGGCCACTGGGGTTCAAATGTGACATATGTCAACGAAAGTAAACAAAGCATCTCCGGGCGGGAATAAGACATATAAAGTATAAAGGAAAATAAGGTAAAAAATGTTTGCTCCCAGTAACTGAGAGAAATTGCATCGGAAGGGAGCCATTCATGCTACAGTATTAGCTGTGGAACCCCGGGCTTTTAATTAACTCGTTAATACGAACAATACGAAGATTAATACGAAGATTCTCTAATTGAACGGGAGCTTTGTTTCATGTAAGCGGGAACAGTCGAAATACAGACAGTTCACCGTGTAGGAAAGAATACCAACGAAAGCACAAGGCCGATAGCAATCCTTGCTAAATTCCTTAGAGCCAAGGATTGTGATAAGATTATCTCATTGGGTTTTCGCCTTCGTGATACCAATTTTCAGTTGTATAGAGATTTACCGCGGGAGATCGTCTCGAGGAGAAAAGCACAAATGGCTACTTTAAGGGAAAGCAAGGCAGCATAAAGTTCACGCAGTGTTTAGTAAGGCCGAGCCAGATAAGTAGTACATACCGGTAGGTGGAATTTTCTGGTTAGTTGGCACAACCTTTGATATTGAAGGATCGCACTAATCTATACAGATTGCGCCTTTGTTATAGTATTGTTTGGATCCGGTCCACACAGCTTTAACAGTACTTTAATGACTGTGATTCATATTTTTTTAAGTATAATATATTATTTTCTGTTCCATTATTTTAATGTGGGCCATTAAGTTAGCCAATAGTTTTATTATACGCTTATCGAACACAACAACTTTCGAGTAAATGCAAATTTAAATAAATGGAAATCTCAGTGGCGCGGCGAAACTTATTTCACATACGGCACTGTGGGGTCGCCACACTTGTACGAAACACGCTAGATTTCACACTTAAGTCAGGGCCTGTTTATATGGAAGAGAGTTGTCCCTGGTAGGAGGGTTACCCTCCATACCGAGCCACCCCGGGGGAGAGAGCTTTTCATACGTTTCTTTATAAATAGCTGCGAACTGTTTATATGAGAAATTGCAAAGTTGGCTCGGGGGGCAGGGTTACCTTGGGTGGAGGGTCACTCGCTTTGATGGTAGGGTGACCCTGGGGAGCGAGCCAACTTTTTTCCATATAAACAGTTTGGTTATTTTTGCCTCGCTTACCAGGGACAAGTTGACACACACGGAGCATGCGCAAATGCTGGAATCGGCCAAAACAGCATCAAGTCGGCGGAAAATTTGTCTAAAATGGTCTTCGTCGATGTTTCAGCGTTCCTGATTTTAAAAAAGGCAGCCTTAATAGATATTTCAAAAAGCTCTCGCCAGTCTTTTGAACCGAGAGGGCCAAGTTTGGCTCGGTCAACAGGGACAACTTTCTCATATAAACGCTCGGTAAAAGATAGCTCGGGGGAAAGGGTTACCCTCCTACCAGGGACAACTCTCCTCCATATAAACAGGCCCTCAGTCCAATCGGACGAGGAAGGAAGATTCCTTTGTCTTGAAGCCATTATCCCAAGACCAATTGTTTCCCTCGCTTAGTCATTATATACGCACCTAACACTTTAAATGAGCAAACGACATTATTTTTTTGCAAACTTTCTGATCCTATTAACAGTGACGCACGCTATGAGCAATGTAAAATCATGATCACTCAAGATCCATCTAAAGGCTACTTTGGTGGCAATCCTGTTTTAAAAGACTGGGTTAAAGCGCTGGAAGAAATTTGTAATAGAAAATGATTTAATTGACATTTGGAAAGTCCAAAACCCCGAGTGCAGAAGGTTCACTTGGAAACAAAAAAGACCACTTATTGAAGCACTTCAAGATGGTATCGCTAAAATAGGAACCGTACCTACAGTGAGAACTGATCATTCGGCAGTTTTTATCTAAATTAATTCTCTAAATTAATTCTCTAATTAACACTCAGAATCACGGCTCTTGAGAAAAAAACAATAGCCTGTTAGCAGATTTGACATACGTTGAAGAAGAGAAAATGTTCCTGTCTGCATGGTTAAGCGAGATTAAATATAATTTTTGCACAGATTACCGAATAGTATGGGACTGGATAAAATATTATATTCGTAGCATCTCTTATAGTAAACAAAAAGCGGGTGAAAAGAGAGAAAAACTGAAAAACGTTGAAGAGACATTTAAAATGTACGAGGAAAAAACTGCTGAAGAACCATCTCACGAAACTCTACAAAAGTAAGAAACAGCCAAAAGCGAATATGAAAGAGAATATGACTATACATGTATTGTGAAGGGGTAATCATTCGTTCCCGTGCAACATGGCTCGAAAAAGGTGAGCAAAACACCAAATATTTCCTAAATCTAGAAAATAGTAAAAAGACAAAAACCTGTCTAAGAAAGCTATTACTAACAGACGAACAAGAAAAAACAAATCCAAGTATAATCCTTAATGAAATATATTCCTTCTATTCTAATTTATATGATAAAAAGACAGATTTGGAGATCGATCAGACATCTTGCCCCTTTTTCAATAATCATGATCAAATTCCTAAGTTATCTGTTCCAGTGCGCGACATCTGTGAAGGAGAGCTGACCCAAACAGAACGTTATAAGGCTTTATCTACTTTAAAAAATAACGAAACACCAGGAAACCATTGGCTATCGGCAGAATTCTACTAAGTATTTTAATCTGATATTGGTGAAGTCCTAGTTAATTCTCTCAACTACTCTTACCGATGCGGGGAACTATCAACAACTCAAAAACAAGCTGCAATTACGCTAATGGAGAAGAAAGGAAAAGACGGAAGAAGGATAAAAAAATTGGCGACCTAAGATAGGCCCTAAGCCATCGCTTTGAGTCTAGAGAAAGTGCTTCCGAGCATAATTCGTTACGACCAAAGTGCTTTCGTCAAAAAACGAAACATATTTGATGCTGTCTGCACCATAAACGACATCTTTGTCTTCTAACAAATAAAAAACTTTGATGATATTCTGACTGCAATTGATTTTGAAAAAGCTTTCGATTCATTGAATTTCTCATTTCATTCATTGAAAGCGTTTGGTTTTGGTGAATCTCTTATTGCATGGATTAAGACTTTTTATAAGAATATATAAAGTTGTGTCTTTAAGAAAGGTTTCACCACACCTTTTTTCCAACTAAAACGAGGTGTACGCCAGGGTGACCCATATCTTTTCATAATTACCCTCGAATTATTAGCAATTAACATCCGAAACAATGGCCAAATAAGAAGCAGTAAGATTGACGAAATGAGATTAAGCTAGTGATCTTTTCCGACGACATTACAACATTCGTGCGCGACACAGTTTCATTCTCTCATCTAATCAACACCGTGGAACAATTCACAAGATATTCAGAATTAAAAATGAATCATGAAAAGTCGGAGGTAATGCCCCTGGGAAATTTGACGTTGGAACCAACGGAAGTAGGCGTATGAGATAAGCGGTATTGTCAAAATCCTGGGGGTGCATTTTATCTATAATCATCAGCCTTTTTATGAAAAATAATGTTGAATCTATCGAATCTTTATTCTGATAGGCTATATTTTCTATGGCAGGGTATAAAAACAAATATCACACATTTTTCGCAAATATGTTGACTTATAAGCGGGTAAATATTTAATCCCCTCTTCTCCCGCTCAATAATGATTCTTACAACATTGGAATGAGGGAGGGGATTAAAAACATTAGTTATATGGTACCCTGAAAGGTAAAAATTGGTAGTGTTCAACAGTTTTGTACATGATTGTAGTCTTAGAGGTATCCGTTTAATAGGGAGTTAAGTTCGAGTAGAATGACTGAAAAGGCAGGGTCTGTTGACTGAAATAATTTTATTGTCTTGTTTTTTCCTTTGAAAGATTGTTAAAACGACAATCCCGTATAAACGCAACCACAATTTCACTGACAATTAACACGTATTTTATGTCCCCTCCAACTGTATTATCTACTGTATAGCTATAGTGGCTATGGTTTTACCATAACCACTATCCTTTGGAGCCAAGTTAAATAAATTATCTCTAAAATAAAAATTTGAAAAACAATCGTTTTTTCTTCGGTTTGACCAACCGTCCACACTAAAACGGCGTTTTCGATTACCGAAAACAGTCTCCAAAGTGGAGAAATTTGAAAACACCGGCTAGGTGGTGTAGTGAGGACGGCCAAAAACTTTTGGACATGTTTTCTCTGCCACACCCCCCCCTTTCGGTTTATTAGCCGTTCTCTCAGCAACGTGAAATCATTGCAAGTCTGCATTTGTCAATTTCCGACTTTTTTTAGGAATTGATCGCTGTCTTAAAATATATATCTGAGTTTAGCCCTGAAATTTATGGATTATCCGGAAGTAAAATAAAAATCAGTAGTTTTTTTGGTCAACGTTATTCTTGACTTCCCTAATTTGAAATTTAGTGCAGGCTAATTATATACGGATGCTCTGCCATTCATCTAGGGCCGATGCTGCGTTTTGTTTTCTAAATTATTCGGATAGTGCGGACGGAAAACATTTTATCCATTTTCGGTGTGAAAACCCGGTTTTCAAATTTATCCAGATAAGTGTGGACGGAGCCCAAAATGATTATTTTTATAACTATCCTCACCTAATACCTTGTGCTGTGCGGCATTTCTTAGGCGAATGATTTCTAACATCATCTATTATTAAGACGAGCACAAACAATTTTCGAAATGACTTTTTATCTGTGACCCCGAAGACAAGAAAGGACACGACTTACTAACCAGCTTATATCCAAAGTTAGTAAGAAATGAATGATATTTTCTTCAAGATAGCAACACGAAAATAGAGATTTACCAAAATAATTTGTTCGGCTAAATCTAACTACGCTTAATTAATACTGCAAAAGAGATATCTGGACTGTATAGACGCAGCTATACTGGTGTTTTGGCAAAAGGTTTTAACCTAAACGGTCAAGAACTTGAGGGCACTAATGATTAGTCAGAACCGGACCTCCAGATGTGATGGTAAGTGCTCTTAGTTTCTAGGCGTATACAAGTAAAAAATTGGAGTTTATTTACATCATAGTAAAAAATGGAGATTTAACAGTAACTGACGTTAAATTAACCATTAGCTGTAAAAGCCAAAATATTAACTGCCAACAGTAAGAACTAGTGGAACCAGTTAGTTGGACTACGGCTTAAAACGTATACAAGACTATGACCAGATGAGATGAGCAAAGACAAAACTGTTCTTGGTAATTTTAATTCTCTTAAATAAACTGGCCTGAGTCAATAACGACATTATTCTCGAGCTTGAGGAAACAATACGCAATAGAGTTTCTCTTCGCAGTGTTTCGTAGAAAACATGGAAAATTATGCCACAACTTAGAGTCAGCAAACAAAAGTCACAAGTTTTTTTGATAGTGTGATACACATTTGTGGCATTTTATTGCATGGTTTTGTATTGTCCTGTACTAATATATTTGTTTTTAAATTACAGAAACATTTTTGTTTTCAATATGGCTATGACACCTTAGCTTACAACTATTCAGAACGGCAATGCCTCTGATGAAACGAAAACATTTATGAACAATGTAATACAGGAAATCCACGGGGAAGTCATACAACACTATTTGTCAAATATTACAGCTTAAAAGCGTAGTCTGAATGAAACTAGAAGAAGTATTACTTGTTTATTTTCTTTATTACACGATATGTAAAGACTTCCCTTTTTGGCAATAGGAATAAACTTATCTTATTTGAAAGACTCTGATAACAGAAGATTTTGAAATACATTTAAGAATAAATATCAACGCTAAAAGTACATGTCGTTTCGGCGACGACATGTCACCATTATCAAATGCAAATTTTACATGGTACAGAACGATATTTATAGAAAAGAAAGTGTGAAACTAAATTACAATAAATGAGGCGTGGAAAACAGAAAAATGTGCATAACTAAGTAAACAGTTTCGCTGGAATGGAGTCCTTTTGAGTGTTCAGGGATGGTTTCTTTTTCCTAATTTAAGGAGCATCTCGTAAATTAGGCACTCAAACTTTCCGCGGCATTTCTTTAGGATGGCAAATTGGCTGTGAAGGTCGATCGGCGTTTGATTGTGTTGTTCTTGAAAGACCCAATTTAATTGAAATTAACTGATCTAACAAATAATTGAAATAACGCAATCCCCTGGTTATATCTTAAATTAAAGGACTTCTACAAAATAGCCAGAAAACGTTCATAAACAAAGAAAATATCAAACAATTATGAATATAAAGCTTGCAAACTGGACTCGCTCCGTCCCTGCAAAAAAGCAAAGTATAACTGGCTAAATGCATATTACACAATCAGTGTATTCCCCATCATATGTCTGAATCTATGAATTGATGGCCAACTTGGTCTGAAAAGCCATAGGGAGCTTGCTGATACTTCGGGACTCTGCTATTCCCCATCATATGTCTGAGTTTCTGAATCAATATTGATGGCCGACTTGCTCTGAAAATGCCACAGAGAGCATGCTAATACCTCGGGACTTTGCTATTCCCCATCATATGTCTGAGTTCATGAATCATTGATGGCCAACTTGCTCTAAAAAATGCCACAGGTAGCATGCTGATACCTCGGGACTCTGCTATTCCCCATCATATGTCTGAGTTTATGAATCAATTGATGGCCAACTTGCTCTGAAAATGTCACAGGGAGCATGCTAATACCTTGGAAATGTTGCTATTCCCCATCATATGTCTGAGTTTATGAATCAATTGATGGCCAACTTGCTCTGAAAATGTCACAGGGAGCATGCTAATACCTTGGAAATGTTGCTATTCCCCATCATATGTCTGAGTTTATGAATCAATTGATGGCCAACTTGCTCTGAAAATGTCACAGGGAGCATGCTAATACCTTGGAAATGTTGCTATTCCCCATCATATGTCTGAGTTTATGAATCATATGTTTGAATTTATCAAAACCGGGTCACGACCAAAAAGCCTGGTCTGCACTTTTTCCAGCAAAAGCACCGTCCTTGTCAATCAATCAATCAAAAGCAAACTGTCACTTGTTAGCATGCACACCAACCTTGCTTGTGTGTGAAAGCCTCATGGCAGCTTCTCAACCCTGCACGCAGCCGCCACCTGGAAGTTCAAAGACGATTTCAGCCCCAAAATCCCACTTTTGGAAAGTGACCAAACCCTGACAAGGACCACCCCCCCCCCCCAGCAAGCCCACAAATCAATGACTGACCCTGGTCTCCCTTGGGCTGTTAGGTCATTGACTAAGCTACCCAGCACAGGCTCCGGTGACGGAGCCCCCCCTCAATTTTTACGCGTGCGGCTGGCTTGAAGGCCGACTGTCGTCGGCCTTCAAGCATGGCTCGCGGAGTCCAAAATTTGTCAAATCAGTGTAGAATTTCAAGCCCACAAATCAATGACTGACCCTGGTCTCCCTTGGGCTGTTAGGTCATTGACTAAGCTACCCAGCACAGGCTCCGGTGACGGAGCCCCCCCTCAATTTTTACGCGTGTGGCTGCCTTGAAGGCCGACTGTCGTCGGCCTTCAAGCATGGCTCGCGGAGTCCAAAATTTGTCAAATCAGTGTAGAATTTCATGGTGTAGTTAGCTGTGACTGACAAAAGATGGCTGCTTAGATAACCAAAGTAGTCACTTGGATAGTTAGCTAGTCCTAACCGTATTTCTTCCCTCTCCTGCTAAATAGCAGATTAAAGAACTTTCCACTCAGGAAAAGCAAAATATAACTGTTGTGGTTTAACTTTGTCTTTGGCTTAATATTTTTCAAACCAGTTTGATTTCTATTTCCCTTTGTTTCACATTGTGTTAATGAATGTAAGACAATAAAAATTAAAAATCAAACTGGTTTGAAAAAATTTAAACCAAAGATAAAATTAACATAAAAACCACAACAAAACCATGCCAAATTCTGAACCTATTTTGATAAATTCAGACATATATATATATGTCGCAGTTGTTCAAAACAAAATAATTCTATTAACTTTTGGTTTCAATTAACTTTAGTTAAATTGAATTGCGATGGAATGTGACCAACAAGCGTGTTTTATTTACTTATTTTCTTTTAAAAAATGAAAGTATGTCATTCACATATAAAGTCATCCTTTGGATTTTGGTTTTTTACGTATCACAAAGTAGCTGGCAGATGATATAGCGCGTTTTGGTCGGTTACAATCTTGGTTACAATCTGATGCAATCAAATCAAATCAAATCAAATCAAATATTTACATTCCGGTCTTTGAAGTGCTGTACAACATTATTCCCCAAATAAATTGAGTTTCAACTGTGTATCTTTTTTTTTTTTTTAAATAAGTGTTTCAACTGAATTAACCACAAAAATATATATAATTAAATATAATGTCTATAGTTACTGGTGTCGAAAGCGCGGTGTGCACGCCTGTCAGTTCATAAACTTCTTGTGTTCAAAACAGAAAATGATAAGAAATAACAACACTCAGAGTTAGGTAATTTAAAACTACAGCTTACCTGAGCCAATGGGAACAAACGTTTGCCATCTCTCGTAAATTTCCTTGGACATCCGTTTCGAAACACCCCTGTCGCATTTTTTGCCCCTTCTTTTTTGGTGAAGGGGATGTTTACATGACCGCGGAGGACGCCAAGATAGTCCTAGAAGATCCCGATGCTTCGGGCAAACTGTCTTACCATGGGCGCTACTGTCAAAAAACCCTGCCCTAAGAAGAATTAGCTCGCTTTCAGACGACACCGAAGAGTTTGCTAACTTAACGCTTTTTAAATGCAGACTTACGTCCCTTGTACACGAGAGAACTGGAATGAATTCCCTTAATAACGGATACCGAGCCGACAACCCACACTCGGTGTTTTGGTGTAAGCCGACAGAGCATTTGAGCACTTTCGGCGTCCGTGGCGTTTGAGGATGCATGATCCCCTCAAAAAGGACCAAGCTTTGGTCACAACTGAACTTGAATCGACTCGACAATATCTGAATTCTGAATAGGCACTACCGACAGGGAATAACTCCGTGGCAAATTATACTGCATTCACCGACGTAACGGTGTTTTTCTTATATATTATAAAAATATATCGATAAAGAATGGTGATTTAGTTGGTACATGCGTGGCAGTAACACTAATAAAAAACGGCTTTTGGACCAAAAATATGCCCGGATTGCTGATTGTTTGCGATACATTAAGCGGATTCGCAGATGTCGAAATCGCTGAGTAACCAGTGGCAGATCTCAAGGAGGACACCGGGGGCCCCTGTCCCGCACCTTATTTTAGGCAAACTAAGGCCCGAAGGGAGGAGAAAAATTATTCTCGAGAGCGGGCCCGTCTCTTATTCCAGGGTTTGGTTTATTGGGGCCCCCACTTACCCGAAGGTCTTGTCTGCCACTGTTACCTGAGAAATTTGGCGCGAATTCCGGACTCTATATGTAAGAAAGCTTACGACAGTAAACGAAGTTGGGCCCACATTGGTCGGTCTCCGTCGGTATCTTGGCGAAATTGTCGCAAAAACAAAGAATAAAACAAAACTTCTTAAAAATATATATATTATAACGACAGCATCTACCGCCCGTCGCTGTGAAACTGTATCACACAAAGCTTTTAATGCGAATTTGGATTTGAACGAAAAAAAGTGGCGAAATTATGGATTTGACCAAACAAGCACGGATCGGCGGTTTACCGTACCCCTTTTCACTTTCCTCTGTAAAGGATACAAAAACAAGAAATCCCTCGGATTCCCCATTGAAGCGAAACGATCGACCGCTGACCTGTTATGACTACTTTGGTTGAACCGACGATGAATAAACTAATTATTATTAACTGCTGCGACTCTTAGATACGTTAGATACGTTCAGCAAAAGCAGCATCTCCTTCCCAATAAACCTCTCTCCGACCTGGTAAAAAAGACGCTTTAACATCGGCGAATGGACGTGGTGGGTGGGTCAAAATTCCTTTTCCCACTTTCCAAAGTTTACACAAGATCGCAATAAACGTACGAAAACCACAAAAAAATGTTAGCACGTCATAAAAAGGATCAAAATGTAAATAATTTATCGTAAAATGCCTTCTTTCATTCTTCGCCATACCAGCCCTAAATAGGTTAGGTTTTGTCCGAGAGGCTGGGTAAGAGATGAATACAAGTTTATGAAATGACTGAAATGGTTACTATCCGCATTATCAATCGTCGCAGAATTGTCCTCTATTTTGTTACTAATATGTTAAATACAGTTTTTGGAAAGTTGCTGTGATTAACTTATACTGAAGTCTTGGTCAAATTTGTTAGCCTGTGTACAGCCGTCCCGCTCCGCTAAAATAAACGGAGCGGGACTTCTGTACACAGGCTACAAATGTGTGCGCTCTGGCCTCTTTACGGTATAAGGTCTTTGGGGGTAATCAAATTCTTTCTGCATGCGCGGATCTGGTGTAAGGTTCTGTTTATACAATGCGTGGTTGGGGTATTGCCCCAAGCCAGTGAATTGTGTAATCGGCATGGCCATCCGCAGGAAGTACGTGGGAAATGTATAGTAAGTAACGCATTGGAGACGGTAGTCTTCCAGAAACGCCTTTTTTCCCTATAACTCAACTGGGTTCGGTTCATTTCTCCTATGAATATTTTTAAATAAATTCAAAAGAGAAATTGAAGGGATTTTCACGTTCACAACAAGTGTACGAAGCCACTCGCTCTGACGGAAACAAACATTCGTGGGAAAATCAAACCCGCGCGAGATCGCGCGTGTTGTCAGAAGTATTGGCAACCGCTGATCAAAACGGCAGGCTCAAGGTTAAATCGCCAAGATGGCGGCGGATTTTTGTTTTCAGTTGGATTTGATGCAGACCAGTTTGGTGGTAGAGAAGTGGTTTCTCCGTGGATTTTGAACGGCTCTTTGAATACCTTTATTGACAAACTGTTTCTATTTTTGCGAAGAATGTACAACAATGGATTCCATTAGTTCAACGCGCCTCGAAGCAACATAAACATGACATTGGACCAGACATTCTATGAGAAGGACAGCTACTGTTCGTCAAAGGAAGCATAAAGTCCTCACAGAAAAGCATCTAAGTGACATGTATGTAGCATTTTTTTCTTGTTTCCATTCTTTGAGGCACCTAAGAGTTGGATTAAGAGAACTTGTGGAGAAAATCTTCCGCTGCTGTATTTATATCGATGTCTCGACATAAACATATTACATAGCTCTGAAAATGTGCCGATAAATGCCTCGGGTGCCCATTTCTAGCCAATATTTAAATCGTTATCGATAAAATGATGTTTAATTAGCTATTTCGAACTAGCTTTGTTACATTTGCGACAAATTAATGGCTTTTGAGATTAGGTGAATTTTGATGAAATTGCCAGAAATCGCTAAGTCACGTGTGTTTAGTACCTCAGCACGAATAAAATATTGAAGTCCCCAAACATTTTTTGACTTTTTTGTAAAGTTTAATGATGGCTTTCATCACCCACATAAAAATAATGTATATAACTTGTTGCTCATTAACAATTATCCTGCGAAATCGCGCGGAATATCACCTGGTACTTAGCCGACGAGGCCGTAGGCCGAGTTGGCTAAAATCAGACGATATTCCGCAAGATTGAGCAGGATAATTGTTTTATTATTCAACAATTTGTCAACGAAACACATTTTGCAGATAGAAAAAGTTTAATTTTGCAGTGCGTTACAAGACTTTGGACGAATTTTCGGAACCTACGTATATCGCAGGATATTTGTTATGTACGGATGACAGATAACGTTAAAATTTTTACCATATATGGGCAGCGCGCGCATTTGTTGAATAATAATTGTAGATATTTGTCATTAATTAAAGGCTATTTCCAATAGTACGAAATGTGTCCCTTCCAAAAGACCGTTTGAGGAGAAGAAATCAAATCGGACGGTTGAAATGAATTATTGTACTTAAAGCCTAATAACCACAGAATATAATGCAGTGAATTTTATTTTCAGAAGTCTTTTTTTCTTGTGGAACTGGTCAATCAAAGTCAGCTAATTAAATATGCATAAATTAGTGAAAAATGGCCATTTTTTGCAAAAGGTGCCATAACTCGAAGGGAATAAAATATTTTGAGCTTATGTTTTGCCACAGTTAATAGTTCATTATTACCAACATTTATGCCAAGTTTGAGCGAAATCGGTGATTTGAGCTGTATCACCTCTTGCCTGGTTCTGCCCTGTTCTCTTATGGACGCTTTCTTAAACTGGGGTAGGTACACTCTAGACTGTCGCAATTTTCCTTTTGTTTCGACTGGACCAAATTCACAGTTTTTATGCTTCCGCGATTTTCGTACTTTTTAAACTGGCGAAATGTACGTTCACAGTTTTTGGACCTGCGTGGTTGTCTTTGTGTTTATATTAGAGCGGCGCATTAATCACCGTGTCTGGACTGGCGCAATTTTCACTGTATTTAAACTGGCGCGATTTTCTCTGTAATTTAAGTAGCAGTATTGTCACAGCAATTAGATTGGTGCAATTTTCTGAGTTTCGAGACAAATGCAGTTCTCGCTGCAGTAGACTTGTACAATTAATTTTGGTATTAATTTAGACTGGCGCAATTTTCACCTTATTTATATTGACGCCATTTTCATTATATTTAAAGTGGCAATTTTTTTCGAAGTTCCGAGACTAGCAAGATTTTTACCGAGTTTAGAGTAATGCGATTTTAACTGGGATGAGTCATATTAATGCACTGACGCAATTTTCACAGAAATTTTGCCGAAATGTTTACAATATTCAGGCTGGCGCCAATTTTATTCCATTTTCATACTGGCGCATTTTACTGCCGGGTATTTAAAATGGCACAATTTTCACAGTCTTTTAACTGGCATAATTTTTATTGTGCTTAATCTAAGACAATTTTCAGGGGAATTATAATTTCCTTGTTTTTACAATGTTTAGACTCAATTTTCACTGTATTTAGACAGGTGGAATTTTCATACATCTAGACTCCTCTTCTACAAAACATAAACTAACGCAAGTTTCTAGAGTATTTAAAATGGTGTAAATTTAACAATATTCAGACCGGCAAAAATTCCAATATTCCTGAACTCGACAATACCACAGTACTTTGACTGGTGAAACTTTTCACAGTTTTTAGTATATACTGTCGCAAATTATGCAATGCTTAGTATTGGCCATTTTCATCTTATTTTTAACTGGCAGTATTACCACAGCCGAGTGTTTTTTAATAAGACTAATTGGATTCTTAAAGATTTGTAACGGGGTAACTTTTCCTAGTTTAAAGACTGACCATACGGTCGCACTTTATTGATTATCAATTTTCTCACTTCTTAGACTTAACAGTTCATAAACAGGCACATTTTGCAGTATTTATATCAGCGCGAGTTCCACTGTATTTAGACTGACACAATTTTCTCTGTTTCTGGACACACGCAATTTCCACAGTATTTAAACTTAAACATTTTTTGTTGTTTTAGCAATTGGAATATTGCAAGCTTGGCAGTTTCTAGACCAGTGCAATTTTCGCCAATATTTATGCTCTCGGAATTTTTACCGTAATTAGAAAGGCGCAATTTTCACAGTTGTTAAACTGAGGCATTTTCACAATATTCAATTCTCACAGTATTTACTCCGGTGCAAATTTCACAGTTTTCAGACAGGCACAATTTTCACAATTCTTCTCATTGGATAAATGTTCTCAGTATTTACATCGGCTTAATGTTTATAGTATTTGTTCTTCACATTTTATAAACCAGTGATATTTTTACAGTATTTAGACGTTCGTAATTTCCACAGCATCTAGTTAACGCATTATATATAGACGTAGTTTCTGTCTCACTACATTCCTTTAATTTCGACGTATTAAAATGACCCAAATATACACATTGATTTTTTTTTATTGATACTGATGCAACTTCCACAGTTTTTAGTTTTTAGGAATTCGAATTTTTACATTATAGCAAACTCTACAATAACTAAATCCGTGCAATTTCCTTAAAATGTTCTATAACTCAATTTCTATAATAGGTCACTTGCGCTATTGCTTTTAGAGATTCGTATAAATTCAACATAGGCTAACAAAAGCCACAGCTGTTTCAATTTAACAGTTTCCACGTTACTTCATTTTGATTTCTTTGAATCCATCAAATTGGGGTTCACCTAAAATACATTTGCAGAAACCTTTAGCATTTTGATTTTTTTTCGTTTTGTTTTGTGTTTAATTTAAAGAAAACCGATAATTTACTTACAAGTACTTCCTGCCCTTTTTTTCATTACTGTGCGAGTCTGCTCGGATTTTGCAGTCAAAGCTAAAAGAATGAAAAACAAAAACAGTGTTAGTTTCAGCGCAATTTACACTGTATTCAGACTGTCACAGTTCTAACGTTCTAGACAAGCGCAATTTTAACAGTATAATTACACTTTTTCAATTGCAGCTAATTGCAATTGCAAGTTTGGCAGTTTTTAGACTGCGCAATTTTCACCGTATTTATACTGTCCGGATTTTTTACTGTTACTAATAAGGCGCAATTTTCAAAAAACTAAATCAAATTTAACTTCTCAGTCCTGTTTTGACCCTGTTAGTAGTAAAGTTTTGTTCTGAACTCCTTAATTATACATTGTTACTCTCTAAAAAATATTTGTTTAAATGCTACGTGGATACTATTTTCTATATGTATAAGATAGGCTAGTGTTTGTAAGTATTTAGTCCTAGCACGGTTTTCACAGTACTGAGACTAAAAAAAATTGGCAGTAACTGGACTAGCGTATTTTTCCATAGTTTTTAAACTGGTGCAGTTTTCAAAGTATTTAGTTTGATGCAATTTCTGATGGAAGCTTAAACAGGACACCAAATATGAGAGAACGACAACGCAATTTTCATAGTATTAAGGCTGTAGCAATTTTTACAGGATTTAGACTGGCACTATATCCACAGAAATCAGACTGGCGTAATATTCCGTGTATTTAGACTAACGCCATTTCCACAGTATTTAAGTTGAAGCAATTTTAACACCGTCAAGTTTTGAGCAATTTTCACAGGTTTTGGCCTGGCGCAATTTTCACAGAATTTAAACTAGTACGGTTTTGACAGTATTTAGGATGGCACAGTGTCTACAATATTTAGAGTAGCGTAATATTCACAGCCAGTTGTCTGGCGCAATTTTCAAATATATAGACTTAAATTATTTGCAACGTATTGACACTGGCGCTATGTCGACGGTATTTTGACTGAAGCAAGTTTCACATTCTTCAGTTCCGCAATTTTCACAGCATTCTTCAAAGTAACAGAATTTTCACAGCACTTAAACGTCGATGATACCTTCGCACTAGTACCTGACCTTCCCGCTGCAACTGATCTCCTAACAATCTTGAATGACGCGCACCCAGCAATCCAATTCACAATGGAAACGGCAGTAAACAACATGTTACCCTTTGTAGGCATGGCAATCATTAGGACCGATAACCGCCTTAACACATTTGTCTACAGGAAAAAGACCAATAAAGGATTTCTGCTCCATTATCAGAGTCACGTCCACAATCGCTATAAACAATCACTTTTAAGAACTATGTTTGATCGCGCCAAACGCCTGTCTTCCTCGCCGGACCTCTTCGCATAAGAATGTAGGAAACTAAAGACCACATTCCTGAAACTGAAATATCCCGGGAAATTAATTGCCTCTGTCCTTAACAGATTTCATTCCTCTCAAGACCAGAACGAAAGCTGTATTGCGCCTGCGGACAGCCCTGTACGCATCACCTTGCCATTCAAAGATCTACACTATTTAGACTAATAACTCCATTTTCTCAATCTTAAGTCTGCCACATTTTTCACAGTATTTATACTGCAGCAATTTTCACAGAATTAAGACTGGTACAATGTTCAGAGTTTAAAGATTCACGCAGTTTTCACAGTATTTAGTGACTGTGCGCCTTATTTCCGACCACTGAATTTCGCTCGTAATATAGTTTGGGCTGATTTTTACATTATAAGTTAAGGTAACCAAACCATAAATAAAAATGTATTTCTTTGGTTTTAGGATCCTTTCTTTGCGAAAATATTGACTCGCGAAGTTTGGTCGGCTGCCGAAGTCAAAATCTGGCCAAATTTAGCCGTTTCGAAAAGCGCCTCAGAATTTCCTTCCGCACCGTGAGTCGGACTAATTTCACTGTTAAATTAAAGAAAAATACTTACTAATGGCCTCTAGCATGATAACGATCGAAATATTCAAAAGCGAAACTATGAAATAATTATTTGAATGTACAGCACTAAATAAACAATAGCGAAGAGACTGATTTTCAGATAATTATTTCTCAAAAGTGGCACCAGCTCAAAAGTGCTAATACCCCTACATCAAACACACTAAAGACAAACTTCAAGTAAACATTAAAAAAATTTGCGGCCGGTGCGAACTTATTGTGTGAAAATTCGTTAAAGTTAATGTAATTACCGTCATTTTCTTTAATATGCAAATTACTTACGATTTATCGAAGACATCGATAACACCATGATTTCGACTTCTACAAGACACGCCAACCATCCTGAATATAAAAAGACTTATAAGGAACAGTGGAAAGGACAAATGAATGCACAGATAGCCGAAATTATTGAAGTTTACCGGCCATTGAAGAAATGGATTGCTGCAGTTTCGTTTGCGTGACACATCGTTCGAGACCTTCGACTCTGGAATGCCAACTGGAATGTTCCGAAGCGACGCTTCAAAAGCTCTGTCTCGGCAATTTGAAAATGCTAAAGAATAGTGGCTACTGACATTGTGCTTCGCCATTGGAAAAGTTATGAATAGAGTTGAAAAGAAACCACAAATTGCCCCGGTCTTTCGTCTTCTTGACACAATAAATAAGTCACGACTCCCTGTTGCCTTTTACGATATGCCGCTGACCAAACTGACTGATTGTCACAAATGGAAAACAAACGTTGGTTTGGTACGGACCATTATTATTTTTTTTTTTGGGGGGGGGGGGGGGAGGGGGGAGGGGTATGAAAAATTATCCATTGCAAACTTTTTTCTTTGAAATGAAAACTATGTTTTATTATACATATCGTGTTTCCAAACAATATATTTTGTCTTTCTTGGCCCAGCAAACATGTTTTCAATATTTTTTTTATTTCATATTTCATACCCCCACCCCCACACCTTTTTCCAAAAACTTTTATTTTGAAAATATTTACTTTTAGATACTTGACTTCTGTTGTTTGGCTGCAAAAGAGTGCAACTTTTGACACATGAAAAACGCATGGTAAAGGATATTCTGCACAGACGCCTGGGACACTGAACAAATTTCATTTTTTTCGAATTATTTAACGTTTATACTAAATTTTTTAAGCTGCTTTCATTAAATACCTTTGCGAAAGTCAGATTATGGATAACTAATACTTAAATGTTTAAACGCTCAGGTATTGATTGTAAACAAAATTTATTTTGTCTGAATGATTGACCTTTATTAAACGGGCTGAAATTTCAGTCATTCATTGTAACAGGTGCATTCCTTAACAACGTCTGCGACCTTCGCCATGAGTTCTTTTTTAAGATCTCTGTATTTAAATGGAATCAGGAAATGACGGCAAATTTCCCGCAACATGTTGACATTAAAGGACGACAGTTTGTTGTCGTGGTAGTATTGACATATGTTGTAAATATCAAACACGATTGGATGTTTAAGTCCCAAATCATTCATAACTTTCTCAACAACTTGGCGGTGTTCTTGCTCGGCTTCGTCCTCTTCGTCATCTTCGTCGTCTTCTTCTTCACAATGACTGCTTCCTTTAGAAGCTTGCTTTCTTCTTTTTGAAGCTAAGCGAGAAAAGAATCCCTGGACCTGTGTTTTTGAGAGCCAATCTTCTCTGCTGAACATCCTTTCGTTGTCAACAGTTCTTGCGCTGCGCATGTCCTTTGCGGCCTGTTCTGCATCCTCCTTCTGTCCTGTCTTCTCTCCCAAATCAAACTTTGCTGTCAAATAATCTCTAACCTTGTCAGAGAACTTTGTTGCACCACTTCTTATCTTTGGCAGAGCCCATCCAAGGCATTCCTGGGATTCCACGCCTTTTTTCTTTGCGTTTGGAAGTGTGGAATTGATTTGGCAAGATCTCAGCTGACTGTTTTCAGTTTGAATTGTTATAAACCTATTAGCCCAATCTTTTCTCAAATTGTCGTAAACATTCGACCCTTGTGAACCTGCAGCGTCCTGCATGATTCGCTCTCCAATATTTGACTCTTCTGAACTTTGTGCGTCCTCTATCATGTCTCCTCGAACATTCGAATCTTGTGAACTTACTGCATCCTGCAGGTTGTGTTCTCCTACAACCAGATGAAGTTCAAAGTCAGCAAATTTGGCAAATGTTATATTGCACCCAGGCTCAGGACAGACAAACACCGACGGACTTTCTTTAGCATTTTTCTTTTCTGGCTTCAAAACTCGAGACTGGCCTATGTCAAAAAATGGTTTCTCCGTGATAATTGATGTAGGCCCCTGAGGTTTGACGATGAGCGACTTGTGGGGAATAAGCTTCCCTTTTCCGATGTCGTAGCATCTCCAAACACGCACGCCATCACGCTCAAAGCAAAAGTTATGAAATTTGCTAAAACCTTCTATTTTCTTCACCTCAGCGTTCATTTGTGCCCGGTTAATAGTACAAACTGCAGCAGTGGTGCCTTTTACTGGTCGCTCCTTCAGTGCGGTTTGCATGTCTTTTGCATTAAGGATGTCATGACCCTCATTGCAGTAAGTTCGAAGAGCTGCTTTCATTGGACACAATATACGATCACAGATGTCTTTACCGTGTTGTGGTTCAGAATGATCCAAACGCTTCACGGCAATGCCAGTGCGCTTTCCGATACTAGCTAATGCGGCGACAAGGTAGTTGTTTTGATAACACCCGGCCTCATCTGAACGCAGATATACGTGAGAAATTGCTGGATTTCTGGACTTCAATTTGACGCAGAGATCCTCCACAATAGAGGCAACGGCATAGCCATCTTGGTTACAAGAATCGAAGAGATGGGCATATGACTGGACTTCGAGCTCTTGGTGTTTTTCTTCTCTAAAAACGACACTGCCGATGTGCCAGCTTAAGCCACGTTTTCCAAACCAATCAGATTGTTTCTCTCTAAACTTCATTTGTTGAAATTTCATGGCCCAGTCCAGGACTACGATAGCCTCTGTAGTATCCAGGTTCTGCAGCATATCTTGCTTTGCCTTTTCTTGATGGCAAGATCTCAGGATGTGTGCTTTCCAGTCAAGTATGCTTCTCTTTGCATTGGCCAAATCGTATAGAACATCATCTTTGTGTTCGTCGCTGTAAAACGAAATGGGACCACTTCGGACTTGTTCTTCAATTTCCTGTAGAACACCTTTTAGGGCCTCGCAGTCGTTACAAACTGTATCGTGGGCGTGATCACATTCAATCTTGAAAGAATTATCAGTGTTGTCACTGAGGGCAAAGGTTCGACAGTGGTCCGGGCAGGTACTAGACTGATCTTTACAGTGAACTGGATACTCTGTCTTGAGGTAACATTTACTTTCTTTGAGCGCTGCCTTACATTCACTGCACCACTTTTGTGCTGCTCCTAGTGTTTGCAGCTCGTCTACAATTTTCTCTAGGGACTCAAATCCAGCCGCACCATCAGTAGCGATGTTATCTAACCCTCGAAGAGACTTGCGCTGTGAAGCCTCTCTCACTTCAAGAATCTTGAATAGCGTTCGGCGGCTCAAGGGCGTGAAACTCTCTTCAGCGCAGTACTGCAGATACTGATGAATCATAGTAGATCTTGTAACAGTGCGCACAACATTAGGCATAGTAACCTTCTCTCCGCTATCTAGTTTGAGCACTCTTGTGCCATATGCCACATCTTGGTAAAAGTAGGGCCTGTTTACAAAGTCAATGAAATGATCGACTTTGGGTATTGGCAGACGTACGCGGTGATGGATTTTCTTTTCTTCAGGAACTCCTGGACCTTGTTCTTTGGCATGCTTTCTGGCTTGCTTAATTTGCCAACGTGTAATTTTTTCAAATGGCTCGTGATATAGCATAAGCTTTTCAGCCGAGAATCTAAAGGCATAGATGCTCAGAATTTGCAGTTTCACGCTTTTTGACGGAGCATCTCTGTAGGCGGTCATGAGTGCCAAGAGTTCTCCACTTACTACATTTTCTGATTCACTTTGGATTGGCTGACAGATTGCGTGAAATAACTCTTCCTTTGCATTCGGTGCCACTACACCACAAATAACAAGACAACCTTGTAGAGCATTTTCCCGGCATTTTTCCCGATCGGATGCGGCTGTTTTTCCCCACGTGGTCTTTAAACGCGAGGATAGTGGCGTGAACTCATGAGATGAAGGAACGGATGCTGCCAAATTTGCCATTGCTGTGTTATACAATTGAACAGTCTGGTGATCGTCAGGGACCACTTTCTCTTCTTCTGAATCTTCTTCAGGCCCACTTAAGACACTTGGTGTCCAGCGTGGGTCTTGCGTCCTAGTAGTTTCAGGTGTGGCACAGAAACTTAGGCGGGGCTCGGTGTATGATTTGCCCGTTTTTGTTTTCCTGCCAGTTAAAAATCATGTTATAATAAATGCATATTATCTGAGGCTATTGTTAAGTGCCCCAGGAATACCCCTAACCCTCTGACGTAGAAGCAAATTCTTTCACGGTGGGTGGGTGGAACCCGTTCCTAGGTTTTTTGTTCTATCAACGCGCAGCGTAATTATTTTCCACTGAGTAAAAAGCTCTCTACAAAATGACATATTTTTTAGGCCGTGACGTCTTAGATTGCATAATTTTTGTTAGAAAATCAAGCTATAATGTTTGCAAAATGTAAATTGAACAAATCGTGCATTTTTAATTTAAAGCGACTGGGAAAAATACGGGAAAATGTTAAAGATGACAATTTCTGGCCAGACCTGATTGTCATTATAACGTTGGGTTGGCAACGGCAAATATCAGGAAAACATGATTTACATATCAAAATTCAGTCCGCAATGGAAAAATAAACAGCTACTGACATTTCCAGCTTTACATAGTAAATACCGTTGTCAAAATTTTGAAAAAAAACCTCTAACCACCACCCCCCACCCCCTCTCCCCAGCCCCTCCTGGTGCGTCCTAGGGTTAAGATTTCAAGAACATACCTAAATTTTACGCTGTTGTTTGTATCTTCGTCAACCTGTGGTACTTCTGGCTCCGCTGTGGGGAGCAGCGTGACATTCACTTCAGCTTTGTGTTTTTTTCGGCAGGGGGAGCATATTGCTGTTTGAAAAGATTTTTAAAAATACGTGTTATATTCCCTAGATCCACAAATTATATGCCACTACGTGTTGTGGTTGGCTATTTCTTGGTTGACCAAGCATCGCACAGTGTTTTATATTTGATATTTCCGCGATGTTTAATAGCAGTACAACTTGCAGTGCATGAAATGTTTTATATCTTTTATATTGCGTGTACTAATGTGATAAGTAAATCTTATTGCATTGGTGAACTTACAGATTACAAGCTTGTAATACGAGCTTGAAAATACAGATGAATCATGGATTGTTTATTATATTAATTACAAGAATTTTAAATCTTGATAAAAAAGGACAAATCAAAAGGGCAAGTGTAGACCAGTAAAGATGCATTTTGCAGGTTTTCTCGCAAAAGTGATTAAGCTTTACGAAAGCTAACTTAAGATTTCTCGGCTTTATTTAGGTATATTGCAATCAGTGGGTTTTCTAGGATCATGCAACGTTTTGTCTATCCTGTCAACACTTTGTCGCGTGTTTACGCTCGTGACACATTTGAATCGATTTAAATAGCAGACACCTACTATTATAAAAATTTCCCTCTGCAAGTTCTTCGAATATTACTACAAAGTTTAATTTAATCTACTACGATACATCGTATTTCATTATCTTAACAAACGATCACATATTTCTTACGTGAGCCAATGGAAACGTGTATCCCGAATATCTGATGTATTTCCTTTGCCATAGTTACATTGATTACGTCTCGCCCTTTGGCCTTTGTGGATGAACCTCCATGTGTTGGATACTGACATGACCTTGAAGCCCTCCAGTACCTCCCTAAGCCATATCGATGGCGGGCACAGACACGCATTTTTTTCACATCATCAAGTGATGTTCCATCGAGGCCAGCTCTTTGAAGTATTACCTCGTACTCTTTCAGATTGCTTCGTGACAAACAACAACTTTTCAAATGAACACTAATATCATCACGGCACTCGTACAAAAACACCTGTTCAGTACGTCCACGAGAGGGCCCACAATCAATGAAACCTCTTTTAAACAACGAACAAACTTCAGCCATAATTATTTAGATCCCAAATATCCAGATTTCTATTCAGATGTCGATTTCAATAGCCGCTGACCTGCTTTTAACATTAATGTTAGCGATGGCGCTGCAACATTGCTACATGTAGCCGTTATTATTTTTGTGGAGGCAGGTTGCAGCATCAGTTTTTTAACACTGAGCTAGACTGATAATTTGAGGCTCACTTTTGCCATCATCTCAGTTAAAACTGAAACAATCATCAACAATAGTATGGCGTTACGCAAAGTCACAAAAACGAAACTTCAAGAATTGAAAATCTTTAGTGGCCGGTAACTTTAAAAGGTTTGGGGTTTTTCATTCATTTATCTTCTGATCTCTACTGTTCGATGAGTCTTTTTTGTATTTAGAATGGTTGTTGTGTCTTGAAGAGAAAAATTTTCGTTTGCAGGGTCTAGAACGACAAAATATATTGTTTTGCTATACACGATATGTATAGCAAAACACAGTTTGCATTTTGAAATAAAATGCTTGCAGACTGCATACACTAAAAAAAGTTTGCAAAGGAAAACATTCCATCTTCCTCCCCCAACCCACCTCCTCCTCCTCCCCAAAAAAAAAACGCCCTTCCCATGCCCAAACAGCGTTTGTTTGCCATTTGTGACAATCAGTCAGTTTGGGCAGCGGCATATCGTAAAAGGCAACAGTGAGCCGTGACTTATTTATTGTGTCAAAAAGACGAAAGACCGGGGCAATTTGTGATTTCATTTCAACTCTATTCATAACTTTTCCAATGGCGAAGCACAATGTCAGTAGCCACTATTCTTTAGCATTCTCAAATTGCCGAGACAGAGCTTTTGAAGCGTCGCTTCGGAACATTCCAGTTGGCATTCCAGAGTCGAAGGTCTCGAACGATGTGTCACGCAAACGAAACTGCAGCAATCCATTTCTTCAATGGCCGGTAAACTTCAATAATTTCGGCTATCTGTGCATTCATTTGTCCTTTCCACTGTTCCTTATAAGTCTTTTTATATTCAGGATGGTTGGCGTGTCTTGTAGAAGTCGAAATCATGGTGTTATCGATGTCTTCGATAAATCGTAAGTAATTTGCATATTAAAGAAAATGACGGTAATTACATTAACTTTAACGAATTTTCACACAATAAGTTCGCACCGGCCGCAAATTTTTTTAATGTTTACTTGAAGTTTGTCTTTAGTGTGTTTGATGTAGGGGTATTAGCACTTTTGAGCTGGTGCCACTTTTGAGAAATAATTATCTGAAAATCAGTCCCTTCGCTATTGTTTACTTAGTGCTGTACATTCAAATAATTATTTCGTAGTTTCACTTTTAAATATTTTGATCGTTATCATGCTAGAGGCCATAAGTAAGTATTTTTCTTTCATTTAACAGTGAAATTAGTCCTACTCACGGTGCGGAAAGGAATTCTGAGGCGCTTTTCGAAACGGCTAAATTTGGCCAGATTTTGACTTCGCCAGCCGACCAAACTTCGCGAGTCAATATTTTCGCAAAGAAAGGATCCTAAAACCAAAGAAATACATTTTTATTTATGGTTTGGTTACCTTAACTTATAATGTAAAAATCAGCCCAAACTATATTACGAGCGAAATTCAGTGGTCGGAAATAAGGCGCACAGTCACTTTATACTGGCGCAATATTTTTAGTATTTAGACTGGTGCGATTTTCAAAGATTCTAGACAGGCAAATCTTTCACAATGTTAAGACAGGTGTAGTTTATTATTATTATTATTATTATTATTATTATTGACTAGAATGACGCAATTATTAAAGTTTCTAGATTGGGACATTTTTTCAGTATTTTGCCTTGCGCAATTTTCACACTTTAACCATCACTCAATTTTTCATGGAACTTGCGATATTTCCTTGATGTTGAAAATTTATGCAATTTCCACAAATTCTAAGCTCTCTCAATTTCAACAATAAGACAATTTCCACGTTATTTCATTGTGAATTTGCTTAGATGTCACGAAATTAAGGCTTCCCATAGATACATCTGCTTAAGCTCGGGCATTTAGACTTAAAAAAAGTTTTGCTTCGCTTTGTTTTGCGTTTAATTTGTAGACGACAGATTATTTACGTACCCGTGCTTTGAGCATCGTTTTCCATCACTGTGCGAGTCCGCTTGGAATTATTTGGCAAAGCTGAAGAAATAAGAAGAAAAAACAATGTTAGCCATCCTAAGGATCCCACTAAGGCTATAAAGTGGAAAAACAAATTTTCTCACAACGATGGCCTATGACACACAGATTGATCAAAACTTTGTCAAACGTATCAGAGATATGTAGTAACCCCGGATTCTCGATTGAACCGCGGTCACAATTTTTTATTTTATTTTAATAGGATTAATCGATTTTTCCATACTAAGGAAAGCATGATGTAAGCTCAAACAGAACAACATCTCAACGTACTTGAGACGATGGCAAAATCGTAGGTATATGTAAATATTATTACCTGATATATCAGCAAGGCAACTGAGGAAGATAAGATGAAGTATAATAAATTTCATCTCGGTAGAAGTCGACAGATTCAATATTAAGTATTATCCAAAAGCAGCAAATTGGATTGCCAACGTGGAAAGTAGAATGTTTCACTTACTGTCCGAACTGCTACTAAACAAAGAACCACAGTCTTCGAGTAATTTATGCGTTAAACAAAACAAGTTAGAACGAGAAACGAAGCCAGGAAGTACATACGTGTCTTGTTTGTTGATAATCAACGATGGAAATAGTTCATTTTACTCTCTAGGCCTTTACCGAAGACATCCAGAAATATATTTTTACGGAAAATAGAGCCTAGATTGATTGTGGGAATATTTGATGTATCTTCAAATAAACGAAGATATAGTGAATAACTTCGCTTCTTTTCATATCCATTAGCTTTTTTGTTTTCTTTTTTAAACAGCCTTTACAAAGCTTATGATTTTTGTTTTGACTACAATAAGAAAGTTTGTTTCTGCATGGATTGTAAAATAGAAAAGAAAGTTTCAGGATGAGTGACAGCTAGATCCAATAGATTTTGCATAATTTCGACTGCTTTCGTCCTCTCGAATTTATAAACAATGAAGTTTAGTTTTACCTCCTTTGTTGACCATTTTCTTAACGGCCTTAATTAACAATATGCCCGAGAATCATGGAACACTTTTCCCCTTTATTAACAAGAAATTCTATACATTTCTGTATGACCGGGTTACTGCGTCTGGTTCTTATTTCTTTGTTTAATCTAACAACAAGAAATTGTTTGTAGAAGGTATAGATTCTACTTGTCTACAAGATGAAAGTTTACCAAAGAAAGGTGCATTCTCGGCCTTTTCACGAAATATTTTTTTTCATATTAGTGCATTTTGCCATGTTATAAGTTCAAGCTTTCGTCTCAGTTTGTTGACTATATTTGTTAGAACAACATAAAATTCAAAACCGTTTAGTTGCTAGTATAATAAAATTACAAATACAGATTAAAAATTTAAAAATTTAGATTAATTAAAAATATAAGTATAATTATAATTACAATAAATATGTCAAAAATATTCTAAAAGTAAAAAAATAACCTAATAATACATTTGCGAAAGTTCATGAATCAGCCATGAATTCATGCTGATGATTTCGCTGACATTTGAAAGTTTTCTCGATTCACTCGTGTAGTGACGTCCGAAATATCATCGCGCGTTCACAAGGAATAATTTACATCACGCTTCTCCGTTTTTTTAAAGAGGAACCTTTTATTTTTTGTTTAGCATGTGACATTTTATTTCCGAAGTAAAATTAATTTAATCGACGGATTCGTTTGTGTCGAATCGCTGTTACACATTGTTAACCAATAAATGAAACAATTCAGGCGCCGCGTCGAGGGTAGTTTTCAAAAATGTACGCTGCAGAAGACCAATTTAGCCCGGTTTCCATCGCAATAGTTCGACAGAAGCACAAAGCGCATTCATCGCTTTTGTTTTTAACTGAAATGTCAACCATCCTTACTGAAGCAATATTCAAATTAAAGCAAGCAGTTAATTGTTTTCGATTGACTGTGGGCAATTGGGCACACTCTTGACTGATTGAAAAACCAACTCTTTAACACTTTCGACCAGCTATACCGCTTGTTTATTTTTCGCCCACGCATTTTGTTTGTCACAGACACTTTTCTGAGGTATATCGCTCGATGAAAATTTCTAACCTTGTGATTAAAGTAATTTAATTGTATTGTAACAATCGCAATAGTTATAATTTAGATTCTATAAGAATTTCACGTCACAGGACGTCAAGTTAGGCCGATCTATCCAAAGTTCCAAGACACATGCGGACAGGGACCCAAATATTTTTTTTTTAATTTTTAGTTCCTTTGTAGCCAGTTATCGTTATGCAAATGTTTACTGAGTTAACTGTCACTCATTGTAACATTTTCTTTTCTGTTTTACTGCCCACGCGGAACAGTCCCTGTTCCATGAAGTCAAAACAAAAATTAAGAGCTTCCAAAAAACAAAACAAATTATTGAACATGTGAGCGAGCGAACGTCCTAATTGACTACAAGTTAAGAAAGTTTATTCAATCCTAGATAATATTATTTTTTACACCACCTTGTTTTTAAAACAAAGCTTAAAAATAAGAGAACATAACATAATTAGACTCTCATTGTCGATTGACTAGAAACTTGATGTTTTTACCACCCGCTTTCGTTTCTCTGGTAAACTCGCTTCTTTTATTAACACATGAGATATGTTGTTTTTAAGTTGTCGTGCTCCACGATTAAGAGCTAATCTTTTTTTTTTATGTGTCACTGGTTTACCAATGAATCAATTTATTCATTTTGGCAACGATAAATACGATATGCGATTCTAATTTTCCTGTTTTATTTTTTTCATAATTTGCATCTTAAGGCATTTGTTTATTGAATCATATCTTAACAAAACGAGCAATTGTTTCTTTATTGGTTAACAATGTGTAACAGCGATTCCACACAAACGAATCCCTCGCTTCAATATATATTTATTTGGAAATGAAATGTAAAGCACTAAACCTATTTTTTTTTTTCCTTTAAAATCTAAACGGAAAAGCTTGATGTTATGATGTTAAGCCTGATGACATTTCGGTCCATTTCTTCGGGCATCGCGAATTAATTCGTGTGAAAAAAGTATAATCTATACTTTCTTAAAACAATTTTTGTTGTTAGATTAAACAAAGAAATAAGAACAAACTGCACTTACCGGGTCATACAGAAATGTACAACAATTCATGTCGATAAATATTAAGTTTCAGGACGTCCCTTGCCGGAGAACTATCGATACGATTTTTGGGAATAATTAACGCTGCCTAACAAAATGGATTTGCGTTTTGCGGTCACTGCTGTCACACTGTATGACATGAAATCATTCCCCGGCATATTGTTTATCCCGGCCTCTATGAAAAAAGCGCCATAGATGCAAAATTAAACTGTGTTGCTTCCAAAATCGAGAGGACAAAATCAGTCGAAATTATGTAAAATCTATTGTATGTAGCTGTCACTCATCCTGAAACTTTCTTTTCCATTTTACAGTCCATGCAGAAACAACATTTCTTTTTGTAGTCAAACACAAATTTTAAGCTTGGTAAAAGCCGCGTGGAAACCAAAACAAAAAAAAAAAAGCTAGGTGCATGGATATGCAAGGAAGCGAATTTTCTGACTACATTTTCGTTTATTTTTGATAAAAATAAAAACTTCCGCGATCAACGTGGGCTGTGTTTTTGCAAGAGAGACTTCTGGGGGTCCTCGTTAAAGGGCAAAAATAATTAAACGAAACATTTTCATGTCAAAACGGAGTTGGTCATTTCATTAATTTTGACAATCAACTGAGTTGCTTCTATCGCTCGATAGAACCTTTCTATAGCCTTGAGATAAAAGTCATTTACTAATTCGATATTAGTTTGTTACAAGCATTGCAATGGTAGCACTAATTCAGCCATTATCGGAATTGCACAGTAAGGCTTATCTGTCGAAAGCTTTTAGACACCACGGCCATTGCATATTTAACTCTGTACCCTAGCATTTTTGTAGAACAGTCAAAGTTATTTGATTTTTTTCCCTAATGTTAAACTGACACCCATTACCACATTTTCTTTTCCTTTTTATTGCTCATGTAGAACAAAGCTTGGCTCCCCGAAGTCAAAACAAAAATTATCACCCACAGAAGCGTCGTGTTAAATAAAATAATTGAGTTACGTTGTAACTGACTGAAAACTTTCCAAAGTTTAGTAGCTCGCTCAATGGAAGATTGTAAGAATATTTCACCATAGCTAGATTCTACAGCAAAGCTTCGAAATAAACAAACTCACTAATATCAAAACTGTGATCGTCGATTGACTAGAAACCTGATGTTTTTACCTATAAGGTAAAGGTAAAAGGTAAAGCCTGCTGCCGAGCCAAGTGGCTCATCAGGCCGGAGCTTATCCCGGTTTTTGTAGCATTAGGAGGCTAAGAGTATTGCTGCTCCCCCCTGGATGGGATGCTAGTCCATCGCAGGGTTACCCGCCAGCAGTAAATTCGCCGGTGCCCATTTATACACCTGGGTGGAGAGAGGCACTATGAGAGTAAAGTGTCATGCCTAAGAACACAACACAATGACCCCGGCCAGGTCTCGAACTCGGACCGCTCGATCCGGAGTCCGGCGCACTAACCATTAGGCCACCGCGCCTCCCACTTTTCACCTAAAATAAAACACATCAATTATGTCGTTTTTCAGTTTCCGTGTTTCGCGATTGAGAGCGATCAGTGCCAGAGTTGAACACTTTTTTTCATCGTTTTAACTCATTTATCAATAAATCAGTACATAAATAGACACTATAAACTCAGTTTATTGATTTGGCAAAGATGAAATCGATAATTGATCTAAATTTCTGTGCTTTCCTCTTTTTCCAGTATTTGTATCATGTTTCAGCATTTGTTTAGCATAATTTAGTAATAAGGTTAACGTATCCAATTGCTCAATAGTTGATTGCAGTTTTCTTTAGTTTAAGAAAAAGTTCTGTTCAAAAATATTAACCGGTCGTTCCCTGTAGCTGGATAATCCAGAAAGAGTTAGCGTCACAGTATACAGTTCTGCTATTTTTTATCCGTGAAATGTGTGTCCATTCATTAAGAGTTTTTTGTAAAGATAAATTAAACTGTTTCGTAATTAACCGGGATAACCTCCCGCCTGATGGGTCACTAGATATTCCATTAATGGATCATTTTCTATAGGCAAAAACAAGGCTATGACAGACTATGACAGACTCCCAAGCATACAATCTTGTCAGGACAATTGGTGTAGATCACATCAATTAAAGTTGAAGAGGTCGGAGTTATCCTCGTTGGTTCAATTATAAGTTGCTGAAGTCCATATACATCCATGATACTCATTAGATTGCGCCTGTCATAGTCATGTCGAGTAGCATTCATGTTACAGTTGAGATCTCCCACTAGATAATATAAATTCAATATTTTCAGAGTCAAGTTTCCCAATACGAGTTTCGAAGGATGAAAAGATACCTATGGGAGAATCAGGTGGTCTGTACCACGTGACAATAACAAACGGCTTTGATCTCGGTTTTTGAATTTCTAGGCATAGATTTTCAAGAGTAAGTTTCAAGAGTATTCATATTTAAGTCACTACGTATGGTAAAATTTATGGATTTTTTGACATAAAAGCATACTCCTCCACCACCGTCTGTAATTCTATCACGTCGAACTTGATCGTAACCAGGAATGTTGACCTCACTGTCAGCGACAGTTTCATTGAGCTTTGTTTCATTAATCGATATAAAATCTATTTCGTTATTTGCTAGAAGATTTCTAAGCTCATCTATGTGGGTGGTTGATTTATTGATATTCAAATAGGCGAATTTAAAACCGCGTTGTGATGGCAATACTGAGCTAAACTTCTTAACGCTTTGATTTAACATTCGAGATTCCTCAGCATTGCCATTAGAAGGTTGGACAGGCACGGCATTAGTGGAGAGCGCATCACATCAACCTAAGCTTGACTGAAAATTCTTAAAAAATAGTAAGTCCAGGAGGTTTGAGAAATCGGGAGTAAAATTACTATATAAGGGAAATTGGTTTGAAAAATCGGAAGTTTTGAGAAACGAGGGTTCGAGAAATCGAGATTCGACTGCACTTGAAATCCCGGACACTTTTGTTAATTAGTTGGTATTTTTTGTCTATCATTCCATCATGACGCTGTAACAACTTTATTGCTAACTTGTTAGAAGACAAGCCGGTAAAACAAAACAAAAACAAAAACAAAAAAAAACTGACTAAAAATTGAACTCCCGATATCGGTCAGACAATATTCCACGAAATATTTTCTTTCGGTATTCAACAACTAACTCAACATATAAACAATATCCTTAAAATATGATCTAAATAAAATTAATGACTACTCTGTTACTGTGGTGTTTGTATGCTTGTTATTCTTTTAAATTAAAATACACGAATAAATGAATAAATTAACTCAACATATAAATAATTTCCTTGCCGTATGATTTAAAAAAAAAATCAATGATTGCTTTTGATATTTTGTTTCTTTCCACTTTGGACAGCGACGCCTTTGACGGAGGGTCCCGGAGGGATGAAATCGAAGCTGTTTTTGTGCTAAGAACAAAAACGACGATGGATTTTCAACGCTATGGCAACAAGACAAAAAATTATATGACACATCCACCTGTTAAAGTAAGTTCTAGTGCAAAATTGCGAAATGTTTTGGTAAACGAAAATTAAATGAAGTACTCAAAATGTGGCTTAAAAATATAAATAGGGGAGTCCTTTATGGCCAACCGAAAATATTTGTTTAATAGTGATCATATAGTTTTTATTTTGTATTTTTAAAACGTGCAAAATAAAACTTGTCAGTTATATAACGTGTTATAATCGTGTGGCACACAATTTGAAAGTTTCTAAAATGTGCGTTTTCTGCACCATCCTCAAATGATAAACATTCCCGGAATTTTTTCCACTCTAAAGAGGGATTAAAAAGGGGACGGGGAAAGACGTAAAAAATGTATTTATTCTTAGTGCCATTCATGAAAAGATGGCGAAACTGATCTTCAGTTTAAAAAAAAAAGTGAAGAAAATAATAATTGAAAACGTTTTCCGAAACGCGTCCTGTTTGCATAAGATTTCGAATTCATTGATATTACAGCGACTACAGATGATTTGAAGATTTATGGTCAGTACATTTACCACTAACTCACGAGGAGTGGTAGAGCGGCTACCAAAAAACATTTTCGCTCTGTTGAAGGCGGAAAATTTGATAATAAAAACCAAAATTAGATCGGCTTAAAATCTGTTTTAGGTGGTTCACTACCGATCGCAATACTGGTTCCAGTGTTTTCAGTTAGGTTCACTTATGGAACTTTTCTTTCAACAGACAGAACTCTTTTGCACAGGAATGGCTTCGTGAACGCTTGAATTGTGATATATAATGGATCATTTTAATTGTGTATAAAAGACAGTTGCCACCTGCAGCTTTTTTGTTATTTTCATGTCGTCCTTTTACTACCTGCACAAACCACTTTGCAGTAAAATTTCAAGGACGAACTGGGTGTTGGACATCACACTGTTTTAAATCTTCCCCAAGGAACGATTCAAGTAAACAATATAGCCAAAACATGTCCCTGGTCTTATTACTAGTCTGAGACTTATCTCAAACCGGTATCTTCATACTGTCCAAATAACTGAACACGTTGAAAAGCTAATAAAACAACTGGTTAAATGGAAATATATGTCAATTGCCTGTCACAAGACTGAATTTATTTATCTTTGGAAGCATCTTTTTACGATTTAAATTTCAATATCATACGCAAATCGACACGTCTCAAGAAACGGCTGTGAACATGGCCTTTTTTCTTCGTGTTCGAATCTTCTTTCTTCTTCTTTCACCCAAAGTTGTTCTGAGCTGCTTGGATGGTAAGTTGTCAACTAAACTCTTGTAAAGTTTGATATTGGTCCACCGGGTTGGCATATAGGTAAGATATGCTTCCGCCAATGTATTCGAAATTCTCTGCAAAACGATTTAATTTTCTGAAAATATTTATCTTTTCATTATTTTAAGATTGTATCCATCGTTTGCTTAATCACATTAGGAATAAATACATTTGTAAAACTGTTAGATGTTTTAAATCTTTTTCCGGTCGCCTCTTTATTCGTTCCAGTCTTTCCGAAATTCTTCGTCTTTAGAGTGAAGAAAACGTTAGCGGAAGATTTGTTTTGTGACAACAATTTTTGAGAAACGTTTTTGAGGATTGTGAAGGAAACGCAAAGTGATTGCACAAATTAGAACCATTTTAAATTGTGCACCACGCGATTTTACAGCTGTCAATTTTTATCTTGCACACTATCAAATACATATTTTCGGTTGGTCATAAACACAAATTGAATCCCTTATTTAGATTTTTAAGCCACATTTTGAGCGCTTTAATTTGTTTTCATTTACCGAAACATTTCACAATTTTGCACTAGAACTTCCTTTAACAGGTGGATGTGCCATATATTAGGTTTCTCTTTGTCTTGTTGCCATAGCGTTGATAAAAGAAATTAAGCAGGTGCCATCGTATTTTTATTGTCATACCGTAGCAACATGTTTAGCTGTTGTTCTCCGCAGTTCTTGTAGGCTCAAGTCGAAGTCAGTTTTGTTCAATTTGAACGCATGGACATGTATGTAACGAGGAGAGCAAAGAATAATAGTCCATATATATATAGGATTTTAACTTGGTCTTCACGTTTACCCCAATAGATATCTCATGAGGTTGAGAATTTAATACATAAGACTGAGTTTCCTCTAAGCTTCGAAACCAACTATTAAATGCGATATTTTAAAATTATTCTATTGCAGCACGCCGAGTGCATGTTACAATGGCTTAAGAAAACTTTGACAGAAATGATTCTAAAGTGCAATTTGTTTGCTGTTAAAAGCTTTACTTGAGAGTCTATATTTATGCCAAATGACAAAGGAAGCGTGTGCTTACATATTGTAAAGATATCCCAAATTTATACCACCAAGCCTGCGCTTTATTAGAATAACGCTGCAAATTATGTTGTTATCACTGAATCTACAGCACACTGTTTATGTGTTTCAATCAATCAGAAGGAATCCATCTCATTTTCACAGTCTTCTGGAATAATCTTCGAAAATTGAAGTACTCCTGCAGAGATATATCCTTTGAAAAAGTTAATTAACTAAAATCGTTTGAGTTGGTGACTCCCCAAATCCTTACATCAACGAATAACACATCATAACCAGTACGTTTCGAGACTAAGCCGAGCGTAATACGTTTTGAATTGAATGCCACGAATTCGAAGTGAGCAAAAATTCAAATCAACATAATTTGGTAATTTGACTGTTTCAGATCAATGTCGTGAGTTGGAGTTCCCAGGTGCTTATTTCTTCTATGGAGAACGTCTGATTAATCACGTGATAAGAACCATTAAAGCTCTGGACCAGGACTCCTGTGAATTTCAATGCTACCTGGAGCACAACTGCGTCAGCATCAACTTTCAATTCACAGGAACACAAATCTGCGACCTGAACAATTCAACACATAAAGAGCACGAGAAGGACCTGGAGAAAAAAGAGGGTTACGTATACCATGGAACAAATGTAAGGATAACGTATAGTTAACGAGCCAACACTTGACATAATTAAGTTCGCTATTCAACATTGTCGTGCGACTCGGTAATTTTTCCCGCCGTTTTTACTTTATAATTTAACGCGGAAGGAGATTCCTTTGGATTTTTCCAATAAAAATAATTTTAATTTAACTTGGAACAGAGAGGTAGAGGGAGGTGTTAGAATCACTTTAGTTGTCCAATCGTATAATTTGTAAAATATTCGAATTTCTTTTGGGACCGTGACGGTCATTTAAGCATGCAATATCTGAAGAACATACGTTTACGAGTTTGTTTGCACAGCTTAAACAGGTTTACATACCATTGTCAATAATGAACGTTACTCTGATTGGACAACATCACCACGATGTCAATAGTTCACTCCTGAAGCCAAAACAAGACCTTTTTTTGTTTCTGAAGAAGCAACACAATTTCCCAGCCACGGCGTGATATATATTTTTTTGTAATTTTGGATATTCAGTCGCCATTTAATTTTGTATTTGAAAGAGAGGGTTATTAAATGGACGACCTTTTCATGAATCAATCAACAACCAACAACTTTAATTTTTTGTCATTGGTTTCAACGGGAACATTCTCGGAGTTGAGGTATTTTTACTTTCCCAACGTGTAGTTTCAGTTTGAACAATATAAATCATTGTCTCTGTTCGCCTCTTTGGGGCTGGTAATTTTTACGTTTTGTCGAATTAAAATTAATTGTACAAATAAAAAAGAAAACAAACCTGGGGATTATTTGAGGTAAAAAAAAAAATGAAGATAAGAAATTTGCATTTGATCTAACTTGAATCTTCGTCTCATATTAAAGAATGTATGTGGCAAGGCTCCTTGCAATAACAACGCAACCTGTCAGACTGGATTTACAAGGAAAGGATACCGGTGTTTGTGCGCTTCTGGATTCACTGGTCAAAACTGTGAACATGGTGAGAAATATTTGTTATCGTTTTCAGCAAGCAACTTTGGCTGCAAGGTTGTCAGTCCTGCATTTATGAGCAGATTTCATTTGTACTTTCGGTTCTTTGACTGGTCTTGGTTAGCTGTTCACTATAATCAAAATGTTTATTTTTGTCCTCAGATATTGACGAATGCAAAGCAAATACTCACCGTTGTGATGTTAATGCCGAGTGTAATAATACCAAGGGATCATACAATTGCACATGCAAACCTGGATACTCTGGAGACGGACATAGTTGCACAGGTATTTTTTTGGCCATACCAAATACTTGTCCAGTTATTCGCCTGCCATTGAATATGAGTAGCATCTATTGTGTTGTGCAGTTCGTTCTCGTGGAAATGAGGTGGAGCAAAGTGGCTCTGAATTATGTAGTTGCTCCAAGCTTTTTTTTCTGGATTTTTTTACTGCCAATGGAAGAAAAGTTGGCCCAAGGGTTAGTTCGTGAGATTACTGATCCTGCCAGGGGTTGTTCTGTTCAATAATTAGGGACGTTTCCTTCTCACATTCGATTTACTTCAATCCGCGATATAAATTTGCACATACCTGTAAATTGTTGGAGCAAAACGTGAAGAAAAATACCAGGCGATGATATGCAATAGAGTTGTATCTCATGTTCGTCGATGATTCTCAGCATTGCATCAATACTACTGCTCAGTAGACATTATCAAAGGGTAAAACAAATACATCTGTAAGTCAAAATACAGGTAAATGTTGCAATTCGTTTGTTTAGCACTACAGGAGGAATATTGTACACCTTTTGTAAACGTGTTGGAAGCTTGTCAAAATCAGCACAAGAATGACTGTGTACTAAATGCAACTAACTGATATACCAGGTTTAAAGGGTATAGCTAAAATAGTTCTCGTTTTTTTTCTTCTTTAGATATCGACGAGTGTGCTCAAGATATCCACAACTGCAGCAACGGTGGCGGTTCGTGTAACAACACGGAAGGATCGTTTCACTGTACTTGTAAATCTGGATTCACTGGAGATGGGCACAACTGTAGAGGTTAGAAGAAAATAATTAAAAAAATAATTAAATAATTTTCAATACTCTAATGAAGGTGGACAGAGGCCACCGAAAATTTAGTGTTTAAAACATCTTAGATCGGATAAATCACTCTTCTCAAATTAAGTCTACCGATCGCCACAGCCAAAGTGTATTTACAAAGAAAAAAAAAAATCAATTAAAAGGTATGCAACGTCATGAAGGGAATTCATATGCTTAGACTAAAGAGGTGGTAGATTGGGCACCATTGAGCCTTATTTTAGGTGTATCTTGCATTGGTATTATAAAAATTAAACTGTGAGTGTTCTTTTTCTATATCTTTTAGTTGATGACTAAGAAAACACATACAATATTAAATTCTAAATAAAAACAAAAATAATAGAAATAAAGTTTGTGGTTTAATCACAGCCATACGCCCCAGAAGAGTGACCACTTCAAAAATTAATTATCACATCCTTTCGTACAAATTAAAGTTAATCCAATATACTAAAAAGAACAAATTGTGTATCGCCATACAGCTACGATTTTAATAAACTACATAGGCCTTTCGACCGTAACGGTCCTCTTCAGTGTAGTAACATTTGAAATGGCAACGACCAGTAACATGATATTACAGTACAGATAGGGTGTGTCGAGATATTTATAAAATTAAGTAACGCCGGTGCGTAATGCACACGGATCAACCCTAGTAAGGCCATCAGACTCACTAGTCACTAGTCACTAGTCACTAGTCGCAAGTGAGCTGTAAGCTGTTTTTGGGCTCTCGTTGGATATGAAAAAAAGATATGGATAAATTAAAAGTGTACACATTTTTGGATTCTTGCCTTAAGGAACTGAAAACTAAACAAAAATATTTTAATTATCAAATTCGCTGCTTAAATTTTCACTTTTTTAGATATTGATGAATGTGTTGAGAATATCCACAACTGTAACAGTGCTACAGCTCTGTGTAGCAACACCAACGGAACATACATTTGCATTTGTAAGCCTGGCTATACTGGGGACGGAAATAATTGCACAGGTAAATATTTCTGTTGTTTTGTTTTGCTTTGGTAAAAGCGAAAGCATGCCTTTCACATAAATCTGATCTTCCCTTGAACTTGCTGTTAATTCAACAGGGATCACTGCAGATTAAAAAAAATCACTCGCTAATTCCAGGTTCTTTATATACTATAAGTCAAGTTTATGGCAACTTGAAGTTAAATTTAAACTGACATTCTTTCAGATATCGACGAGTGTGCTCAAGATACCCATAACTGCAGCAAAGATAGCGCTTTGTGTAACAACACCGAGGGATATTTTAACTGTACTTGTAAACCTGGATTCATTGGTGATGGACACAACTGTGCAGGTACGTGTAATTCGTTAATAAAAAAATATGCAAACAGGTATTGGGCATCCAGGTGTTGAGTCGAAGTTAAAGAGGCGGTGGATTGCAGCACGCGCATAGAAAGGCGTGACATCACCAAACAAGCACTTTTTTCAGAATACCCAGGTAAAAGGAGGCGAGAACTCCTAATCAAAACTAAAGGAGGTCAGTGGTTGAAAAGTTAACAGCAGTTAATAAGTCAGTCCAAAACAAGAGAAAGTGCCGCGCGTTATCGAATGCCATGTGCTCCTCTATGGGGCCATGGGCTAAGTAAGATTCAACGTCTGCCATTATGTCTCTTATATTACGCATTGTGCCATAACTCTTTTTTGTACTCTTTTTTTAGATATAGACGAGTGTGCTCAAGATACCCACAACTGCAGCAAGGTTGGCGGTTTATGTCACAACACCGAGGGATCGTTTAACTGCACTTGCAAACCTGGATTCACTGTAGATGGTCACAACTGCACAGGTACCTAATTCGTCAGTGAAAAAGTATGCAAATTCTAAATGAGAATCCAGGTGTTTAGAGGAAATAGTAACATACAATATAGCAGATTAAAAAAGGAGGCTCTAATGACGTCATATGCTTCAGATATTGAAGAATGCACAGACGTCTTTCAGATTTGCGACTTGAACGCTGTGTGCAACGATACCAAAGGATCATATAAATGCACCTGTAAAAACGGATATACTGTGTTCCCCTGCAATTTTCACAACATAATTTAAAGAGCATTTGGTCATTTTTTGCGGAGTATTCGCAATAATATATTTTTTATCAATATAATTAATGTTTCGCAATGTACCATACATCACATCAACCTTTTCTTGATATCGACGAGTGTGCCCAAGCTACCCACAACTGCAGCAAGGATGGAGGTTTGTATAACAACAACAGAGGATCGTTTTACTGTACTTGTAAACCTGGATTTACTGGCGATGGCCACAATTTCTCAGGTACATGATTCGGACACATTTTTGGGTTTCTTGCCGAACAATCTGAAAAACTCAATAAATTAATCGATTAATGATGGAGTTCGAGGTTCCAATTTTCGCTTTGGAGATCTAGATGAATGTGTCGAGAATATATATCCACAGTTGTAAACCCTTAAAATCAATTTATTGATAGATATCGATTTATCGAATAATTTTCTTATTTTTATTTTTATCAATTGACTACTCCGGGTGTGTAGCAACAACAACGGATCATACATTTGTAGTTGTAAGCCTGACTACATTAGCTGGAGACGGAAATAATTGTACAAGAAGTAAATATTTTTTTTTGTCTGTTTTGTTTTTGCTCTGGTTAAAGGGGAAAATGACTCACATGTCAATTTGGTCTTCCTTTGAATTTACCATTAATAACATTTTAAATTCAGATTTCTGCAGATTAAAGAAAATCATTCGATAGCCTCAAAATCGTAATATACCATGACTATGTCAAGGTAGCGTCACTTGAACTTAACGTTAAAACTTTTTTTCAGATATCGACGAGTGCGCTCAAGATACCCACAACTGTAGCAAGATTGGCGCTTTGTGTAACAACACCGAGGGATCGTTTAACTGTACTTGTAAACCTGGATTCACTGGTGATGGGCACAACTGTACAGGTACGTTAATTAAAAATAATGAAGAGTTTTAATGGGAATCCAGGTCCTTAGACTAAGAAGGCGGTGGATTGGGCATCCGCTCAAAAAGCGTCCATCACCAGAAAAGAAAAGTATGTATTGCTCTGGAATCTTCATGGTAAAATAAAACGAGGGCTAAGGAAACGAAACTGAAGAAGTTATGAGGTTAAAAAGTTAAGAGCAGTAGAAAAGTTGTTGGAATACAATCAATTAGTTGGTCCAGAACAGGAGAAAGTGGAATGGGTCTGTGGATGTCCTGTGATTCAATATGGGGCCATAGGGCTTAGCAAGATAAACCATCTGCTGATTTCAACTTAAGTGTAATTGTATTGGTGTTATAACAATACAACTGTGAGTTTTTTTTTTTTTCCATCAGCGAATTTGTCTTTTTTTCTCTTGTAGTGTAATATCGTAAAAAGCAAATAAAATTTTAAAATAAAAAAAAATAAAATAAAATAAAAATAATTTGTAAGCTTATTACAGCAAGTAGCCCCTGGAAGAGTGACCACTTCCAAATTATTCACATTCTTTTGTACCACTCAAATTTAATCCGAATGGCAAGTCAGCTGTTTCTGTTCTTAGTTTCTGATTGGATAATGACTGTATGAAAAACATGTGGATCGATTAAAAGTGGACACATTTTTTTTGCTTCTTGCCTTAGAATCTTAAAAAAATGAATAAACTAATTGATTAATCGAGTGCACTGTTCCAATTTTCATTCGTTTTTTCAGATATAAATGAATGTGCTGAGAATATCCACAGCTGTAACAATGCTACAACTCTGTGTAGCAACACCAACGGATCATACATTTGTATTTGTAAGCCTGGTTATACTGGAGACGGAAATAATTGCACAGGTAAATATTGCTGTTGTTTTGTTTTGCTCCGATAAAAGCAAAAAATGATCATGACTTAGATATTAATCTGATCTTTCTTCGAATTTACCATTGATTTAAATACATACAGATGGCTGTAGATTAAAAAAATTATCTACAGCTAGCCCCGGGTTCGTAATATACAATGTGAAGTTGTGGTCACTTTAATGTAACGTCAAAACTTTTTTTCAGATATCGACGAGTGCGCTCAAGATACCCACAACTGCAGCAAGGTTGGCGGTTTTTGTAACAACACCGAAGGATCTTTTTACTGTACTTGTAAACCTGGATTCACTGGCGATGGGCACAACTGCGCAGGTACAGTATTTTCTTGTTTTTGTTTTTATTTAACTTCACAGCAGTAATCAAGTAGGATAAGCTGTAACCTCTTTTTGTTTGCCTTTCACTGTAGCCTTTGATATTTGCGCCGTGCAGAATCCATGCCAGAATGAAGGTGAATGTGAAAATTCAGGTGACAGTTACTTCTGCAGGTGCGAAGTCGGTTTCGCTGGAAAACACTGCGAGAGTAGTAAGTTGTCATATTCCAAATTGAAATATAGATAATCAATATAGAGTGATAGTTTACGTCATACAAATCTATCCGATGCACAAGATCCTCAACGCCGTGGTTTACAAGTTCTATAATTTCTTTCTTGAAATTTCTTTTTATTCATAACGGCATTTTTTTTTTTGCCTTTCAAGATGGATAACTACACATGAATAAACGAAATGAAATACTTTTTTGAGGGGGGGGGGGGGGGGGGTGGTTTTAGGGTTAGGGAGCTGGATGGAGGGGCAACAGATTCGTGTTCCTAGTCGATAATATTGTTAACCATTAGCTGACGTGAAGCATCTGGCTATACAGTATGGAGCCTAATTCTCGGCCGGGTCCAGTTTTCGGCCACTTTGTGTTCAACGCGTTTTTTCACGCCCCAGTTGAATTAAAAGAAAACGTTATTTCCATCAAACGATAGTCTGATTCTTGTGCTCTAAGTATCTTGAATTTGATTCTTCAACTTGCTATAGAAAGCTCACAAGTCGAGTTTACGCGGAGGTAGGTTAATTTATTTTCCCGAAAACTTGTTTGTTTACAGCTCCTTAAAACTCATGGATGTTAAATTCGTATTTTATCCGAAAGCCCGAACCAAACGAGCTAATTTTTTGCATGTGAAACGTAGAATAATTCAGCTTTCTGTTTAAGTTAACTTTTTGTTGAACCTTTGTATTTTTTGGTCTTAATTTACTTCGAAATTTTTTCGTGCGACTTTTGCGTACTTGCCAGTTGTCGGCCACCCTGCTCGCTATCACAGCTGAGCGCTTTGGTTTTTAATATAATTTCATCTACTGCAGCCAGAATGGAAGTAAGAAATCACGGTTTTAATATAAAAATTAAGTTCAATTAAATCTCTAAGTTTATTATTTCTACAGCACCTAACTCTTTCAAGACCTTTTCACCGCAAAATAAACTCTCTAAATGCATTGGTTACACGACGCAATTCTGCAGTTTTGCCAGAACCTGCGCATAGACTCGACCGCGGTCAAACGACAGAAATATACAAAAAATAAGAAAAGTACTTCAGATTTTAGTTTCCACAGTTCAAAGTTCGATACATTACCGGTATCCTGAGTATTTATTAAACTTTGTGGACCGTTACTAAAAAAGTTGTACGTCTTTGAAATTAGCGATATGTGGCGCCATTTGTCATAGCACTTTGCCTCGAATGCGGAGCATTTAAGAAGTAAAACACTCGTTCACCTGAGGAAATGGAAATATGTACACTCAGCACTTATTTTATCTATACTTGCTTATACTAACACTTCAATGCAACGTAATTCGCCGAAATAGAAAGAAAAGCTGCCTGACACGTTTGACCGTGGTGAACACATAGGCAAGCAACTTGGCGCGTTAAAAACCGTCTTTTTCTAAAGTAAAACAAAGCCTCATAAAAATAATTTGGGATCGATATTCTTTGTTTTCACCCACGTGACCTCCACCTTGACGACGGTTGCTATCCGCCATGTTGGTGTCCAAACAAACTCGCTCGATATAGAGATCACAGTGAGAAAGTAAGCGTGGCAATGGTTCTTTGCGTTGTTTTTGGATGTGGAAGTAGAAGTGACCGAGATAAAGGGATTGGATTTTATCGAATACCTTCAGTGGTAACCAACAAGGGTGAATTTGAAGAAGAACTGACTACAGAGCGGAGAGAAAACTGGATAAAAGCCATCAGTCGCGGAGACACGAAATCGAAAGACGTGCTAAAAAGCGAACGGGTTTGTGGAAAGCATTTTGTTTCTGGGAAGCCAGCTCCTTTCTGGAATAAACACGACGTAGATTGGGTGCCCACATTGCAACTTGGCAAGAAAAATTATCGCCCTGAATTGAACCATCAAGCGAAAGCAGAAAGAGCAGAAAGGACAAAGAAGCGAGAGCAACTTGCGGTCGAACGACAAGAACGCGAAGTAGCAGAGAAACGTCAAAAGCTTCTGGAAAGCAGCCTTCCTGTTGCCCAAATCGACTTTAGTAAGCCAAGTACTTCGACAGAAGAAGAGGGAAGTCTAAACGAAGGGGATGAGGATGCCTTTTCTTCTGATCTGGCGGCCATAGCAGTTAGCGAAGGTGAAGAAATCGGTCAAGAAATCGAACCGGAAACTGTCAAGGATGCTGCGTGCCAAACCACTGAGTTTGACTACATGTTTCAGACAAGCAGATATCAAGCTCCTAATAAGGATTTCTTTGACACTGACGACAAAATTCGCTTCTACACTGGGCTACCGTCTATGGAGGTACTTATGGTTGTTTTCGAGCATGTCTCCCCACATGTTACACGCCAAACACAGTCGCTCGACCGATTCCAAGAGTTCATCATTGTACTAATGAAGCTAAGACTAAATGCACCGTTGCAGGATCTTGCATACCGGTTTGTTGTTTCAGTGTCAACAATTTCCAGAATAGTTTCCCACTGGATTGTTGTGATGGACACAAGGTTATTTCGCTTTGTGTACTGGCCAGACAGGGATCAACTGTGGAGAACAATGCCCCAATGCTTTCAGTATGCATTTGGTAAGAAAACTACTGTTGTCATTGACTGCTTTGAAGTGTTTATCGAAAGACCTTCAAACTTGCTAGCCAGGGCACAGACATTTTCAAGCTACAAACATCACAATACAATCAAAATTCTGGTAGGGATAACACCACAAGGAACAATTTCATTTGTTTCTGAAGCCTGGGGAGGTCGTGTCTCAGATAAATTTTTAACGGAGAACTGTGGCTTTCTGGACAAACTGATTCCTGGAGACATGGTGATGGCAGATCGCGGATTCACCATCACTGACAGTGTTGGACTGAAAAATGCTAAACTGGTTATACCAGCTTTCACGAAGGGCAAATCTCAGCTTGACCCAGTGGACGTGGAGCAGACAAGAGGCATCGCGAATGTCAGGATTCATGTTGAACGTGTTATTGGGCTGCTTAGACGGAAGTTTACTATTCTTGAAGGTACCTTGCCAACTGACTTTCTGATATGTAATCATGAAAACTCTGACAGGCACACTCCATTGGTCGATCATATGATAAGAGTTTGTGCGGCTCTTGTTAATTTTTGTCCTCCAATTGTACCATTTGATTAGATAAACTTGACATTTAGATTCCTTTGTTCTTTCAATTAAGTCACTTTCAAAGCTGCAAAGTTTTGATTCTGTTTTTCGATTTCCGATTCGTTTGTTCAAAAAAGGTAGAATAAAAATCTAGCAAAGAGCAGCTCAGGGTAACAGAGGGTATGTTAGTATTTACCACACAAGTGAAGAGTGCTTTTCCTGCGCGCTGATTGGTTTACTCAAAGGTGATTTAGCAAAGTACTATTTACCTCTGAGCAGCAAAAGAGCTACAAACTGCTTTCGCACCTCGCTTTGTTTACCAAAAGTGATGTTTTGGTCCACTAGTTATTCTACTTGTCTGGTAAATACTAAAACAATTATTCACCTCAGTGTCAGTTTCAGAGTGTGATGGATATTTACCATGCTGCTTCGCGGCTCGGTAAATATAGACAACTATTCACCTTCACTTTGGTGAATAATTGTTTTATAATCAGAAATTAGGTCCTGATATGAGTTACATGTGAAGCTGCAAAGTTTTGACTCTAAATTTGCTTAATAAACAGGTTTCCATGACAGTATCTTATTGCATTTCATGACACTTTTTTTGTGAAATTTGGGATTTTAAACAATAAAAGCTTTAATAATTTAAGGACTTTTTACATACCATTGCCAAGAAAATAAAATGTCTCACTAAAACACATAAATAAAGTGGCTCAAGAATTTGAAATGTTATGAAAAAATAGATGCGAACCCCGAATTCGCAGAAATTCCATTCAATAAATAACTGTTATATTTTTTTTTTTTTGGCGAAAGGGGTGCACCCCTCTTCTAAAGAGGGGTGGCTTAAGAGAAATTGGAATGGTTTTGTAAAAGAAATCTGAAAGCTTGTTTATATTATGCTTTTAGGTTTAGGTGTAGACATTATTTTTCTTTGAATAATTCTGCTATTGCAAACAAAACAAGGGGAAGTTTTGTTTGAATGAAAGAGAATACATAAGTCAAGTTGCCATTAAGAATATACATGTACCAAGTTTTATTACCCAATGAGGCAGCCAAGGAACAAAATGTAAATGATATGCATATTCCTATTTATGATACATGTATGTATTCATTTGTCAAGGTTCATCCTCAGTGAGATACAACTAGATCCCAAAATTCATTTCTCTGGAAACATGAGAATTGCTTCAAAACTTCTAGGCTGTTTACACCACTAAAAGCTTTGGTTGATATGCTAAGGTTCTTTACCTATGGTAAGGAACTCTATTTATTGCTTAAATACAGTGAAGAATATTATAAATAATGAACAGCTTGTTACAAACTTCTTAGATTTTGATCTAGACTGCAAGTGCCAGAAATAAGTAGGATATCCACTTATGAGGTAAACAAGTAGGATAACTTTAATGAAGTAATATAACTTCAATGTAGAATTTTCTTGTTGTTTAGATAACTGTGAAAATGTTATTTGTAAAAATAAATGTGTTAGTTATTTACACAACATTGTGATCTGTGTTGGGAAAAGATACTGAGTGATATCATTTGAACCTGCTGTTTAACATAATATATTATTACATCTTTAGTGGTATACTGTATGACTGAAAGTGTGTTCTTTGCAAATGAAATACAGGTGTCCCACACTGACTGACATGCAGTGTATGCATGTATCATAGGGTGGCGGAAATGTGTGGTTCCAAAAAATATCCATACACCCCTATGGAAGGTCATTGCAAATTCCGATGGGGGAGGGAGGGAGGGCTCAACAGCTACAATTTTAAAGGAAAAGTATGAACCTTTCCAGGGGAAAGGAGGGGGTAAAAAACCTGTCTATGGGGGAGGTATTGTGAGGTTCCAGAAAATATCCATATCAAGCCCATGGAAGGTCATTCGAAATTCTGAAGGGGGTGGGGGTCTCAAATGCCCAAATGTTTAAAGGAAAGTATGGAGCTTGACTGGAATTTCTGGAGGGGGGAACCTTCTGTATCTATATGGATATTTTTTTGGGAACAACACATTTTATTTTCTGGAGCCACACAATGACTGCCTTTGTAAAACCTTAGTCTGAATTGCTTTAAATCAAATCCACAGACTCAGGATTAAAATGTTTGAAAATGACATTATACAAAATTAAAGATGATTATCCAGGTTCCTTTTACTCTGTAAAATAGGCATTTGTTTTTAAAATGAAGGAAACAAGCTGATTCTGCCATTTCTTAGACATGTTACTAAGTGATGTCGCATACCTTGTGCATCAAAATTTATGAATGTGGGGTCTACTCCAAAGACTAAGCAGGTAGCAAATGCAACTGCAAAAACCCCACAGTCACTCCCATTTGTTTGTTGCTGCACTGGCTTTGGGTCAAGAGCAATTAAACGTCCCCCTAATAAGTCATTCGTTTGTTCCTCTACTTCTTGAACTACTGAGTCATGATAGAGGCTATCAAAAAGGTTGACATAGCCAGGCACACATCCAATTGAGCTTGTACACACCCAGTGATTGTTTCCAGTGTGCAGAATTTGAATAAATTCGCCACTTACAACGTCAAAATTTCTAACAGGGCCAAGTGTTGGTCGCTGGAAACCTGCGATTGCTGGATTCTCAGGCTGTAATAAAACATGTGCTTGTTGGATAATATCACAGTCTAGCCAGCCAGTAGGATTGATAATTAAATCAAAGTGGTAGTCTGTGAGATTTGCCAGTGCACTGGTCTTATCAGTTTCACTGTGGGTGACTTTCGTGATAACAACATCACTTTCATCATCACTGCTGGAGGAATCTGACGAAGAAGAACAAGTGGTAGGGGTGGTGGTAGCTTGGGCAGGCACAACCTTTTTGCATGCAGGGCATTTCCAGGTGGTTCTGTGGTTATTTGGCAACCGCTTCAAACCAAGACAAGCAAGGTGAAAGTACTTTCCATTTTGGCAGCTTTCTCCATGGCACTCAACTAACTTGTCTGTAGGGGTAGGCTTAGCCTTGCAAATACAAATGCTGTCACATTTCATGGCTGCATGATCTGAAACAACAGTAGGTTGTACGGATTTTCTGCTACTTTTTTTCCTCTTGAACTGAGGAAGTCTGCAACAGTGAGGGCAGTACCAGGTCTTTGGCATTGCCACGGAGGTGAGAGAGAGACAAGAAGGGTGAAACCTTTGATAAGGGCAGTCCTTGTTACAACATGAAATGCTGTCCTCATCTTTTTCTGTGCGACAAAAACAAATGGCATCCTTACTTGGTAATGTAGGCGGTACTGTGCACCTTCGGGTATACCACCGTGCAAAAATCTCTGGGAGAATGCATATTCTCCAGAATGTTTCTAGTTTAGGCACAACAAATTTCCAGTGCTGCTCATCTGGATATTTACGCTGCACAAATAAGTGAATGTTCTTTGCTTTGTCAATGGCACATACCACAAAGTCATCGTATTGGAGATTTGGAGCTGAGAAAAGCTGCTGCTGTACTTGATAGTAGTAGCTGTGGCTTTTTTTCAGCTCTAAATTCCCATTTACCCTTTCAAGGCAGGAATTTTTATGTTTAACATAGTCCTCAAAGTTGCCATCAATTATGACTACTGGACATTTAACTTCTCCGCATCCACTTCCGCAACAGTCACATGACACGAGAAAATCAGGGGTGGCATGAAGAAATGAATTTTCTTTGTTGATGAATAACCCACACTTCTTGACCTCTAAGTTTACATGACGTTCTTTCATGGATGCTTCATATGCCTTTATGGCATCACTTTCGTGCTTCTGGCCATACCTTGTAGCTTTGGTATTCACTTTATAAAGGCTTGGGTAACAGATTGTCTTAATCAAAGACTGGGAGGGCTGCGCCAGGTTTGTGTGAAAGGCTGAAGAGCACTGAGATGCACCAATTCTGCCAGCACGATGTCTATAAAAGCCTGAGCCACTTGCTTGATCTCGTGTATTCACTTCCACTTTATTAATATGTTCCTCCGTAACACCCAGATTTACTTGAACACACATTTTGATTAAATCCGGGTAGTCCAGCCCAAGATTTTCCGTTTTAAACAAGTCAGGAATAATCGGCAGTGTGCGGCTTTCATCAATAAATTGGTCGGCAAAGGGATCGATTAGGCTAAGTGCTACAGCTTTGATTTTGCAAGAGTTTAGTTTGGCGTAGACTTCCTGCATTTCCCCATCTGATGGAATGGATTTGGGCGCAGATGGTTGATCGCACCGTTCTTCGGAGGTTTTGCCTCCTTCCCCAGTATTTGAATGAAATATTTCAATTTTCTGTTCCAGTGCGCTTTTCAGTTTCTTTGCTGAGGAAAAGTCTATGTCTCTTACCTTTGAATATGGCACTTCCGTCACATATGTTGGCAAAATCCAAGTGCATTTTGCTTGGGTGCAAGCGAGCTTTCCTTGAATCCTTGTCACAGCTTCGATGTAAAACATCGCGCTCGCTACATGTGAGCAGGATTCAGCCAGTCCTGCCTTGCAGCCTAAGCAGTGCGCAGAGATAATCGTTCCGTCTTTTTCTACAATCATCCAAATATTCACAAGAGGATCGTTCATTCGCTGAGAATGTCTCACCTTGGCCACAACAACAATCTTGCCCGCGATTTCTTTCCCTTGAACCGACGCAACGAAACCAGAAACCATTTGATTGTACGCCTCCAAACTTTTGAAGGCTTTAAACTGCTGGTTTGTATAATAGCTTGTCTCCAAAACTAAATACGACAGCAAGTCCGAGACTTCTATGGGAGGCAAACATTCTGAGCTGAACTGCTCACTCGGTATGGCCGCTGGATCTACGCCAACCACAGAAATTTTCTTCAAATATCGCTCTTGGACGTGGCTTTCGAGGCTTTTTGCGTAAGATGAAAGCACTGGTACCTCATCTTGTGGTTTTGGGTCGCTTTCTTGGGAAATATCCATTGAAAAGAGGAATTATTTCGAGTCTTCGAACGTGAGCGCTTAGAAATGGCATAGATTTGCATACAATTTCACACCTAACCTGGGCTCCAACATGGCGGAAACCTAATTTGCATAATTTTATGACGTCAGCTGAAAACCGAGAATAACATAAATAAGTTTAGAGAGTGATTTTTTTGACTGTGGAAATTAATTGAGCATTTTTATACAGAAAATTACGCACAGGCTTTTTGGTGGCCGAGAGCTGGGCTCTTAAATGGAGCTTTTATTTTTATTATTGCTAAGGCAAATTAATTATTGACCGGTCGATACCTTCACTCACCAAAAAGCTGAATGATGAAGCTAGCTCTGGGAGAAATTCCAAGTTTCTTTGGTTATTCTGAGGAAGGAAATACAAGTTTTCGTCTGAAGTGGCCGAGAAGTGGGCCTCCATACTTTATTATATTAAAGACAAACTCCTGCAGCTGAGACTTGAGATTTTAGGGGACCGGTTTATTATTCTATGAGGGCGCGTTAAATAAAAAGGGCTCTACTGATGTTGATTTTTTCCAGGTTTTCGACTTACTTCAAATATATTGTCGAAAAATGAATCATTTGTCCCCCATCTTCACCGGTTTCTTGCGCCTGCTGTTGGGAATGATTCTCAGTGGCAGCTTTGTTACCGGGCCACTTTGCATGGCTGGGATGCCAGTACCTTTCACACTCGTTGCGATGGAAAGAAAAACACTGTTACGATCATAGAAAAGGATAACTACGTTTTCGGAGGGTACACGGACATTCCATGGGGTAAGCAAATTATATTAATATATGCTTGTTGCTTATCTGTGGGTTGGTTTTTCTTTGTCTGAAAGTTTTTGTCTATATATACCTTTAATCCCTGTAAGTTTTCTGTATATCGATGCTAGTTTAATAAATATATTTAATTTTGCTTTACATCTGTCGAGTTACAGATCATAGATGGCGGCAGAATCTAGTAGGAACACAAAAGTGACCCACGAACCGTTAGCCAAGTGGGTCACTGTTTTGATAAGCCTTTTTCTGGCATTCCATTACTTGGGGAGTAGCGCGAAAAAAGGGGAGGGATAAGTAAGGGGATAGTTATTTTTGTCTCTCGCCGTTCTTCACGCCTATCCAGTTTTTCGTGTTGATCCCCAGCTTACCAAACGCCCGGAACAGGTCTGTCATTGATGTTATACAATAACAGACGTCGTTTAAAGTGGTACTATGATCAAAATTTTACCTTCCCTTTTCTCTTCGATTTTTGAAAGTACTTACATTAAATAGTAACCTTGCAAAATTTTAAGTTCAAATTCGAATTGTAAGACCACTTATTTCACGCGTAAACTTCGGCTTTGGCTTGCCGCCATTGCTAGATTCAAAAATGTCCGAGGACCAAATAGAGATCTGGAACTAGTTGGGGCGAGAGCATGCTGACGTCATATGCGCATCAACAAAATGGCTTCTTCGAAGGCTGGAGTGACCGATCTGGAAAACCATTGGTTTTCTTTTTAATCTGTAGTGATGTAGAAGCCGTATCTACTGCGCAAATGTTTTTTAAACACACTTCAGGGCATCTCCAAGTCACTTTTGCACAACATAGTGGCAGAAAACATTTCAAGAGGCGGAATTTTTAACTCGCCCGAACCACGCAAGATGAAATATAGATCGTCTGATAACTTTGAGGGAAACTTGTACTCTTGGAAATGCTTTATAGATATTTCTCCCTGCAACCTTTGTGAGGTTAACTTCTTCAACTATCCAAGGGAAGTGAATAGAATAGAACGCTTCGAATTATCTACAGTGAGTTTACTGTATTCGCTCCTTTTTAAAAGCAAAACATTGGGTGAGTGGCGTAATTTACTTCTGTTGCTCAAGCTCTCGTGTTCTAGAATAGTCATTTTTAAATTTATTGTAAATACTTCTTGTCAAAAGGTAATTTTTGGGCAAATCGGCCTGTATGTTCCTGAAATATATCCTCTATTGTACAAATAAACTTAACTAAATTCGCACTAGGCGGTACATTATGCGAAAGTACATACATAGGATGCAAAGCTAATAGCAATATCTTTTTACTGATTATGTACTGAAAATGTTTCCATTGTAGTCCTCTGTATACACTGTAGTCTTAATAAACTCACCAGCACGTCTTCAGTGTTGTTCACTTGTTTATTTCTGCCATGCAATATAAAACACTACAGAAGGACTGTACTTCATTGTGCACTTATAGTGTTCATAAACATTTTTTGAGAAGTAATCTCAGGATAGAACAGTGTTAGCCTGTCTCATGCTATCCGGATTTTACTCAGTATATCTTTATTATATTTAAGTACAACAGGAGCCATGAGCTATAATTATGACCTGTGCCAATCACTCATGCTGTGTGCAACAGAGCACCGTTGAAATCCTAGCTACTCTTTATTTTAAGTTTGCAATATATTTATTTTTGGCATGCTCTTTTTGTTCATAAGTTGAGAATGTAGTAGCCTACAATAAATCATGTGAATGTGCCAGAGAACCCCTTAGCTGCTGATCCATCATAATTTCTAACACAAGTGCAGTCAAATCTGTACCATAAATAAAAATGTTGTATTGATTGAGGTGAGGTGGCCTAAGTGTAAGTTGTCGGACTACGGCCGCGGATCAAGCGGTTCAGGTGTGGACTCTTAATGGTGTCATTGTGCTGTGTTCTTGGGCAAGACTACTCTCATGGTGCCTCCTCTCCAAGTGTAGAATGGGAATTGGCAAATTGATGGTGTGACGAGGGCATGCAAGTCTAGTTGCTTGGTGGGCAACTAGACTTACATGCAGACCTTGCCTTTTGTAAGAAGGGGGCAATTTTGAGGTCACACAGGACCCTTGCAACCATTATATATGTATTTATTTAAAGAGTATACACAAACTGCGAAGCCGACAACAAATACAGTCAAACGTGTACCATAAATAAAAACGTTGCATAGCAATGGGGTAGTTGTTTTGATTTAGGTGCGGTGACCTCAGTGCGCAAGACTCTGAATCAAGCTGTTCAGGTGTGAGCCCAGACCAGTGTCATTACATGTATGTGGGGGGAGTGGGGAGGTTAAACCTGTGATGCAATTGTACTTGGCCTGATGGGCAAGCAGGCTTGCATGCAGACTTTGCCTTCTTGCATAAAGGGAGCATTTTATTCAGGGTGGTACACGGAGCTGGCTTGTTTACAGTCACGTTAAGTTGACACAAGATTAGTCCCAAAATTGAACTCTCAATTACATACACATACTGCAGATGCACAATGTACTGCCAGTGATATTCTCTAGAAAGAGCCACTGTCATATTGCATATGATACCATAAAAAAAATATATTCTTGAGTAGATGCCAGACCCCGACTCACTGCAGGCTTCATTTAAATGCCGGTTCAAAACTGGAAACGTTTGATCAAGGTTCCAGTGTTTGTTTGAGGTCCAGGTGTTCCCGTTTATGAACTTAAAACTTTATACCCTTAATATTATTTTACTTGTTCCCATGTTGTGCATATATTGTTTCAGTTATTTTTATCATAAAAACGGGGCCAAGAGGAAAACAAATGGGTGAAATGAATAAGAAAAACTACTCCTACTCAGTTTTGCTGCTACTTGTGGGACAGTTTCATAACATCAGTAAATAGAGTGAAGGACTCTATACAGCATTGAAATGGTTTTCTTATTTTAAGAAACAGGAATACTGAATGCTGGCTGAAGCTAGATGTCTGAAGTGTTATTACCCATTAAAACACTTAGTTTTAAAAAGGTTTATTACCTGTATTGTAGTCAAGGAAGGTAAAACTGTATAAAACTCAAGGAGCTAAATCCATTGATCACCTGCAACATCTTGTTGACTTTTATTTTTCTGTATAAATTTTAGATTATTTCATGTTTATAAAGCTTTTTTCGGAATAAACAGCTGAGATAGATTTTATGCCCATGGCGTGTATGATAGATTACAAGAATGAAAACAACAGTAAAGATCATTTCAATCCTTCGCAAACGGCAATAGCAACCTACATGTATATATACGCAGAGCTCTCTATTATTTCAAACATTCAGTTGCAGACATTTTATCCTAACTATTCAATGTCGTTCTCATCATACCATGTATTCAAACGTATGTAGTCCATGAATCGCCGTTCCTCTTCGTTCTTCGAGGCTTCTTCGATCGGTGCTTCGATTGGACAAGAAGACGGCAGCTTCGTTGTAGTCATACAGCGCCAAAACCTCATCGAATGAATTTAAATATTGAAGTATTTGCATACAAACATTGCCCTTTAGACCGACGTCAAACGGCTTTAAATTCTCATTATAAGAAACGATACCGCTAAATTGCAATGTCTCCTCGTTGCGGCTCTCTTGGGTTTCGCCACCGGGCAAACTAGACGAAGAATTTGTCGAAGAGATATCTTTTATAACCCTGTTAATTCTCAGTATATTCTCTCTTGGAACACTCGAAGCTCGAAGCGACGATGCGCATATGACGTCACGGACCAACTCATGCGTAAATCCGCTTTTCAGTACAGTCGCTGGCTCACTTTGGACGTCCGAGTAATGGCGGACGGGTTTTCCACGATTTTCGGCAAGCTATTTCAAGGCTTATATTGCTCGCAACGTTCTAAATTCTAGCGCGCTAGTTAAATATAGACTTATTGAACAAATTGACTTTAGAAAAAGACGAAAAGAAAAACAAAAATTTTGGTCATAGTAGCACTTTAAAGCAAGGGCACTATCGGTAATAAAGTAATCACGGAGAACTGTAAATAAAATCCAATGAATAAACCGAATGATACTGAAAATGAAACTTCAACGAGAAAAGTAGCTTTTGTGGACAGTTATCAAACTAAAGTTACCTTGGAAGCAGTTGGCTCGTAACCAACTGCTTGAAAGTTAACTTAATGAGCTTTATTTAAGATAATTGATTACATGGATTTCCCACGGCGTCCTCAGACTACCGTGACAAACACTTACAGCTTCCGATAGTTTTTCGACTCAGCTTCAAGCTTGTTTAGTCCAGCTGCCTCACAAGGTAAATAATATATGGCGGCTTGTTTTTCATTAAAGACCTGCAATTTAGCTTAACATTTTGTTTTTGTTTTGGCCTCAAGTTTTGAAAAACTTTCGCCGGTAAGATAGACTATGAACTTTGATTATGCGCGCGAGTAACACGGTGCAGTGACGTCATGTGTGCGCCTGTCCTCTAATCGATCACAGACATTAAACAATCATAACACGCGCGGTTTTTCGGATACTGTCAGCTTAGTCGCCAGGTGTTTTCTTTTGCCCCGGTGTCCGCGCGAATTGTGGTATGCTGTATAAAAAAAAATATTTCTGTGTCTGTACGTGTATGACAGTACGCATTCAATCTCGTTCCCAGAGGCTGTGTTCCCCTTGACCAGCGGTCGAGAAACTCAACGGCTCTGGACGAATCCAAAACCAACCTCGTTCCCAGGGTCTCTCTCTCCAAAACCGGAACCAGGAAATCCTGGTTCAGGTTTGATTGTGTGCGTGCGCCTGAGTTTGTGGTGAAACGAACAAGTTTTCAACGGCCAATCAGATTCAGACGCCTTTGTGACAGGCTTTCAGAATAGCCCAGAGGTCCCGACCCCTGGCGTAGACCAGAAGGATCGCAGCCTCTGGGGACGAGATTGGTATGCGTTGTGTCAGTAGATTTGTCTGACATGTATTGCCTTTATTATTATTATTTTATTTTTGTCTACGTCTATGGTTGATTATTTTATTTTTGCGCAGCCCGCGATCACAACGGTATCTGTCCATCGAGATCACCGAAATAAAAGTGCGCCATTACGCTCTTCTGTTAAAGAGTAAATTTCTAAATGTAGGTTCATTAATCGAAGTATGCTTAAAAAAGAAAACCTCACAGTACAGTATTGCACTGTATTGTATTTTAACAACCGTGTTGTCTTGTAATTTAAGAAGTATTGTTATTGTATCTATACACCGATTTCACAAATGGCGGACGCGCGGAAAAAAACCTGGTACGAGACATGAAAACGAGGCGTTTTAGGATAAACAACTTTCGTGTTACAAGGGGAAGAGTGAAAATTACGCGAGTTCCGAAGTTTTTGTTTGTTAAACGGGGAAATAGACCGATTTCCTTCCAAGTTTTCGAAATTAAGGAATTCTTAACGAGTTTACAGTCTAGTAATTATTCTTGTTTCCGTGTTGCAAGCAGAAAGGGACCGTAGATCTGCAGGGAAACAGAGTTAAAGTTTTTGTTTTCCAAAGGAGCTTCGACAACTGTTGGCCGGTAAAATTTTACACGGACCGACATCGAAACTAATTTTCAGACGCAGTCAAGGTACATTCCTTTCCAGACGCTGTCAAGGTAGGTTCTTTTCCAGACGCTGTCAATGTATGTTCTTTTTACTTTTGTGAAAGCAAACGAAAAATGCTAACTCTGTCTCCTTGCGGATCTTTAGTGGAGCACGAAGACCGGCTTTGAAATAACAGCTGCGTTATGGGGACTTGACAAGTCAAACTTCAACTTTAAGACACCTTGTTCGGTCACATATCCTTTAAGCAAATTTTATTTACTATTATTCCTTCGCTTTTTAATTCTTTTTATACTTCATAAAATACCTTTGTTGTGCCAAGGCAAGTCGTTGAAATGTTGACAAATTAATTAAAAAGACGGAGACTACCGGTATTGAATTCCAATGCTATGATATGTTCCCGGGGGGGGGACTCCCATATGAAACGGACGGGGATGCTCGTCGGAAATTTTGAAAAGAACCCCTAAAAGAGACCAATCTGGGTGTGGCTCAAGCCTTTCTTGACCCCTAAAAGATACAAAAAAACTAAGAATGGAGTTTATATTTGTATATTTCTTTGTGTGTAACCCTAAACGAGACCATTATGGCTAAAAATATTGGCGTTTTGGGCGTTTTTTCCCGGAACACCCTAAGCGAGACCAAAAGTCCGAAATTTACACCCCTAAGCGAGACGACGAGCATCCCCGTCACTTTCATATGCGAGTCCCCCCCTCGGGGATATGTTTCTTCTTTGTAATAAACCATTATATTTGAGAATACTTGATAAATAAATAAAAATCGCCTCCAATAATCTCAGCTTTATATAAATTATAGCGGAAGGCGTAAAAGCTTGTAAAATGAAGCGAAAGCGTGTTCTATCAGATGGACCTTCGTCGTGGTTGCCTAGCACGTGATTAATTTCTTCCCGAGATTAAATTTCATGTCGTCCGACGCAGTATTCCATAGATTTCACTAAATTTACAGAATTAAGAGGCTGTATCTGTAATAGTGGTCTGCCCGATCTGGCTTGTTAAATAGATTTCGCTCTTTTCTAGTGTGTTGCAAGACTTTCATGTACTTATACTAAAAACACAATTCACTTGACCGGATCATTAATTTTTTTCGAGTTTTTAAGGATTTTCGGTTCACCCGAACGAGCACTTGTAACGACCACTGTCAAGGCTTAAATTTACCACAACTTTGAAAATTAATTAAAAAAGAACTAACAACTTCTGTACCAAACAAACACTACAGCCTGTTAAATTATGTCTTTTTAATTTATCACACCAACTTTCACGAACATTGAGCTCGAATCAAGCTATAGCAGCAAAACATTAACGACACCCCTATCACACACCTTGATAAAACACTTGAAAACGGCTCAGATTCAAACTTTATTTTTGAAAAAGTGAGGCGGTCTACTTCAATCAAACCAACGCAGCCGAAAAGTAGATGTAATAGAAAATGTTCCTATCGAAAAAAACCTTTTGGTATCGTCTTAATGAAATATTTACAGCTGTGTAAACTTGCCCGATTTCGAAGATCTTCATGTTTGCAGCCATTTTGAGGGACTCGTCAGGACGAGGAGTTTCATCAACTGCCCTCGCAGACATACCTAACACCATCAGAAATGAACAAAGATTAGATATAAATGCATTGCAGTTCAACTGAAAGAGAATAAATCGTGTTTAAAAATGGAAGCTCGACTTACATTTCAACGATTTCTACGGGCGTAAGGTCATTCTTGTTCGAATTTCGCTTGATGATTCCACAACAAATAACAATATTTGACACGCAGACTTTGACTGAATGTAGCGTTTGAATCAGTTAAAGCTAGTAACCTCGTGCTTTCCCTTCTTTACCGGCGTACAGCGAAGTTGTTTTCACGACAAAACAGCAAGCATCAGGTAAAGAAGACCAAACTGACATGTTTATCGATTGGTCGGTTATATACTTCATGTATGGAGTACCGTTGTGTACCGTATGTGTACCGTATAGTGCCTCATACATGAAGTAGTGACCGACAGGCCGTTTCTTCAGCTGTTTCTTCGACGTTCAACGTTTTGCGATGGAAAATCTTTGCTGTACGCCAGTAAGGAAGGAAAAGCACAAAGTTACTGCCTTGAGCTGATTCATAGGTTACATTAAGTCGAAGTTTGTATGTCAAATATTGTTATTTCTAGTGGAATCATCGAGCGAAATTCCAATAGTAACAACCGTACGTCCGTAGACGTCCGTAACAGTCAAAATGTAAGTCGAGCTTCCATTTTTAAACACGATTTATTCTCTTTCAGTTGAACTGCACTGCATTTATATCTAATCTTTGTTTATTTCTGAAGGTGTGAGGTATGTCTGCGAGGCCAGTTGATGAAACTCCTCGTCCTGACGAGTCCCTCAAAATGGCTGCAAACATGAAGATCTTCGAAATTGGGCAAGTTTACACAGCTGTAAATATTTCATTAAGACGATACCAAAAGGTTTTTTTCGATAGGAACATTTTCTATTACATCTACTTTTCGGCTGCGTTGGTTTGATTGAAGTAGACCGCCTCACTTTTTCAAAAATAAAAGTTTGAATCTGAGCCGTTTTCAAGTGTTTCATCAAGGTGTGTGATAGGGGTGTCATTAATATTTTGCTGCTAGCTTGATTCGAGCTCAATGTTCGTGAAAGTTGGTGTGATAAATTAAAAAGACATAATTTAACAGGCTGTAGTGTTTGTTTGGTACAGAAGTTGTTAGTTCTTTTTTAATTAATTTTCAAAGTTGTGGTAAATTTAAGCCTTGACAGTGGTCGTTACAAGTGCTCGTTCGGGTGAACCGAAAATCCTTAAAAACTCGAAAAAAATTAATGATCCGGTCAAGTGAATTGTGTTTTTAGTATAAGTACATGAAAGTCTTGCAACACACTAGAAAAGAGCGAAATCTATTTAACAAGCCAGATCGGGCAGACCACTATTACAGATACAGCCTCTTAATAGCATTATTTTCCTTCATGACTTGGGGAACATTGTGATGATCTTGTTCACTGGGGATTGTGTTGAACATTTACTGTCCGCTTCACTTTAAATGTAAATCCTTTGCGTAGAGCCAACTGATGTTTTATATTTAATCGAATTAGACGCTTTAGTCTGTCTGAATTATTTGAATACAATTTTTTTTCTAAAATGCAAAAAATCTACCCCTACTAATTCCCAAAAAACTACTAAGTCGATTGAGAATAACACGTTTTTATTGATGCGTTTCAGGTACGTATAGTGCTCACGTATGGTTATTTCACCAGAAAAAAAATAAAGAAACCGGCCCGAAAAATCATTGTTACGCATTTTTTTCACAACGTACATTTATGTTTACAAAGGCAATACATTTTGGCGTGTTTATTTTCGATATTCTTCAATGACTCACCAAAATCCTTAAGAAAATGTGTACACTCGTCTGGATACCGGAGCTTTCTTGATGAGTCCGAGGTTTAAATCTTTGGCGGCCCGCCGTATTTCAAGCCATGTGCAGCCCAGGGTTTTGCTTAGAACCCGAAACAAAACGACAAATATTAGACCGCGAACTTATTTCGACCTCGGTAATCTCGAAATCAACCTAGAAAGCGATCTAATACCCCCATTTAACGGAGGAGAGCTTCAAACTCCTGTAATTTTCACTTTTCCCCTTGTAACACGAAAGTTGTTTATCCTAAAACGCCTCGTTTTCATACTTCAGTACCAGTTCTTTTCCGCACGTCCGCCATTTGTGAAATCGGTGTATAGGTTTTCTTTTATCTGTTTTGGTTTGTGTGTACTGAAATGGATAAAAAAATAAAAAATAAATAAATAAATAAATAAATAAATAAAAAACCTCGCATAGTGTAGTTTTATGTCACTCACTCAATTCCGCCATTCAAATGATCTGTTTGTGCCTTTTTAAGCTCATTATTAGTACAAATTTTCATGCATTGCTGTTATCTTTGTCTTACAGGGGGTTGTCCGCCAGGGGCAAGGACGAAAGATACGAAAGGTCGATGCTGTGTATTCCCTTTTAAATATAGAGGGAAGACTTATCACTCATGCACAAACGCCCGAGATTACAAAGTATGGTGTTCATTTGATGCTGTCTACAAGAACGACTGGGATTATTGCGGTAAGGTAATCACAGTGTTGAGCAGAGTAACCATTCAGTAATAATGGATATAATCTCGCTTTATATGAAAAACGTGATAGAGTGATACGATTTCATTAGCACTGTTTTTAGTATCTTTTTCTATAGCTATTGTTGTTTTTTTCGTGTGTTTTTTTCGTTGTAGTATTGTTTCCCTATTTAACACTTAGAATAATACAACAATCACACACCTGCAGAATATGGTCTGGCTTCTGTCATCTTGGCCTCAGTCGTTGACTTAGCCGGTATCAGGTGACTTAGAATACGGATATCCCGTGGAGTAAGACAAGCAAAACCACACACCACACACCACACACTACAAAACGAAAAACGTTTCCTCTGTACTCCTACTTAACATTTAATTTTTTTTTCTCTTCATTATTTTCTCTTTAGATTTGACTCCCTATGTCGAATACCGCAGCTCTACTAGAGCTTACATCTATTCACTGAGCAACAAAGAAGGATTGGAACCATTTAAGGCTATGGTGAAAGATCCATCACACGCAATTTACACGGCACCAAATTTCGGTCCAACATTTGGTGAAGGGTATGACATCTACATTACAAGCCATGGCAACGATTCGTATACAAACTTTGGCTTGTCCTACTATGTTCCAGATGGAGTAAAGGACAAGCGGACAATCCTAGCTGGGACTTTCCTCTTCTCACCCGATGAGGTGGAGGTGTTTTATCTCATTTGAGATATGGTATGAAACATGAACGGTGCTAAAAGGGATAGGGTATATTTAAATAAGAAAAGAGCCACGAGCTTGCAAATTGACATGAATCATTTGTCTAGTTATATTATCATACGTACCCACGTTGAAAGGAATGATGCGCATGGTTTCTGAGCATAACTATCATAAAAAACGAGCTTGACATAATTATATCTTCTATCTTGAGTACGAATTGTTATTTGTGCTCCCATTTGATGCTGAAGAAATTCCTTTCTGAGATTCAACTTGAAATTTTTATTCAGTTTTTGCACTTGTAGTTTTTGTACTAGTAAATCGGCTCTTCCCCGAACGACTAGTTATCTTTACTAAGTCATATTTGCGGACCAAAAAACAAAATACCAGACTCGAGATAGTCAGTTAAGGCTCAAGTAATTAAGACAAAACAGGGAAGACATACAGTTTTTGCACTTGTAGTTTTTGTACTAGTAAATCGGCTCTTCCCCGAACGACTAGTTATCTTTACTAATTCATATTTGCGGACCAAAAAACAAAATATCAGACTCGAGATAGTCAGTTAAGGCTCAAGTAATTAAGACAAAACAGGGAAGACATACAAATATATCTTTTGTTTTTCGCGTGATTCCAATGCATTTAATATTAACCTTTTCTTGTTTAATTAATTACTTGGTCAGATATATCGTTTTACAAAAACTACAAAATCGATTTGTTGACGTCGAGGTTTATTCGTGTACACCGGACATATTACGTCCTGTTAACTTGAAATAGCTTTAGTGGTGGCAATCTTGTATAAAGGAAATTATTAACACAGTGGTTTTTTTAGAAAACTTCTTTAAAATAACTATTTATTTGAGACAGAAATTAAACGTTTCATACATTTACAACTCACTTTTTATTTCAGTACATTATACATTGCTTATTACAAACAAATTGTAGAAAAAACTTGATGGGGAATTTGCAGGGCAAGGAGGCGTCCATTACAGAAGCTACCGCATTGATTCTGCGAAGCTGGCTGGCTGAAAAATGCTAACGTCGTAATGCATGAGATAACAACATTTAGTTTAACCTTTTTCTACGTAAGACCTGTTTGTATATAATATAATCAATTTCTCTGGGTCAAACTAAATGGCGTGGGTGGGTGGGTCGTGGGTCGTGGGTCGTGGGTCGTGGGTCGTGCGTCGTGGGTCGTGCGTCGTGCGTTGTGGGTCGTGGGTCGTGGGTCGTGGGTCGTGGGTCGTGGGTCGTGGGTCGTGGGTCGTGGGTCGTGGGTCGTGGGTCGGTCGTGGGTTTTGGGTCGTGGCAAGTTCGCCCCGGATGCAAAGGAGCATTTTCATGCACCGATTTGTTATTTTGGATACGGTTTTTCTTATTAACAAAAACATGTTTTTCTTTTATGTCTGGCGCACCGTTTCGCTTTTTTCCCTTCATGTCTGCCGGACAGTTTTACGGAAGTGGGCCGAAAATTGCAAGTATTTGCTTGACCTTGGCGTGTAGGCTGTTTTCCGAATGAGAATTTTCTGATCGGCGTTTTGGTCCCGTTTTGGTAACAACCAATTTATTGAACGATTTCATGTACGTAGCTTGGTGGTTCTTCATTCCATATCGATTAAATTATCATGTTATTTATTTATTTATTTGTTTTTCCAATTTTATCAGGGAAGTCACGCTAGCCAATATATTTTATAATTTTTAAAGATTCGTGGCTTTTCTTGATCATTTCAAGTGAAAAAGTTACAACTTTTCGAGTCTAATTTTAAGGGATTTCTACAGAACACCTAATGGATTTTTTTTTCCTGTGCATGGCCAACTTTTTATTCCTCTAATGTTAAAAATAGGTGAAATGTACATGTTTGCTGAAAGCATTCGCGGAAGCATTATCAAAACTTGCACTGCCTGGGGCTATAGCGGAAGGAACTATTTATATTCTTGAAATGACTTAATAATTGTTTCACAAGGCCAAATCGATGTTGCTGTTTCAGAATCCGAACTTGCAGTTTTGTCGTCGACCGCGGTCAAACGACAGAAATATGCCAAAAACAAGACAAGTACTTCGAAGATACGGTTTTAATTTTTACAATTTAAAGTTTCATACATAACCGGTATCGTGACATTTTACGAAGCTTTTTGGGGCTTTATTAAAAAATGTTTGAAAATGGTGATATGTGGACTTCTTTGCGCCATTTTTTCAAAGCACTTTGGTTCAGATGTAAAGCATTTAAAAAGTAAAAACACTCTTATACCTGGGAAAACGGGAATGTTCAGGAAAGCGTGACTCTCGCGTGACTAAGTTATCGTGACGTTGTGTTTTAGGTCAAAGTATAAATGAGTGACAGATGTCAAAAGAAAGGTGTCAAGGATTTGCGAGGCAGTAATTGTTGTACACTGTTGTATGTTGTACAATTAAACATTGTGTTCATTGAGATGCCTTTCCATCAACGCAACAGGGAATATGTTTATTTACATTCAGCAGCTATTTTTTTCTCATACTAAGGGACGGACCATTATTTTTTGGAGGGGGGGGGGGGATGAAAAATATTGAAAAAAATTGTTTGCAGGGCCTGGAAAGACAAAATTAATTGTTTGCAAACACGATATGTATAACAAAAAACAGTAAGAATTTCGAAAAAAATTGTTTGCAGAGGTACATAAACTAAAAAAATGTTTGCAGAGGAGAATTTTTCATCCCCCCTTCCAAGAAAATAATGGTCCGTCCCTAACATATCAATACGAAACGAAATTCCCCGAAATAGGAAGAAAAGCTGCCTATAAAGACGTTTGAATGCGGCTATGGTGCGTCGAGATTTGACCTTCGGTTATCAATTGAAGCTTGAGGCTGCAGATGCACTATCGAAGGCTGCGTTTAAAGAGATTAAAGGGAAATCAAAACTTGCAATGTCAAGCACTGTAGCGAAATAAACGTTTCATTTTATTGAACTGACTAAAGTTATATTTTAGACCATTATTTTATAATAAAAAGGATTATGTTACTCTTGCATATATCCTGCGAAAACAAGAAACAAGAATGTAATGTATTGGTCAGCAGTTGTGTACGCATGCTCAATAAAGGGCGGACCGGGTTCGTGTATGGCCGCCATGTTGAAATGTAGTGTGTTGTGAGCGTGTGTTTCATCTGGCCTAATCAGCCGTATAAGAGACCATCCAAAGGTTTCTCGATATTTAACAAAGAAACCCAGTGGAAATATTTCGACACTAGTTTGCTACTGATGACACACTGGTACCTAATTAAAATTCCGATTTTACACAGATGAAATGGCAGAAATAGAAGTAGCTGATCTGCTTATCAGCCAAACTGAAGAAACTTGTCCTTGTCGATGCAATCGTTTTAAGAGTGTTCTTTTTTGTTTAAGATTTTTCAGTTTTTCTGCGAACTAGTAGCCTGCGTGGCTAACTGCGTGGCCGGCGTTCAAAGAGGAAAGAGAGGGGAAGTTCAAGCGGTAGTCTCATGCAACGTATATTGTAACACCTCCATCCGAGGTCTTTGAATGAGTGAGTTCAAATTTTCGGCCTTGTTAAGCGTCACACATTTTTCGGTAAATTTAAAATCCAGAGATAGCTGGTAATTCGGCTTATACACCCACGACCCACGACCCACGACCCACGACCCACGACCCACGACCCACGATCCACGATCCACGACCCACGATCCACGACCCACGACCCACGACCCACGACCCACGACCCACGACCCACGACCCACGACCCACGACCCACGACCCACGACCCACGACCCACGACCCACGACCCACGACCCACGACCCACGACCCACGACCCACGACCCACGACCCACGCCAATTAGACAATCTCAATTTCTCTTTATAAAAAGGAATCATTTAGCTAGGCTAGTGTTAATAAAAATAAGCTTTTGAAAATTCAGTGTTGTTAAATAAATGTTGCACAATAAGAGGTATGGCTTTTACAGTTTAGCAAGAGCAAAAATTTTAAGAAGGTCACCGAGAAGCGCAGGGTACTGCTAAGTGCTTTAAAGCTCTCTGCAAATTTAAAAGGAAGTAATCTCGGTTTCATGAAGCTCCAGAGTATTTTGATTTCCCAACGAATGACCACATATTGTGGTTTCTTCAACCTCTACTGCAACTTTCTCAACCAGCCGAAATCAATTGAAAGCATCTTGCTCATAGTTGAACCTCTTGTCCTCCAGGCTACTTGTTCAAAGCTCAGTTTCTAGTGCCATTTCTCACAAAATGCAATTTCAACCTAGTCTTAACGTTTCCCAGGCAACAGCCATTGTAACGGCAGAACCAATGAACACGAGAAAAAGTAAACTCTCTGAGTTTGGTATATTTAAAGAAAAATCATCATCATCATCATCATCATCATCATCATCATCATCATCTTCATCATTTATTTGACCCTACAAAATAGATGTTGTTACATATCTAATATAAATTTGGTCGAAGAGACCTACAAGAAACCACCGTGCTTATACATGTAGGGGAGGCCACCTCAGTTATCGGTTACAAAAAAATGTTTTCAGGTATTTCAGGTCGAAGTTGACATTAATTCATTCAACACACAAAACACGATTTTTTTCATATGGAAACGAGATTTATTTGCAAAACAACAGACATACAATTAAAACTAACTTCCATATGAAACGACTTATTTAAAGCAGAGGGAATAGACATCTTTATTGCCTGATGTTGTTATGTGACTTTTCCCCGCGCATTCCTCGGTCGTGTATCTCATGTGTTGATCGTTCCTTGTAAAATAAGACGTTTATTTTGGGACCAACTAATATTTTACTTGTTCGGTAAATGCTGAAGCAATTATTCGCTTCATGGTTTGCGAATAGCGAAAACTGATATTGATGTCATCTCCCTCAGTCTTCTTAGTGTGTGTGCGTGTGGGTGCGCCAGCGCGCGTGTGTGTTTGCATTTTTTTCTAATTAGTAATTTATGTTTGAGCTTTATATTCACTATAAAATAAACACTAAACACGAAGACTTAACCGGTCTTATATATTGGCTAATTTATTTTTTCTTTATAACAGCTGCCTCCTGCTTATTTATCGTTTTGCTCTTCCCTCAACAACGTTTGTAGCCATATTTTGAGGACGACTCACATGATGATCATCGACATCAGGGTAAGCCCCGTGACTCTGTTCTGTCCTATCTTAGTTTAAATCTGACATAAGAAAAATTTCAAATAATCTCAATCACAAACAAGACTGTTTTGAATCCGCTATTTATAGATATCTCAAGTTAATAAGATCTCATATAACACTACCGCTTAAAGAATGGAACTACCTGCCAATTGCTTACAGGGTTGAATTGAGGTACCTGTAGAAGCAATGTATTTAAATTCGACATTACGCGCCGTTTGACACACTTTGCAAAGCAGCTGTGAACATGGACCTCCATATTCGTTTTGGAATCTTATTCCTTCTCTTTTCTGTCAAAGCTATTTTAAGTTGCTTGGGCGGTAAGTTCAAAAATTTGTCCCTAAACTTTAGCTTAAAAGGTAATTATATGTAAAAATGTGTAAATTAGTAAATTTCAATTAATCTTCTCGAATATATTTTTTTGAGTTAGGCATTTCTTGTGTGTGTTTGTGCAAAGTGGTATATACGTCTTGAGGTGACTGCTGTTTAGATTTTATTTGTTGCGATTTTAACACAACCGGTTAAGGCTGCAACTAACTACGACATATCCATAACTGAATGGCGCCTAATATTGGTATTTTTATATCAATGGCAAACGAAGCAACGTAACGTGTAGATATAAAACACATTAAATTTCGGGGTGAATTATTATGACTCTGGTAAGATATAAGTGATGATAACAGCACCACTCGTTAAATAATTATTAAGGACGATGTCTGATTATCCCACAATAGTTCTTTCCCACCGAAATTTTTCTTGGAGGAGTAACATTTTTTTGCGAAGCAAAATTATGCTGGAATATGTTTTTTGTACTGGAATACACAAAAAAGAACCGGCAATTTTTTTGACACACGCCAAATGAAAATTAATATGTCAGTAAAAAAATATATGTTATCAAAAAATCTAGTCGTTCTGAGTTGCAAATGAACTTTATTTATACCTTGTGACTCTTTTTAAGTATTTCGTTGAATTTTTCATTCACGAAAACATTTTACAACCTTCTCACCAAAGAGGTTCAATTAATTGCTTCCTAAATAAGGGTTCGGCCTTTTAAAAGGTGGATGAACCGTGTATTTTCTAGGCGTGTGCGTTCCTGGCGAGTGCTATTCGTTGATTTCATTTCACAGATTCGAGATGAGACTTAGAAAGTCATTGCAATAATACGAAAAATGTGTCCTTTTTGTTTGTTTTCAAATACTGATTTATGTTAAAAAATCTCTAACTTTTTTTTAATGTTGAAAAAATGGAAGGGTGCAGAAACCGCACAGTTCGTAAAGTAAAACCGAAATCACTGAATCTACAGCATGCTGTGAGTTTAGTTGAATCAGGAGAAATTCATTTCATCTTCTTGCTTTCTCTCGTCAGTGGAGAAACGGAAGAATAATTCATTGATTTTCAAAACTGAGGTACTCAGTTTGCAATTGCAAGGATCTATATTAAAAAAAATTGTTGCTGTGCAGTATGGGTTGGTGGGGTAACAGCCGTAAATATGTCAAAATGCGCCGAACAACATTTTACAACAATTCAATTGTAAATTTGGTACTGAGAAGTCTCCGGGGGCCGAAAGATAGATTTATAATTTATCATATAAATATATGGAGCAGGATAAGATAACGTAATTATCTTGGGAAAAAACACTTTGAGTGTGCCGAAAACAAGTAGATGTCCATACTATTGAGGTAATGTGACATAATTAAAATGTTTTAGATGAATGCCGTGAATTGGAGTTCCCAAACGCGTACTTCTTCAATGGAAAACGTCTGATTAATCACGTGATAAGAAGCATTAAAGTACTGGACCAGGATTCCTGTGAATTTCAATGCTACCTGGAGCACAACTGTGTCAGTATCAACTTTGAATTTACAGGAACAAAAATCTGCGACTTGAACAATTCAACACATAAAGAGCACGATAAGGACCTGGTTAAAAGGGAAGGTTTCGTATATCATGGAACAGATGTAAGAACAACTTTTACATGTTTATATCATTGCTTAGGTATTCAAATGTGTTTCAAATGGTTCATATTTAATAGAAGAATGCTTCGGTGTCCCATAGAACAATAACCACTACAATGAGATAGACTTATCTTTAATATTGCAAAGGCAACATCTTGAAGGTATTTTTTTTTTTTTCATTTTCAAGGCGTATTGTTTTTATTTCACTCGAGCTCTCGTCAAGAGATCATATAGGATGCCTGTAGACTCATGTATATATTTGCAAGAGGGGAATGTGCTATTTTGGATGTGTTATGATTCTATGAGATTGAAATCTATGAGAATGGTATCTCTTAAATTCATTAAAACTTTTCCTTGTTTATTAAGAATGCCTGTAGTAAGACTTCTTGCAAGAACAATGCAACCTGTCAAGCTGGTTTTACAAGTAAAAGATATCGCTGTGTATGTGCCTCTGGATTTACGGGTCAAGACTGTGAACATGGTAAATAAAAAAGTAATAATTCGCTAACTGTAACGGTCAGCACGAATGGAAAAAATGTGATGTGTTTAGTTGCCAGTATCTATATAATGTAAACTGCATTTTTTTAAACATATATGAAAACCCCTCAGTTGTTATGCCAATTCCGTATATAACAATACCAAGGGATCATAAAATTGCACATGTAATGCTGGATACTCTTGACATGGACAGCTTTTTACGGGTAAAACCATGGCCGAGATCGTGGCGCTAAACAGTTTTAATCTTACATGCTGAGGGCATCTTTCCATCCAAAAGTGAGAAGAAAATATGGCGACGAATTGTTGGAAAAAAACAAACGAAAAAGGGGTCGGCATGCGCTGGAGTCCCCTCGTCAAGAAAGGCGTGGGAGGCGGAAAGGGAGCGAGTACGCTTAGTCACGCCATGCTGCAGAAGATTATGCCAATATAAGAGAGCCGACATTTAAGAGTAAATTGCTTCCTTTCTATACTTGATCATTTCATGTAAATGTTTAAGGTTGCTGTTATTGCGCCTTTCAGTAAAACGCAAACTCCGAATTTCAAAGCCCAACAAACGATTGCGTTTTTCGCTGCCGTTTAGCTCAATTCGGAAAATCTCCTTTTTACTGTAGTCACCAAGTACACCTTATACTTTTAAATGTTCTTAGATTTGGTCTCATCAAACTTTGTTTATTTCGTTTTCAGATATCGACGAGTGTGCTCAAAATACCCACAACTGCAGCAAGAATGGTAGTTTGTGTAACAACACCGAGGGATCGTTTGTCTGTTCTTGTAAACCTGGATTCACTGGCGATGGCCACAGTTGCTTAGGTACGTATACATAAATCCTGCAGTTAAATCATCACATCCTAAGCCGAGTGGATTGCAAGAATTTTGTGGTCTTTTTTCTTTATCCCCAAGTCGTTCTTTACTCCGTGTATGTAAGCAACAAATGGGGTGGCTATCTTTGGAAACTTTTTTTTTAAGGTTAAAGTTATTAAAATTTGCATTGACTAATCCTTATGCAAACATTTTCGTCAGTTATCGTAAAAGGAGAAATGTTAACACAATTGAAAAAGACCAAACTGCAAATTAAACTTTCTAGTCTCAGTATCAGTTTCAGTCTCATCACAAGCAGCACTGCATAAGGAGAGCCTCCAACACTATGTGGCTCTGCATAAGGAGAGCCACCACCCTTCTTTGGCAAAATGCTATGTAATATTAGCGACCTTTAGATTGGAAAATTAGTACTACATTGATGCGAGTACATATTTTCAATTCTAGCAGTTATGCTTTCGACAATCAAATTTTACACCAGTCGTATACCGATATTCTCTTATTCAATTGGTCAGGAACACGAAGTGGTGAGAGCTCTATCGTACTCGTACCAAATATCTTGTAAACGAAGACACGACCAAAAGTGATGAACAAGCGTAGTTATGATCCTTACGCTGTTTTGTCATTGCACTGAGACGTGACGTTTGCAAAGTACGTAACTTCAGCCAGAATATTTTCTTTCAAGATGTAATAATTTATACCGGTTTTCAGTTTATCAGAATCAGATAATCCAAAATATATATACGCTAACGTTAAAAGTAATCCAGGATCGTGAACCTTATCTTCTTTGATACTTTTATTAAATATGTTATTTGCACTGGAGTAAAAAATACCTTAGTACCATTCGCCGTTCATCTTTCTGTGTCCTTTATCGTGTTAAAAAGGTTAACGATAATAATAATAATTTCGTCGTGAACCTATGAACTGTGAGCCAATCAGAAACAAAACATAACGAAGCAAGCCAAAATAGTCAACTGCTCGTGCTGTTTTAACTTCTTGCTGACTGGCAGCATTTCAAGCTTTGTTCGAATAGAGGCATTTCCATCTGCAGCTGTCAACTGTTTTTTACTTTTTTTAAAACGCCGGAAGGCTGAAAACTTAACGTGAAAGCAAATTCTCATTCTTCTCATCTATATGAAGAGGAATTACAGGAACTGGAAAAAGAATCATGGGTGCAAAATTAATCCACGCTACGTTTTGTCATCGTCAAGCGAAACTCGGTTTATTCCCAGCTTTGCTCCATCTCGTCCAATAGTATAACAATAGACTTGATGTAAATACGTTTTATGTTTAACCATCGGGCTCATTTTAGCCCGAGCCGCGGCAAGGGCTACAGCGAGCTCCGAGAAAGTATGACTGAAAAAATATTTACACACAGGAATATCAACTCAATTATATGTGTAACAATTTCAGTAGGCTTTAAGAAATCAAAGACAGTAAGCATTACCTTGAACACTGAAAGATATTTTGTCTTATAGTGGTTTCGCGTGTGCCTGCATTTGCGTAAATTGGAGAGTATTCCCTACTCAATGGAAAGAAGAAGGTCTCCACAAAATCGAAGTCATACTCATAATGTTTTTTAAACAGGTTTTGGAATTAATTCAACGATATTGTTGAAAAATGAATCCTTTCTCCCACATCTTCACCGGTTTCTTTCAACTGCTGTTGGAAATGACTCTCAGTGGCTGCTTTGTTACCGCGCCTCCTTACATGGCTGGGATGCCAGTACCTTTCACAGTCGGTGCGATGGAAAGAAAAACACTGTCACAATCATAGAAAAGGATAGCTACGTTTTTGGAGGGTACACGGACATTCCATGGGGTAAGTAAATTCTTCTTCGTGTTTGTTGTCTGTGTATGAAAACATTTTGACGTCTTCTGTGATCTATAACTGAACAGACCCACGGCAAAATGGAATATATTTGTTTTATACAATACCACAAGACTTCAGTACACTTCACCGGCGATCTTAAGGTGTTTTCATTTCACCATAAAGTTTCCGTAACCACGAAGCACCATCAAACCGATTAAATAAACAGAACAATTGAAAATTGAAAGTTAATGGGAAAAAAATAACCTTTAGTCCACTTGGAAAGTTGTTCAATAAATCTGTAAGCATTAACCTAAGCGTTCAACCGCCATTCGTATTTTGTTTCCCGTGGCGTCGTCCAACTGTAGAACATTGATCAAATACTTCCATACAGATTTCGATAATTTCTCGAATAAGTCACTGTCTTCTTCAAGCTTTTTTAGTCCAGTTAAATGCTTTGAAAGGTGAACAATGTTTGGCGTATTATTTCTCACTGTAGATTTGTAATTAAGCTGTGTTTTTTGCCTTGTTGTGGCCCCGCGAGTTTGAAAAACTTTGCCGACAACTCTGATTTGGACATTGAACTCTGATCAGGCTCGCGAGTCACACCACCCCGTGACGTCATCTGTGCGTCTGTACTCAAATAGATGACAGGCATCAACCAATCACAACGCGCGCAATAGCTCGGTTATTGTATATTATTGCATAGATATCTCTATGGCGCTTTCTGTGCCTGTAAATTTAATTTATGTTGTACGAATGTTTGTCAGTATGTTTGTCGATCTTGTCTAATAATAATAATAATAATAATAATAATAATAATAATAATAATAATAAAGATATTTTAGCAGGGAGCCCACGTCACAAAAAGGTGGTTTTCAGTGGGGCCCTGCATAAAATAAATAACAAATATGATAAAAATGGTTAAAAAGTGAATATTAAAAATGGAAGATGAAAAAGTTAAATTTTAAAAAATGAATATAAGAAATTAAAAAACGTATCAAATACTTCTAATATGTCTTTTAAAAGTTAAAATGTCAAATGCGCTTTTTGCTTTGTCGGGTAAAATGTTCCATTCGTGAGCAGCTTGATTAATAAAACGGTTCTGGCCCCAGGAGCGACATGACTTGGGCCTACAAATGTCATTTCGTCCACGAGTATTATAATTATGAATGTCTTTAAAGCTATAAAAATTAAAATCCCAGTCAATCAAGCCATTTAATGCCTGTAAAAAACAAAATTAATCTATGAAGGTCTGTCTTGCTGCTGTTGTTGTGGTTGTTATTGTTTGTCTTTGTTTACGTCTTTGCTCTATTTCTGCATAGCTTCCATAAATCAACCTAGTGCTCACTCAGGTACTCGCGCATCAAGTATATCGAAGTGAAAGTGCGCAATTCCGCTTCACTATTTTTAAGTTACTTTTAGGTCTGAATGCAGCCTCATTAACCGTAGTGCTTTCGATGCCGTTGAACCCCCCCCCCCCTCCCCGCCCGGTCCCCCATATAAAAAAGAAGAAACTTTGCACAATTTAGTAATATGTCACTCACTCAGTTTCGCTATTCAGATCATTTAGAAAAACCTTTGTACTAAATTTTCACGCATTGCTGTTATCTTTGTTTTACAGCGGATTGTCCGCCAGGGGCAAGGACGATAGATCCACAAGGTCGATGCTGTGTATTCCCGTTCGAATATAGAAAGAAGACTTACCACACATGCACAACAGCCGGCTTCGCATATTACAAATTGTGGTGCTCATTTGATGCTGTTTACAATAATAACTGGGCTGACTGCGGTAAGAGTGTTTTTTTTTTTCTTTTTCTTTCATTTTATGTGTGAATCTGTTCTCTTGCCGACCTGTAATTTATTTTCATTTAATGCTAATGTTAACTGGCTGCCTGGCTTCATTAGCCCCTATCGTTATTCCACGCAGCCAGTACTGTTATTACTGTTTTAAATTTCCTCTCTGTATCAATCTTTTCGTGTAAGAGCAAAGAGTACACTTTAAAAGGTTGTTATTGTTGTTGGCCTTTTTCATCTTCGTGCTTCTTTTTTCGTATCATCCCTTCTCTTCAATATTAAGAATAATGCACATTTCTCAATTTGTTTTTCCCCTTCTAGATTCCACGCCCTATTTAGAATACCGCAGCTCTACTAAAGCTTTTATATATTCACTGAGCAATAAAGAAGGATTGGAACCATTTCAGGCTATGGTGAAAGATGCACCACATGCAATTTACACCGATCCAAGTCTCGGTCCAACATTTGGTGTAGGGAAGGACATCTACATTGCGAGCAATGCAAACGCTAATTATGGTTCGTATACAAACTTTGGCTGGTCTTATGACGTTCCAGATGGAGTAAAAGACCAGCAGACAATCCTAGCTGGGACCTATCACTTCTTGCTCGATGAGGTGGAAGTGTTTTATCTCATTTGAGTTATTGTATGAGCACGAACAGTGCTAAAGGGAATATGTTACTCTAATTTTAAGGGAGGAGCGAACTTGCAAATGGTCATAAACCATGTGTCTTGTTATTATTATCGTACGTAGTTACGTTAAGAACAAAGATTATTTCCGAGAATCACATACCTTCGTACAAAATAAGCTTCACATAATCCTATCTACATGTACCTTGAGCACCTTCTGTAATACGTGCTCCAATTTTATAGAAGTTCATTTTATGAGATTAACTCGAGTTCTGAATTCAGTTATTCCCCACTTGTATAATTGCCTTCATATGAAAGACCACTGCATTTTGTAGCCCCTTTTGCAACACTCAATTTTCCCAGCAGTTCTTTCAACCTGGAAAATCGGCTCTACCAAATAGCTAATTATCTCAACCAAGTCAGATCTGAGTACCAAATAATATAATGTCATACCCGTGTCATCCTCGGAGAGGCAACAGTAATTTTTGAAATAGACAAAAACACGAAAGACATGCAAAGTTGCAATTTAAAAAAAAAAAAAAAACGGAGTGTCCGACGTTTTGAAATCAAAGATTTTCTTTCGTCAAGTGGAAGCAATTTAATGTTTATATTTAACTTTTTAATGCTTATTTAATTGCTTGCTTAAAATATTCAATATATTATGCACCGTTGCCTGTAGCGGCAGACGTGGCGGCATTCTTGTATAAAGGCCATTACTAACCTTGCGGCTTCTTTAGAATAGTTCTTTATGATAATAATTTATTTGAGACAGGAAAAATTCAAACATTTACATCTCGCTTTTTACATTAGTACATTACACATTACTAATTATAAAACGTCCCATGCTTGTGTCATGTTAAATATTTAATCTTCATTATTTAATACCGAGCTTAAAATCTACCATCTTTATTATTTACTACAAACTTGATGAATTCGACATTGCTGATCCTAGCAGTATGCAGGACGCGTGTCACTTATCAGGGGGTCTCATTGGGGTTAACCGTTAGCCGTAAAACGGCCAAAATTTTTGCGTTTGGGGGTAAAATTTGAAATTTTTTAATTTTACGCTAAAAATTTTTTAACTAAAAAAATTGGGTTAATTTTTAAAAAAAAAAAAAATTTTTTTTTTTTTTCTCAGCCGACTAAAAAATTTTTTTTTTTTATTAAAAATTTTTTTTTTTTTTTTTAAAAAAATAAAAATTATTTTTTTTTTTTTAACTTTATAAAAAAAATTAATTTAACAAAAAAAAAAAAAATTTTTTAAACAAAAAACCCCCCCCCCCCCCCCTTATCAACCTAGTAAAAATAGCCCAGCTCACAACGAGTCTGTCGTAGCTCAGTTGGTTAGAGCGCCCAACCGGTATCCGGGAGGCCATGGGCTCGATTCCCGTCGGGGACTCAGAATTTTTCTTTGTCCCATGCTCGTGTCATGTTGATTACTTCATCTTCATTATAAAACGTTGTAGGAAAATAAGATTGGGAATTTGCAAACGCTGCGTTCCTTACTGCAGCTACAGCGTTTATTATGTTTATTCAACGAATAGAGAGTAGGCAATCGAAGCTATCTTCCTTAAGATCTATTTGTATAAAAATTGTGTTTGCATATGTAAAGTATACCTTAAGGTAAGTGTTATTAAAAAAAGCATTAACCATTCAGGATCGTCAATGTAGTGTAATAAGAGATAAGTCAACGCGCCCGAGTGAACTGTGGAGTTACAGGGAGCTTAAATAATAACGACGGTGACGCCGAGGACAACGCCTAGCAAAATATGATGTTTTTTTTTTACTCGAGAATCTCGCTATGATCCTGATGTATTCAGTGTATCAATTGGTCAGAAACTAGAACCAGCTTAATATGTATAGAGATCGCTCAATCCCAAGTAGAAATTTAAAAATTTAGCTGTCGTCGTTCACTTTCTTCAAACTACGCATCATTTCGAGTTGTTGTTTTGCAGAGAACGGCTAGGAAATGTACCAAGACTCAAACGCGCGTGAAAGGTAATTATTCTGCTCATTAAACTCTTTGTTTGGCGACGTTTTCGTTCACGTTGTCGTCGTAGTTTGTTTAAGATCCCTTATCGTATCCCAGTTTAGCACGCGGGGATTTTTAAGAACACGAGACAAGTGCATAGAGATGTGCATCTGGGTGGTTTTGCACTTCTCTAGAGATCTTTAAAAATTAAAAGTAAACTAGTCTCGGTCTCCCGAAGGTTGCCATAAAGGTCGCCATGCCAACGACCTAATATCTTAATTTATCCGACCTCTACTGATACTTTCTCAACCGGCGGTAGATTAAGAGTAAGCATCTTAGTTCATACCTCTTGTTTTGCGAGAGGGGTCTTCCAAGCTACTTACTCAAGGCTTAGTTTCCAGTGTCATTTTTTCACAAACACAATTTCAACTTCATCTTATACACCACTCAGGCAATAGTAACGGTCGAACTTATGAAACATGAGCAAAAGTAAACTATTCGCGTTTGTTATTTGCAGAAAACGAACAAACAAACAAATTCAGGTCTTTCCAATCGAAGTAGACATAAAAAAGCATTTTTTCCTCTTTTTTGCAAAAACGGGTATCGGTGCATAATTTCCAGCAGCAAGGTGAATATCTTTTTCGTAAGGCTTGTTATCCCCTCGGATTTTCTTTAGTCAAATATCACCTCTAACTTTTGTAATATGGAAAATATGACACCTCTTTTTGGGAGAGGGGATAGCTAGAAAATCTAAAAAGATTTAACTATGTTAGTTTACACAAATATCCCTTTAAAAGGCCCTGACTGAGTTCCCTCGTTGGGTGCTCCTGAACCATTCATATGCAAATTAGTTTATGAAAAAGAGACTATTCTCACTGCATACATATTTAGCCCGTCACGCGGGAATGGCTTAAGTACGTTAAATTCCGGCGTGTTGCTCCTGCGCACTAGTAGGATGATGCATTGCGACCTTCGCTTCAAATATCACAGTTTCAGTCACCTCGTGGCCAGTTCAACGGAGTTCGGTGAAGTGACTGTAAAAGTTTCGCCCCTCCCACCTCCCCTGGTGGCGGTCGATCACTGCTGTATCCTACATTCTACACGCCAATTGCCCTGGCAGTCGCGGGTATCCTCCCATAACTTAGCTTCCCGTGTCAGGGCAATTGTGTACAATGAGAATGTTTTACTAAGTGAAATTTGTCTTTGTTTGTGTTTGTGTGTTGTTGAAGTGTTTACGTCATTAGTGCCTGGCCCTAATAAAAGGATGGCTGATGGCTTACTATTACGTTCTGTAAACTTAATTTTAAAGTGTGGCACGCGTGCGAATAAAAATGTTGCTGTTGTTTTTGTTTCTTGGAGTTTGATTTGCAAGAAAACATACGTAGAAGTAGAACGCATTTCCATATGAAACAACTTGTTTGAATCAAAGGGAAAGGCATCTCGAAAACGGCTAATTGGTCTCAATTGCCTGATGTATATTGGTCATGTGACTTTTTACGCACTTTCCTCGGTGACATATCCCGTGTGTTGATCGTCCCTTGTAATATAAGATTGATATTTTGGGACAAGTTTTTTTACTGTTTTGTCATGTGCTATGGAAATTAACACATCATCGTGGGTGGTTAGCGGGGGATACACGCATTTACCTCCCTTTGACTTGAATGTATTAAATCTCCCCGAAAAATCTACTGCTAAAGATGCCATTTCTTCCACATTTTCTCATTTTGTGTGCTTCCATGTTTGTCTTCTTTGCCAAAAAGCTTTAGTTACACCAAATACTTCTCTTAATTATGTATTGGCTAATTTATTTTGCCATTTTCACAGAAGCCACCTGCTTATTTTATTATTTTGATCCGAAATAATGTTTCATTATATTTTGAAGACAACACTGTTTTGACATATCTAAGTTTAATATTTCGTAAGGAATAATTCACAATCGAATTCTTTTCATGCCTATTAGTTTAAGACTGGACTGAAACCGTTAAAATAAATTTTCCAATTATGAGATCTCTTATAACACAAGATGTAAACACCCGCTGTCTTCTGCTCACAGGGTTGAATTGATGTACCTGTAGAGCAATAAATTTAAATGTTAACAATATGTGGCAAGTTTGACACACTTAATCCAGCAGTGGCGAACTTGAACATGGATCTCAATATTCGTTTTGGAATCTTATTTCTGCTCCTTTCTGTAAGAGCTAGTTTAAGTTGCTTGGATGGTAAGTTGTCCGCTTAACCGTTTGGAAATTTGTTTCATGTCTCTATAGCTAAAATAGGGTCTTTAGTGAAGTCTTCTGTAAACAAAACCTGGGCATGGTTGTTATTTTGTGCAAAGTGATGCATGTGTGTGGAAGCGAAGGATTTTAGTTCTCATTCTTGCGATTCTAATAGAACACGTGAATGCAAGTGAATGCAACGTAATATGTTTTCAATAAATGGAAAACGAAAATAAGTAAAGTGTTATTTTAAAACACAACGAATGTTTTTGGGGCTAATTAATACTCTGGTAACTAGCATCGCCTATTAGCTCTTTAGCACCGATATTCTTCTTGACGGAATAACTTTTTGCGGGCCAAAATTAATCAGGAATGTACAAAAATTAACAAATTTAATAAAATTGGTCACATTTAGTGAAAAGTTATTTGTTGCAATATTTAAAGAAATAAGCTCTGAAACAAAGAGTAAATTTATATATTTATAATTCACGCCTTATTTCGAGTGCTTCATTGTATTTTCATTTACCAAAATGTTTGTTAAGGTTTTCACCAGAGAGATGTCGCTGATAGTCCGGGGCCATGTGTAATTCCGTGGGCTTTTCATGAACATTTTAGTTTCTTTGCAGAAATCTATAGTTTAAAAGGTACTTAATCACAAAAAAGTTGTCTGCAATTTCTTTGAAGTAAATAAATAAGGAGAACCGAGTCTGGCCCTGTTATACTACCCCATAATGCTTCCATACTACACAAACCTTTGCATACGTGTATTGTTAAGTTTGTCCTATAAAAGACATTGCTTATTGGCCATTTCAAGACACTGTAAATCTTTTTCTGCGAATTAAAATTGTGGCTCAAATTACTGAGTGTCATTTACAGAACAAATCTAATGTATCACTAAGAAATTCTTAAAAAAACATAGATGATTTTGCAAAGTGAAGAATTCCATTGTTTCTTTTAATGTACAAACTTAAATAACATGGTCTGAATATTCCAAGCTAGCTGACGGGACTAAATATCTAGGTCCTCATCGTCGTTGAAATCTCTTGTAACACGCTCTACCCGTGAATTAAATGTCGGGCTAGGAAGGCCAGAGTGGGATAGGGTTTGTTGCAAGACTTTCATACCAGTGCAAAGAAATTGACACGCCTTCTTAACTAGTGTAGGGCTGATTCAGTAGGGAGTAGCTGTTTATCTACGTATTGTTTCTTGCTGAAAAGCAGCCGTCTGAAATCTTCTTAGCGGTGTCGATGGGATGTACAGCTGGCAGACAAAGCGGTCTAGGTTCATGTATACATCATCTGAGATAGTGTCACTGCTTCCCAGACAAGAGAACGCGTCAAGTATTGGTCGTTCAGCTTTACTTAGTGTATCCCAAAAGAGCAGACACTTTCCTTTTCCCACAGATAGTGCTTGTCTGATTACATCCTGAAAAGCGTGAAAGCCAGGTAAAGCCGTCACAAGGTTTTCTCGCTTTGTAGAGTGGACCTAATCGCATACTCCTACCTTTTTCCCCTGTCCTTACAATCCCCGTAGTATATGGACAAATTAAAAGCCTCTTGTAATTCCATTGCGTCAGTACATCTGATCTGTATCAGGAATCTGAATAATCATGGGCTTTGCTCCTCTGTGTGTGGCATCTAGAGCATGTAAAGACATGCGGGTATCTACTTCTTGAACGCTTCTAAAATTCTGAAGCAGTAGACTATACTTTCGAAGTTACTACATACGTGGATTGCAAATCTTCATTGCACTTGACGGTTGTGCAGTAAGAAACAAAGCCAATCATGTATCCTTACTCTGGTAACAGCTCAAAAGATCCTTCATCATGATCTTGTCAATAAAATCATAGACAGTAATGCTGTAAACCACTGCTGTGATTGTAACCTGTCGTTTCTGGCGCGTTCGTTCCTTTAGAGATTTGGGGATATCGTATCGGTCATACAAGACATAATAACCTCGGTGGCGCTGTTTTACTTCGAGCCGATGACTTCTACGAAATAGCTTGTCAGATCACCCCCATTTCACACCCACGCGATGGCTTTCCCATTGACTGGACGACTGTCATGGCACCAATGATAAAAGCTCGTCTACTTAGTGGATCTGTGGAATTAAGTTGCACTGTAGTTGTCTTTGGTTGCTGTTGGGGTAGGACCGGAGGCCATCGAGGACGTTTATCAGCTTACGCAGTGTCGTAAACTGCAATCAGAGGACAAGAGTAACCTTGGATACTCAAACGTGCTTTAGGTCTCAAGTATTTCGAGGTCAGGCCTTGAGAGAGGACGGCTTAGAAACATGCAAAGAGAGCTCTGTCATCCTATAGGGATGCGACGCTACTAGTTGTCTTGTTCTTCTTTGTTTGCCAAGTAGACTTCCATGACTTGAGATTTACCTTTTCCTTTTTTGATGTCATCTGGCATAACGGCTTTTATGATGATGTTCACAGGATGACGTTCCGCTGTCGCAACAGGGTCACTCGACTTTAGAATATCCTCTACGCTTCTGTACAACCAAATAAGTTGATGCGTTCAAAACCGGGAAACCCATCAAAAAAGTATGCTTTTTCTACCTGTATTCAGACGAGATTATAACCCTTTACAAACAAAAAACTATAAAATGCTTTACAACAAGAATCTGAAAATATGAAGGGGATTAAAAAAAAAGTTATGTAGTAAATAACTGAGGTAACTAAAAATATAATCTCTAAAAGAAAACTACGTGTTTCGTTCTTTCTTTAATATTCTTTCTACGTATTCAGTCTTTAAAACAGTCAAAATGTGTTTTACCTACTTTTTAAAAAAACATCTTGTTAAATTTAACAATTCCTGAGTCATAGCAAATGCATTTTTTGGCCATTCATGATCTGTATAATGCGTCATAAGTAGTAATGTACTACACTCTGAGGCAAAAAATTTTTTGCCTTAGAGATTTAGTACATAACTACTATCAGCACTGGATTCCAAAACTGAAGCCAAATCTGAAAAACTAAATCTGAAAAACTAAATCTGAAGCCAAAGTGAAAAACCTAAACTGAAATCAAATCTCAGAATCAACCCTAGGTCAACCCAAGGTCAAAAAATGGAAACCAAACCTTGAAGCCAAATCTATAAACTATACCTTGATTAAATGATAAAAATAATCTTTGATTATTTTTGACAATATTTTAAAAAAACTTCTTATACTCTTTTTCAAAATTTTAGATACAGTGCGTTTAAACAAGCCTTGATATCATAACTGAAATATCAATCTGGAAAACCAAGCGAAGCCGAGTTTTATGATGTTTTTGAAATTTATTTCAAAATCTCTTATACTCTTTTTCAAAATTTTATATACAGTGCTTTTAAACTGAACGTCTTATATTATATTTTCAATATAATATTTTTGTATTTTTATCAGATTTTTGAACATGTTTTTATGTAGGATCATATTTGATATAATACCGAGATCAGTACAAATGTTAGCTAATCTATCTGATTGTTCCTTTTCACTTAATTGTAAGAAATGTATATTGTCCTTAATGCAATGTTTTTCTATAATATTCATCATATCAACAAATTTTTTTTTGATGTAATTTGATGTCATTATAATATTTATTATACATTATTTTTTATATCATTTATAAAGTGCATTTAATCTGAATTTTTGTTGTAAATGATGCTGTTATTAATATGCTTTTGTGTTAAAAGATGTCTCCATTTACCGGCTAGTTTATAGTTATAATTATTACAAATAACACAAAACCATTCCTTTTTAGAAGCATATACTCTTTTCGATCTTCTTTTTGCATCCATTTTGTCCTTTTCAGTAAAATATCTCCGGACTTCAACCATTTATATATATATATACTTTAGAAATTTTTATATGGTTTTATGCGTTTTTTACTAAAAGTTATATCAGTAATATTCATACTAATTTAAAATATAATTTAAAATCATTATATGTGTTCTTTGATATCGCCCTTAAGGAAAAAACGCATAAAACCATATAAAAATAAAATCTCTTTGTAATATATATATATATGAATGATAAAAGATTTATAATCGGTTTAACCTCGGATAAAAATGATAGATCGAATGATATTAAAATAATTGCTAAAATCTTAGAAGATGAATTTAATTTCAAGCACATGGTATTTAATCAGCCAAAGAGTGTAGTTGTTATGGATGGTGGTGCTAACCCATGGGCTGATTATATTGAAGCATATTTTGATAATTATAAAGATACTAATTACGTAATATCAAATTTGTTTAATTTAGATATTGTCGAAATGCTTTTTGATAACGGCTGTAGTATTATAAATATTGATACCTTTTTTTATAATGAAGATCAATTGGATGAAAAATTAGTTGTTGATAAATTCAATGTTTTTTTAAAATGAATGTATGTCCTAAAATATTTTTTGTAATCAAATACTGATTTATAAAAATATTATACTTAATATTTTTATTTGCATGTGTAATACTTGATAATTGATTTTAAGGCACTCTTAACATATACTCCATAAATAAAATTAAAAATTGTTTATATATCTTTTAAATCCTTGATTGGAATCCAACTGTTGAAGTCATCACTGTATCCTTTCCACTTAACTAAAGCTTGTTTTTTCTTATAATCTCTACGGATCACTTTATCAATTCTGAATACATCCTGTTTTGCTTTTAATAATTCAGGTTCATAAAAGCTTCCTTGTATGTCTTCATTATTGAGATCTTTCAATTTGTATGTAATGGGATTAGTATGTTGGATCTTAGTAATTACGAACATTTCTTCACTCCAATTCGGTGTATAACCCTTATCGAAAACAATTCGTTTATACTTAGATATTCGGACCTTGTCACCTATTTTGAATTTCGGTTTCTGTTTTGATGTTTTCATATCACCGTATAGGTTAAAGTAAACAGTTCCTTCATTCTTTTTATTTGAAGCTTCTATGGGTGTCATTTTGATAGAGCTATGTTTTGTATTATTATATTCTTTTACTATTTTTGGTAGCATTTCAAGATACTGTGTATTACCTTGAATAGTAAACTGTTTGTACATTTTATTTTTCAAAGTTCTATTAAATCTCTCAATAACAACAGCTTTACCTTCATTAAAAGTAGAATACATGTTAATATCATTTTGCTTTAGCCATTCCTTGAATGTTTTGTTATAAAATTCAGATCCCTTATCGACCCAGAGATATTCAGGTTTACGCTTGTCATTAATGACAATATTGTTGAAAGCGTTAGTTATTGATGCACCTTTCTTATCTTTCAATTGTATAGCCCAAGCGAATTTACTGAATACGTCAATTATAGTCAATAGATATTTATAACCTTTATTCCATTTTGAAAGTTTATCCATAAAAACTAAATCAGCAGACCATATGTCGTCAATTCCATTTGATATTACTCTTCTAGTTTTAAATTTTCGTCTGATTGGTTTATGTAACTCATCGGCTAATTGTTGAGACCAATCATTTTTACTCAACGCCGTTTTCCGTTTTTTGGCTTTTTAACACCCATACCTATTTTAGCCTTGGTTGCAATGGTATTACGAGCAATAGCATGACCCCATTGTCTGTCCTTCCATGGGATAGCATCAAGGGCTTTTACCATCTTTTTATCAGCTTCGTTTTTACATTTAACCTGATCTTTTGATGGTTTGTTAGCACATACAGAATAATCTACATCACGTTGCATGCTAACAGCGTCTGTTTTGCCAGTTGGTTGCTCATATATTTTTAGTATTTTACCTGTTTTTGGATCCCATTTTACCTGTTTTTCAAGAGGATTACCCGGACCGGTATATTTATGGCCTGGTATAACAAACCCCTTTTTGGGTGCTACTTTCAGAATAGCTTTATGAATATCGATACCTTCACCTTTGATGAATTTACTCTTTTTGTTTTTACAGATTGAGCATATTGATTTTTCAATATTTTTTCCGTTTTTTGATTTTGTCTTCTTTTTATTTATTGAATTTGTTTTTTTCTTACATGAAACGCAGTATGATTCACACATTATATATATGTTAGATATTAATCACAGTATTTATTCCTCCATTTTCCTGCTTTTTTATCCCAAACGGTTCCAGAGCATGACGGATCTTGATGCTCACTTGGAGATGTCCAGAATTTCTTTGAGAATAATCCGTTTTTCGTGTTGAAGGCACCTTTTGGGATATCACCCGACCAATACTTTTTAAATAAATCCTTATCACCACCAGTAATACCTATTATGAAGCTTGCAACGTCTTGAGCTTGTTGAAATCCTGGAATCTTTTCGCCGACCTTTTTGTTAATCGTTTCACCAACTCCTCGCCCCTTTTTTTCACTCACAAAACGAGTTTTAGTAATACCACAAGAAACGCATTTCGATTTGAGCATTAAACGATTGTTTTTTGTTCTCACATATTTTTCAGAACCAGGAACTGAATTAGTTTGTATTTTTTCACGTACGCAAAACGATTTTACCATTTTATATATAATATGATTACATATTTTTGAAATAATTGCTTATAAAACGTTCATTGTACATCGTATCAGACATTGATAATGGCATTAATATATCGTGATACTTTTTATCGTACACCAATGCTTGATGCAGGAAATAAATACAATAATAGCCACAAAGAACCGAATCAATATGTTGATATTGTGTGTTATTATACAAAACTTGTTTTATTCCATCAGTCTCTGCTCTCATTTTAAATTCATTGGGGTAAGGCATCCCAAAACTATCAAAATACCACAATGTTTCTTTCTTATGAGCAGGGACGCAACAAGTCCAATGAGTACCGACACCTTTATATCTGTCTAAATTGATTATACACGGGCTATGTGTTTTAGGCATGTGTTGGTCTCTGCTGTATATCCCTGTGATATTAATTCCCAAATACTTACACCATCTCAGGAGATCAATATTACTCAGAGGCTTTTTGACAAATGCAGGCTTTCTTACTTTCTTTTCGGTTTTAAGATTTTTTTTTTTTGGAAGCACTAATCCACCTGTTCTAAGAAATTTATCATATTCACCCCATGATCCTATTACTGGAGGAGATCTGTAAGATAATACATCTTTCTTACTTGGTAGTTTAATTTTACCACCGTTTTTTGATCTTTGTTTTCTAATGTTTGGTGATGGATAATAAGGGTATTCTATTTGCATTCCTGTACCTCCTTGATTATCAGGAGTGACTTGAATTCCTTTTCCAATCACCTTTCGCATTTTACTTATTTGTGTTTTAGATAAACTCAATGTAATCCCTTTACCCTTACTTTTTAGTTTATTATACCGTGTTATTTGTCTTTCTGTAAGGTATAACTCAGTATTACCCTTCTTTTTGATCTGATGCTTATCAATCAATAAACTCACTTCACTTGAATTTTTGATTGCTCTGGCTAGCTTTTTCATTTGGCCTTCTGTTAAAGGAATATATGTTGAAATATATTTTGTGCTCATAGTCTTGCTCTATATATAATAGTGTTAGATTAAATATTACATAAAAATAAGTTCATTCCCAATTTTGTCAATTACAATTTTTTCTTCATAAAGAACTACAGCGTATATCATGTAATCGTCAGTAGCTTGTACATTCAATCTGTAATGAAACAATAACTGTTTTGGATCATCGGTAACCGATTCCTTATGATTTCTTAAATCGAAATAGATAACAGGAAATAATTCAGAATAATTTTGTAAATTTAACTGAGTTCCTGTATTGTAGTCGTTGGTTCTAAATGCATATTCTTGAATGTCATTATATAATCTTGGTTTAAAATCACAATCATACTCTAGTTCTGGAGTAAAATATGAATTCCCAAGTTGCAATCGACAGGTAGATAGTGTACATGCATTATCACCCGCATTTATTTTAAAAGTATCAAAAATAAAGGGATTTTCTAATTCATTATTTGACTTGTTTCTTTGAAGATATACAAAAACATGTTTTGCATTTTTAATAGCTGGTGTAATTTGATATATTCCGGAAATAGCATTTGTTGGCGATGAATGTTTAATAAATTCTCTTAAATATGTCCATTTTGTTGCTGTTAAAAAACTACTATTCACTAATTTTTGTCCTGCTGATGTAAAGTTCAAACGTGGTAACCATAACTGAAAATCTAGAACAACATACCGTGTTTCATCCCCATCAACTCTATAAATAAACTCTCTATCATCATTTAGTGTTATGTTTAGTTCGATTTGCATAGGTGGTATCATTTTATCTCGTAGTTCTTGAAAAATGGAAAACCTATTCAACGGAATACACGCATATACGTCTTTTGATTGTGCGCACAATTCACCTCTTTTAATTGCTCCTACTTTTGGGGCTGTTGTCAAATTGCCCACTAATGCAGCTCTATCGTCAAGATACCAATTAAAATTGGTAGCTACTGTACGACTATAGTCATCAGAAAATTCAAGCAATCCTTTTATGAAACAGATTTTATGCAGGTCATTGCCATCGTAAGGTTTTTTACCTCCTGAAGTTATCATAATGTGATTTATAATACTGGTACTATCATTTATCGTTGACGTTAGCGCAGGTGTTTCTAGAGCATTGACCGCAATGTTCGATCCATCAGCCTTTTTCTCAAGTTTATATTTCACGATAAAATACCCATTATACCAATCAAACCAACTAGACCTATCAGTCATATTGAATATATACCCTGTTTTTTCCTGATATAGCCCATTTGCAGGTCGAATAATAGGTGTTTGCAGATTGAATCGGAGATAATCAACTTTTTCAACATTTTCTATGCTTCTGAAACTCATTTATATTATTAGATTAGATAATTTACTTCAATAGTGCTAATCGTTTTAAAATAAGATCCCCAGCTTTTTCACTTCTATTTAACACGGTTTTTAAACTTTTCTTTTGTGCTTTGATTATTGGTGATTTATTGATATCTTTTATCATTTTTTTAGAATATTGTCCGATATTTGATAAATCATTAGTTATTAAACCTGATCCTTTATGGCGATATTGATATAAACCTTTTTTAGGGTTATAAAATTTTGACCATTCGTATACTCGATTCATTTTATATTATTAGTTTAGATTAATTCACCTCTTTGATAACGATATGAAACGCCGTATCAATTTCATTTAAATCAATGGGACGATTATACGAATCGGTTATATATAGTCTGATTGAATCAATACTATTTTTATTAATTGGTGAAAATTTTAGTCGTCTTGGTTGAAGAGTGAAAGGGAATGATCTACGAATGCCTTGTGCTATGATACTAAAACAAAATAATACATCTCTGGATTCATCTGTCAAGGATCTGTTAGTCAAATCGCAATGAATACATATCATATCAACGCTCCTTGTTAAATCAGGTATTTTGTCACTTATATTACTCCCTGAAGTTAAAATTTTCTTTTCAAAACCCAGAATCAAATTAAAGTCTGATACAGATAGATCTAATTCATAATTTGGCTTTATGGTTATTATTGTTCTAAATAATGATAAATCAAACGTAACTGAAAATGGATAATTATTACCATCTTTACCAGTTGTATTTTTTAAAAAAGTATCAATGTCTGTATATGAATACATTCCATTAGGAAATTCAATATTTTTAAAACTTGTATCACTACCAACGGTTTTTCGATATCTTATTTTAGTATTAGTGAATGAGGATGCGATATTGTACCAACTATATGTCATCGTTATAATCTCATCCAGTGCCATTTCATAATTTTTATTTTGATCCAAGAAAAGTGGCTGTTCAAGAAAAATAGTGAAATCATGTGCTTTCTGATTATAATTATTGGCTTGTCTTTTCGCCCTAAATGAACTAAGTATCAAATGTTTTTCCATTATATATATTTAAATTAGATAAAATAGTTGTTATAAATTTTTTCATAAAGACGCTTTGTAATTCTTTTCACTCTTAACAGTTCATCTATTATTGTAATACCTTGGTTTTTTAATTCATAACTCGTATTTCCAGCGGATATGCTTCCACAAATTATATCCAATTTTTCAATAAGTTTTTCAGGGTCTCTGTAATAAATAGCCTTATAATTATTGGCTAGACCACCACCATCCCATTCATCGTCTTCTCTATCAGAATCAGGCGCTGTGTCCCTTCTCATAGCATCTATCTTATCAAATAATGATTCCTCTATAGTTGGTTTTTTTTTATATTTAGTTTTTTTGGGGGTCTTTTTCAATTTTTTTGATTTTTCCTGTAAATCCGAAGCTGAGAAAGGAACCCGTTTGTACTCCATACGTTGTATTTTATGCTTAGTTAATAACAACTGGTTTTCAATTCTATCAATTTGGTTTGTAAAATCTTCATCTATTTCCAACAGGTCATTATATGATTTTCCTTTGTATTTACCAGATTTGATCATATTTTTACCACTTTTCTTCAGTTTGCCTAATAAAACACTAACCCGACGCCTTTCTTCGGCGAGAGATTTCCTTTGACGATCTAACTCCTTTTGATCAGCCTTTTTGAGCGAACTAGGATCCCATTCTTTTCTCTTTCGTTCTATTGAGGGTGGTGGATCAAAATCGGGCATTTCATCTTCATCTTCTGTTTGAGCTTCATCAATGGGTGGTGGTGGATCAAAATCGGGCATTTCATATTCATCTTCATCTTCTGTTTGAGTTTCATTAATTGGTGGCGGTGGATCAAAATCGGGCATTTCATATTCATCTTCATCTTCTGTTTGAGTTTCATTAATTGGTGGCGGTGGAAGAGGATCACCCTCTCTTACCCCTTTATTTTCCAACTTTTTAGTTGCTTCAATTTGTGTGTCGAGACGAGATGTTACTGGTTTAAACATTTTTATGAATTTGATTTGGCCTAATTCATCTTGCAATTTTGAAGACATTATTTGATTATTAATATTCTTGATTTGATTTTCAACTTCTTCTTTTTGATCAGCAATTTTTTGCCAAGCTAATAGACTCATTTATATATATTAGTGTAGATTATTATCAATCTTTCATCAGTCTTCCAGAAGTCTTTCATCAGTCTTTCATCGGTCTTCCAGAAGTCTTTCATCGGTCTTTCATCAGTCTTTCAGGCGTCTTTCATATTATATAACTGATATATATAGATATGAAAATACCGAATCTAGATTCTAAATTATCATCCGATCATGCAAGAAAATTATGCGATTTTATAAGCGAAGATTATAGAATGCTTGTAGCGGGCAGTAGCAATTGTGGTAAAACAAATCTATTGATGTTCATGTTAAGAAAACCTCTTGTTTACTACGATAAAATATATATTTATACCCCAAATCATCATCAGGATAAAATTCAAGATCTTATAAAGTTAATGCAGAAAATATCTGATCATGTAGGTTATAAGGTGCTCGAAGTCGATGGAGAAGCTGACATAAAAAATACAAATGAGTATCAAAATGATAACAGAAAAATTGTTATTTTCGATGATATGATGAATTCAAACAATAAAATTCAGGAGAAAATAGCCAACCACTTCACCGACGGTCGTCATCATTGCATTAGTCCAATATACTTGTCTCAATCATACTACGACGTGCCACAGAAAATCCGTTTAAATTGCTCGCATATGATTTTATACCCACGGATTGTACCAAAAAACAAGTCTAGTATCGAAAGAATACGTTGATTTAATGGACACCAACCTTGAACAAAAAATAGATAGTAAAATACAAAATAAAGCCGATCTTAGTATCAATAACGAACAAACATTTAATAGCATAATAAATGTTCCAAATTTCGATCAAGGATACAGCAATTTGTCTAACGTAATGAATAAAAGGTATATTGATGCTCAAGACATAAAAAAAGCTGATAAAATGTATGTTGACAATACTTTTCTAACAAAAAAAACAGGAGCTATTTTATCCAGCAATATTCAGAGTAAGGCTTCGAAGGTATATGTAGACAGTACTTTTCTAACTAAATCCGTTAGTAATAGCTTAGCTCAGAGCATACAAAATAGGTTAAATATCCATGGTAGTAATTCAATGCAAGCTGATCTCGATATGAACTCTCATAAAATAACAAATATAAAAACACCAAGCAATGATACAGACGCTGTAAACAAAAAATACATGCTTGATCATGTTGGTAAAAGTCATATAACTTCCGTTGGTCAAGAAAACACGTTTGCCCATATAATGACCGATAGTATCAATCAACTAAGCGAAGAAAATGATATCAAGCTTGGCAGTTTAATTGATCATCCGACTCCATATCACAAAATTAATACGAAAGTTGTAGACAGTAAGCTGGTACTTGACAGCAATAAAGGCTACTACTCAAGCAGATTAGGTATCAATGTATATAGTTTACCAATCAATCGATACACAATGGTTTTCGAGCTATTTTTTCCAGCTGAAATAGATCATGATAGTCTAGATATCGATATTGTTTCATCAATCGACAACATCGACAAATTAACTACGCGAGTTTATGATGGATATAGTCGAACAATAGCACAAATTAATAAATATCAACAACATCCTAATAATTATCTCTATGTTGATATCGTTTTAAAGATGAAATCAGGGAACGTATATGTCCCAAAATTACAAACATATATCGTGATTTATGAAATAAAAGGTTATCAGAGTAACGTTGATACTAGGATATACGATCAGCTATATTATGTTGAAAATGATAGAATAGCTTTCAATGCATCAATTGATATGAAAACAAAGGCTATTTATGGTATTGCAGAAGGTACTACTGATGATCAAGCTGTTAATTATAAACAGTTAAAAAATTTTCGGGACGATTTGAAGTCTGATCTTGAATTAAAAATGGCTAAAAAAAGAAACATCAGCTATTACCATAAAATTTTCGAGTATTTTTATGATCTAACGGATCCATCTGAATTCATCATGGCAGATAGTAACGGTGCTGTAGTGTCTGGATTAAATAGTAATCTTGTCTTTAATACCACAAAATTGTTAGAAGATTTTGATCCAAAAAACGGCTTTATGAGTGGTTTCGAAATTAATTTAAATGAAAATGTCACTGAATCTGATGAATGGACTATATATATGGCACTTAAATATGACTATAAAGCCGGTGATAATAAAAGAATTAAAATAAACTTCGACAATGGTAGTAGTTTTGATTTTCCATGGGTGAAATTAGAGTCTAATCAGTTATCACTCGATTATGATTTAGATGTATCTTATGAGCAAATTAGAGATGTTTACATAGGGGTTTATTTGAATCTCTGGTATACTAAAATAGGTAATCAATTTAGAATCGGTATTTGTAACAACGGCATTAGTCTCGATAAAATTTTCTCGGGGTATACGCTGAATGCATCTAGCCTTCAAATTTCTTCAGGTTACTATATACAAAGAATCGGTTTCAGTAAAATTCCATATTCGATAAATAGTAAACAGTATCATAAAATTGGATTTTTAGATAAGAAAAAAAATGTTTTCTTCGAATAAAAATTGTTTAATTGTATAAACAATATATATGAAGACTGCTGAATTGATAACTGAGATACTGAAAAGTATTGATCGATTGATTCAAAATATCAGGAAATTAATCAACTCAATGAAAAAAAAGAAAATCGAAAGAAAAAACATAGTCTAATCATATAATATATGACAGACAATCGCAAAATATTTGACTGGAATCATATTTCAGCCAAGTTAAATGAGGACCAAGTCACAGAATTAAAAGCCTATTACAGCACCTATCACAGAAAATGCTGGGCTTACAAGCAGGCCGTAAAGCGCTTGAAAAGACTGAAATTACTGGGTAACTCTTTGTCTATTCTCTTTGCATCCGGATCCCTTGCATCAAGTATTGCTACAGGAGGTGTTAGTTTGGTTGCAATTAGTACAATAGCGCTTTTAATACAAGGCTGGATGCATCATCAAAATCTCGATTTAAAAATTCAAAATAGTACATATGCATATCAGAGCTACCAGCATTTACTCAACTCAATTAAAAACACGATGAGATGCGGTGATTACAATCCGTCTAGCGTCATAATTTCAATGAAGAACATTGACGATTATGTGACAGATACCGGTCCAATAATCGACAAGTACCTACGAAAATATGATAAGAAATTTATTGGATGATCCGATTTATTTCGCCAAAATTTAATGACAAAATCTCATTCCAATACAATCGATAATAGGCTAACGTTTTCTTGCTTTTGCTAATTTTGATAAATTCACAAGGTAGATTCATCATCAAAAAAAGCTGTTTAATTATGAATTTGGTTGATATAAGTCTTTTTCTACCTTTGTTTACAACAGGAATAGCGCCGGATTCGATAATATCAAACACTTTATAAATTCGATTCCTTTGATCACTAGTCAATTGTACCCTATTTTTAATACATAAATCGTTTAAAACATTCTCAACGTGATACTTCCGATGATATACCGATTTTCGGCGTATTTTATCCATATTTGCATAAAAATCAATGAACTCATTGTAATAAATAGAACCATGAACCAAACCGCAATTAATACAAACATTTATACCGTTTTGATTTGACATATCCTGCTTACTACAGCATGGCTCAGCATCCTTGTTACCTTCTATCAATAGTTGATCGCATAAAGGGCATATAGGTTCTTTTAAAATTTTTAATTCATCGTGGATTTCAGAATTACAAACCATTATATATATAACACACATAACTTCACGGCACAGCTGTTTTTGGCAGTAAATTTCAGAATAAACTTTTTGAGTAAAAAAATCGTTTCCATTTTGGTTTCCATTTTGGTTTCCATTTTGGTTTTGGTTTTGGTTTTGGTTTCCATTTTGTTTCCATTTTGGTTTCCATTTTGGTTTCCATTTTGGTTTTGGTTTTGGTTTTGGTTTCCATTTTGTTTCCATTTTGGTTTCCATTTTGGTTTCCATTTTGGTTCCATTTTGGTTTCCATTTTGGTTTCCATTTTGGTTTCCATTTTGGTTCCATTTTGGTTTCCATTTTGTTTCCATTTTGGTTCCATTTTGGTTTTGGTTTTGGTTTTGGTTTCCATTTTGTTTCCATTTTGGTTTCCATTTTGGTTTCCATTTTGGTTCCATTTTGGTTTCCATTTTGGTTCCATTTTGGTTCCATTTTGGTTTCCATTTTGGTTTCCATTTTGTTTCCATTTTGGTTTCCATTTTGGTTTCCATTTTGGTTTCCATTTTGGTTCCATTTTGGTTTCCATTTTGTTTCCATTTTGGTTTCCATTTTGGTTTTGGTTTTGGTTTTGGTTTCCATTTTGTTTCCATTTTGGTTTCCATTTTGGTTTCCATTTTGGTTCCATTTTGGTTTCCATTTTGGTTCCATTTTGGTTTGTTGGGCAGTAAATTTCAGAATAAACTTTTTACTTGTTGAAATATGATTGGTCAATAGAAATCATACGACTGCATGATGACCTTGGAAAGTAATGATGACTCATTTTCATGGGAAATCCCCTATAGTTCTTACATCTTCACAAAAATATTTCACAAAAATATTTCACAAAATGAATAAAGTTTCACAAAAAATTTTCACAATTGTGAATCAAAATATGTAGCTTTTGATTGGTTAAAAAAATCATATGAAGAAGCATTTTAAATATTAATCATTTCAAAACCGTTGGGGTTCCAGCCCTGATTTGCATATGTCAACTTAAGCCAAAACCAAAAAACGAACCAACTTTTCTGATTCCAGCATCTATCCATAGACTGAATAAATATGTATTTATATCACAAACATTGCTTCTGAGAAGACATATGTTGATCCTTACGAGGCCTTCCACGTCGTCGTTTCTGGTCTTCAGGTATACACTCTAAACGTGCATGATTTTTGTCTTCATTTGATATTTCAGATCTGCTATTTAGGTTCGAAGATAGCATTTTAATAATACAAATATTAGCTTCAAGAATGCTCTGAATACACCACATTTTATTTATGAAGACTATATCATTCGAGCTTTCATCAGCTTCTGGCAGGTGTTTGATATTTAATGTAATATCACTCATTCTATATATATTAATAAAGAAAATAATTATATGTTTATATCTATCACTCAAACGCACTATAAAAAGCATATAAAGAATTGTATATATAGTATATAATAAATGGGAAGGAACAAAATTTATACAACCGAAAAAGACCGATTAGAAGCTATTACTAGATCAAAAACGAAATACATGCTTAATAAGCCTTGGTATTGTGATATTTGTGAATATCACACTTGCCTTTCAGGAAAATGGAGTCATATAAAAACTAAAAAACACATTAAAAATGCTGTCATTAAAGGCATTCAAGAAGATGATCGGTTTAATATTATACCTGATGAATAACATATAAAGAAAAATTATATAATTATATATTGTATAGCACAGCATATATAAATTGCTGTTTTCTGTTACCTTTGGTGACCAAAAATATATTATTTCTGGTTATCTTTAAACGCACCAAAAATCTCAAAAATAATTTTTACTATAAAAGGACTTAAAGGTTTGGGTGATTTTATATAGTACACAAAAATGACACAAAAAAATATCTCAACCAATATTAATATGGACGAATCTGATCTCAACAATCTATCTAAAACCGACCTTATAAAACTCATTTTATCACTAAAAGCCGAACCAAAAGCACACGAGCACAAAAAGGTCGAGCCGAAAGCACACGAGCCCCAGAAGCCGAATCGAACCCCCACCCCTTCGCGTAAAATACCAAAAAAGAAGACATACCAATCTCATTCAAATACTCCTAAACCAATAACAAAAACCCATAATACTCTTAAACAACTATCAAAAAGTTACCTGAGGGATGCAAAGGCACTAGGCTATACATGGATAGATCTTGTAAAAAACTCAACAAGGAAAAAAGTAATCAATAAAATTCAAAAATATAAGAACGATAAGACCTTAAACAGGACACTCAATGAATTTAATTTCGATGACAGTATTTTTGATACAACATCCAATGACCAACCTCTATTCAAAATAACTGAAATCGGAAATACGGTAAATAAAAAGTACAATGCTTACACAAATGAATTTAAAATAATTGTACGCAAAAATTTCATAGGTAATAAAAATGACGTTTTCAGTGTCTTTGAAAAAATGGTTGAAATGACAATAAAGAAAAGACAGTTAAAACCAAATGATAGGTTCAGATTGGTAATTTCAAATAATGAATTAACACATCCGATTTCAACAAAATTGTTAAAAGTTTCTGATTTCAAGTTAAATCAACTTTCAGATGTAATCAATACGTTGGAGTATAAAGAAATAAATTTAGAAAATTGCAAAATAATTATTCAATCTGTTAAAATACCTTCAGGTAAAGGTCGACTATATTTATCAAAACAAACAGTAAATAGGAAACAATGCATTATCACAATAAAAAACACCGACTCAATATGCCTTGCTAGGGCAATAGTAACAGGCTTTGCTAATTTGCACAAGGATAATTACACCGCAACTCAGTTGAAAGATGGATTCAATAAAAGTCGAAAACTACAAGAAATTAAAGCCAAAGAGCTACATAACAATGCTAATGTTTCAATAAACGATTATGGAAATTCTTTAGAAGATGTAAATAGCTTTGCATTACATTTAGATGTAGAAATAAATATAATCGATAGTGAGCAATTCAATGAGATTATATATACTTCCAATAAGGGAAAAGCTGATAAAATTTATCTATACAAAACACGGAATCATTTTGATGTTATAAAATCAATGACAGCTTTTTTAAATGTAGCATATTTCTGTCATTCTTGTAAAAAAACTTATACGAAACGTGATAAACATAAATGTCCTCAGAAATGCTTATGTTGTTTTAAATATTTTTCAGATGGTAATAAATGTGATGGTAAAGACGTCACCTGCAATCACTGCAATCGTGTTTTCCATGGTAATAGTTGTTTTAAAAACCATACTAGTAACCGATCGAAAAAAGATGGAAATGATTCAGTATGTAGCAGTGTAGCAAAATGTTTAAAATGCAATCAAATTATACTAAAACCATATATTAAAATACATAAATGTGGTTACAAAATGTGTAATAATTGTAATAGCTATTGTGAAAGCAAACATAAATGTTTCATGAAAAAGATCAAGTGTAAGGGTGGAAATTGCATCAAAAATAGCAAAAAACCATGCCGATTAAATAAAAACATTCTCAAAAAAGATTATTGCTACTCATGTAAAACGTATAATGAAAAATATTTATTTTTTGATTTCGAATGTACACAAAACACTGGAATACACGACGTCAATTTAGCTATCTGTCATGATTTCAATGGTAATGAATCAATCTTCAATGATATTAATGATTTTTGTAATGGAATTCTAAATGAAAAATATAAAGGATACACCCTTCTTGCTCATAATGGCAAATCGTATGACAATCATTTTATACTAAAATGGTGTATAGATAATGGTTTCAAACCTTATTGTATTTTCACTGGTGCAAAAATTATGATGATGGAAATTTCACAATTAAGAATCAAAATAATCGACAGCTTAAATTTCATTCAACAATCGTTATCATCGTTTCCTAAAACGTTTGGTTTAAACGAGTTGAAAAAAGGATATTTTCCACATTATTTCAACAAAGTTTGTAATCAAAAGTATATAGGAGAGATGCCTTCCAAAAAACATTATGGCTATAATCAAATGAAAACACAAGATAGAGAGAAATTTTTACAATGGTATAATGAGCGTGTTAATGAAAATTATGTTTTCGATTTCAAAAAAGAAATAATTGAATACTGTAGGTCAGATGTTGATATATTAAGAAGATGTATGTTAAAATTCAGGCAAGATTTCATGAATCAAGAAAATATCGATCCATTAAAATACATCACAATAGCTGGTGTTTGTATGGCTATTTATAGAGGGAATTATATGCCAAAAAATACCATAGCTGTGGTTGATAATGTTGTTCAAACAGAAAACCATAGTGCAGTCAGTATTGCATGGCTTGATTACATTGGTGAGAAAAATAAAATTAAGATTCAGCATGCTTTGGCAGGAGGTGAAAAACTTATCAGTAACAAATTAAAAGTAGATGGTTTTTGTGAGTCTACAAATACTGTTTATGAATTTCAAGGTTGTTTCTGGCATGGTTGTCCAGATTGTTACAAGGCTGATGTTATCAATAATAAGAATCAAAGTGATATGGGTACTTTGTATAATAAAACACAAGAAAAAAATAACAAAATAACAACGGCTGGTTACAATCTTATTGAAATGTGGGAATGTAAATTAAAAAATGATAAAAGTTTTCAGAAATATTATAAAAATGATTGGAATAGAGAAGTGGTTGGACCACTAAACCCTAGAGATGCTTTCTATGGCGGTCGGACTAATGCTACCAAATTATTGTATAAATTCAAAGAAGGCGAATGTGGTAAATATGTTGATTTTTGTTCCCTGTATCCAACAGTTCAGTTTTACAAAAAATATCCCATTGGTCATCCTAAAAAAATAATATCACCAGATAAATATAACACGGAATGGTACGGTTTTATAAAATGTAAAATTTTGGCACCAAGAGAATTATACCATGCCGTTCTACCTAAGAAAATCAAATGTGAAAAGGCTGAAAAGCTAATGTTCCCTCTGTGTATATCATGTGCTAAATCAAAACAAAAAGACACATGCCAACATAGTGAAAATGAACGGTCTTTTATAGGAACGTGGACATCCGATGAACTCAATAAAGCCATTGAAAAAGGTTATAATATCATAAAAATATATGAGGTATGGCATTTTGAGGAGTCATCTGACGATTTATTCAAAGGATACATTAAAAAATTCATGAAACTAAAACTTGAATCATCAAGCTATAATTTTAAAAATGACAAAGAAGAATTTATTTTCAGAAATAAAGTCAAAACGAATTTAGACATTGAATTAGGTAAATTACATGAAAATGCAGGTTTACGAGCCATTTCAAAGATGTGTTTAAACAGTCTTTGGGGTAAATTTGGCCAACGAAATAACATGAATCAGTGTAAATACGTAACTGATATAAATGAATTTTACCAAGTAGTTATAGATGACACAATAGATAATTTAAACATGAATTTCATAAATGAAGAAATGGTGCAAATGAGCTACACTTACAAAGATCAGTTTGTTGATAACAGCTATAATACGAATATATACATTGCATGTTTCACGACCAGCAGTGCACGGTTAATGTTGTATGAAAAACTTGACTATTTAGATAAACAGGTGTTATATTTTGATACCGATAGTATTGTGTATATTGAATCCCAGAATGGTAAGACAATAGAAACAGGCGATATGCTAGGCGATTTAACAGATGAGTTAGACGGTGATGTTATAAATAATACATTCGTTTCTGGAGGTCCAAAGAATTACAGTTTCACATATGGAAATAATAAACAGAAATGTGTTATCAAAGGTTTCAGGTTAAACCATGAAAATTCCCAGATACTGAATCACGCAAATATGATTAAAATTGTAAAAAACGAAATCAAAGAACTCACATTAGTAAATGAAAATAAAATAACCAGACAGAATAAACAAATTGTAAACAAATATGAAGAAAAGGTATACACCTTCGGATATGACAAGCGCGCAATAAAATACATATCGGATAGCTGTATAGAAACATATCCTTATGGATATTAAAGACAAACTCATCTGTTTATCCTAGGTTATGATCTTAGGTTTTGATTTTCATTATGTCAACGAGGTTTGTTTTAAACGCACTAAGATGCAAGATTTTTAAAAAAGAGTATAAGAGATTCATGAAAAAACGCATAAAAATAAAAACATACACTATATATATAGATAAATGACCAACATGAAAATAAACATGGAAAATTTAAAGAAAATATGTTTCAAAGCAGATACATTCAAAAATATGTCTGATGACGCAATAAACACACTGAAGTATATCGTAACATTAAAAGAATTATCAAAACTCGGAGATTTGGTATATGAAAATCTAGACACTTTAGTATATTTAGAAAAAAAACTAAAACAAGATGGACATTGCAAGCCATTAACAAAATTATTAAATGAAGAAAATGAAACAAGTAAATACCTATGTAACATTTACAATGATTTAAACAGTGTATTATCCGACCTTGAAAAAGAAAAAATGAATTCAAAAATAACAAAAATCATAATCGTTTTAGAAGATAATTCACAACAGATATTCAGTACAAGAGATTTACCATGATAATAACAACAGCATAAAAACTCGGCTTGTTTAAAAGCACTGTATCCAAAATTTTGAAAAAGAGTATAAGAAGTTTTTTTAAAATATTGTCAAAAATAATCAAAGATTATTTTTATCATTTAATCAAGGTATAGTTTATAGATTTGGCTTCAAGGTTTGGTTTCCATTTTTTGACCTTGGGTTGACCTAGGGTTGATTCTGAGATTTGATTTCAGTTTAGGTTTTTCACTTTGGCTTCAGATTTAGTTTTTCAGATTTAGTTTTTCAGATTTGGCTTCAGTTTTGGAATCCAGTGCTGATAGTAGTTATGTACTAAATCTCTAAGGCAAAAAATTTTTTGCCTCAGAGTGTAGTACATTACTACTGTCATATTTACTTTGCATAAAAGCGGCCTAAATGGCTTAAAAAAAATTGCAGATAACTTTTATTTCGATTCAGCACCATAAAATTCTTTACTATGCAAAATCATCTATGCTTTGAAGAATTTCTTAGTGATACATTAGATTTATTCTGAAAATGACACTTATAACAGCCCGGCACAGTTATCAGATTTGATAACCACGGCCAAAACAAACCATTAGCCAATCAACCCCCAAGTTTGAGCTCATGTGACATGTTATCATGGCAACAGTTCTCATTTTAATATGGCGGCCATTTCAAGAAAGCTTGTTTATAGATACGGCTCTCAGTTAAATGCGACTCAAATTGTACACTAAATTAAAGACAAAAAAGTCTACACTTGAATTTCCTCTTGGCCGCATGCATTTACGTTTAAATTCTTGTCGAAAATAACAGACAAAGCATATTTAGATTAGATCATCGAACGCGCGCGGTCTTAGATCTTAGGTCTTAGGTTTCCGGACATCCGGAGTTTATTAGCTTTTATTGTGTTCCCCTTGCTTGTAAAATAGTATTTCTCCAAATTTGTTGAGACTTTTGAATTTGTCCAAGTGTACTGGTATACCAATATAACCGTGAATGTCTTTATTTGAAGCAATTTCATCACCAACGCTGCTAATATTTATTAACTAAGACAAGAACGAAACCGATACAAAGGTAGAGAAATAAAAGATGCGTTGTTTATTGAGTTCATACTCAGAACTTCTTCGTCTCAGTGCCTTCGGCGGTCAGTTGCTTCGATGATCTGTTGAATAAAGAAATATTTGGGTTAATAAGCGTGACAAGATGAAAGAGAAAAATATACCGTCTACCGCAGTCACGCGCTTCGAATTTACATAACAATTGTTCGGAGCCGATATGTTGAAGATTCAAAAGTAGGTGTATTACTCGCTCTGAAAGCGTGTTGCGCGAAGAATAAGTTGAATAAATCTGTTACTCGTTCTGTAAGCGGATTGCACGAAGGATATATGTTGAGCAGATGTGTATTACTCGTTCTGAAAGCGTGTATAACAAACAAAATAAAGCCCGCTCATTACAAATTCAAAGACTTTGTGACTACGTGCCGCGATAACAATTGCTCATAATACTTCGCTAATTTCACTGTCTACCACTAAACGATTGTAGACGGTACCACTTCGCCCTCTAAACATAAGCAGTAAAGAAACAAACGAACGATTTTCTAGATCTGTATGCAAAATGAAAGAGATAAATATACCGTCTACCGCAGTAAAGCAGTTCATGATATTACATAACAATCGTTCGAAGGATATGTCCAAGATTGGAAAGTAGATGTGTAGTACTCGTTCTGAAAGCGTGTTGCGCGATGGTTAAGCCGAATAAACAGATAAATGTGTATTACTCGTTCTGTAAGCGGGTTGCGCTTTCTGAATAACATATCTGTCATGTCTCTATAGCTTAAAAAGGACCTTTAGTGAAGTCTTCTGTAAACAAAAGCTTGGCATGTTTGAGTGTTTTGTGCAAAGTGATGCATGCGTGTGAAAGCGAAGGAGTTTAGTTTTCATTCTTGCGATTCTAAGAGAACACGTGAATGCAAGTGAATGCAACGTAATATATTTTCAATAAATGGAAAACGAAAATAAGTAAAGTGTTATTTTAAAACACAACGAATGTTTTTGGGGTTAATTAATACTCTGGTAACTAGCATCGACTATTAGCTCTTTAGCACCGATATTCTTCTTGACGGAATAACTTTTTGCGGGCCAAAATTAATCAGGAATGTACAAAAATTAACACATTTAATAAAATGGGTCACATTTAGTGAAAAGTTATTTGTTGCAATATTTAAAGAAATAAGCTCTGAAACAAAGAGTAAATTTATATATTTATAATTCACGCCTTATTTCGAGTGCTTCCTTGTATTTTCATTTACCAAAATATTTGTTAAGGTTTTCACCAGAGAGATGTCGCTGATAGTCCGGGGCCATGTGTAATTCCGTGGGCTTTTCATGAACATTTCAGTTTCTTTGCAGAAATCTATAAGTTTGAGCCAAAATTCCAGAATTGTGGAAAAAGAATTACAGTGTCTTGAAATAGCCAATAGGCAATGCCTTTTATAGATCTACAACAGACTTAACAGTACACGTATGCAAAGGTTTGTGTAGTATGGAAGCATTATGGGATAGTATACAGGGCCAAACTCGGTTTTCCTTATTTATGCAAATTAGATTTCGGGGTCAAAATCTAGATTTCGGGGTCAAAATCTAAATAAGTCTTAAACTACTTCAAAAAAATTGCAGACAACTTTTTTGCGATTCAGTACCTTTTAAACTATAGATTTCTGCAAAGAAACTAAAATGTTCATGAAATGCCCACGGGGACAATTTTTCTGACACATGGCCCCAGACTATGATCCGAAGAAAAACCATTACAATAATGAAAAACGAGCATTTTAATTGTTTGGAAAAAAAGAATACTAAAAGGATGTGGAAACCTTACGCTTTTAGAAACAAAACCGAAACCATGCATTGAATCTACAGTATGCTATTTTCGAGTTAGATAAATCAGGACGAATTCATTTCATCGTTTTGCTTTCTTTCGCGGATAACCGGAAGACAAATCAATTTTCAATTTTCCGGAACGTAGGTAACCACTTTGCAACGATCTATAGTGGGGTCAAAACTGAAAATTGTCAATTCCTCAAAATGTACCGAAGAGCAGTTTACTATAATTCAATTGAGAATATAATTTCATTTATTGAGTAGATTAAAATATCAACCAACTTGATACTAAAATATATAACAAAATACCACTGCGAGAATGTGAGATAATTTGATTGTTTCAGATCAATGCCGTAAGTTGGAGTTCCCAGGCTCTTACTTCTTCTATGGAGAACGTCTGATCAATCACGTGATAAGAACCATTAAAGTATTGGACCAGGACTCCTGTGAATTTCAATGCTACCTTGAACACAACTGTGTCAGCATCAACTTTGAATTCACAGGATCACGCAACTGTGACTTGAATAATTCAACCCATAAAGAGCACGACAAGGACCTGGAGAAAAGAAACGGTTATGTATATCATGGGACAAATGTAAGAATAAATGTTGCGCACATCGAGTCTTTTAATACAAGAAGTAAATAGAATCGACTGATGCGTTACGCAGCAATTCAGATTGACACTACACCAAGTTTTAATTTGGGTTGCACCTCTAGACATAAATTAATACAGTCCTACCTATATTAAGTGGCCACGTATAAAGCGGCCCCCTCCATTAAGCGGCCAATTCCCAAAGTCCCGATTTCTTTGTCAGTAAACTGCTGTATTTGAAACCCTATATTCAACGGCCACCCCTATTAAGCGGCCGCGGCCACCTTTTTGCCGTCGCAAGTGTATTATTTATGTGTTTTTTTACTTCCATTAAGCGGCCAGCAAATTATATTTACAAGCGAAATGATGAAATATATATCTTGAGCACAATTTTTTCACGTACTAACTGTCGATGCAAAAACGCCTAAGAAACTTGTCTGCATCTGTTTCTGTACATTATCAACTTGAAGAAATACACTGTACATTCCTACTACGTGCCCTCTGTGTTAAAACTAGAACCAAACATGGGCTGGAAATGCACTTGATGTTTTGTTACGATTAATTTTGGATTCATCTTCATATATGTTCACTTTTTAAAGCATGTTACTATAAAAAGTCAATAACATCGCGTTAAACCTCTATTAGTTGGCAAAGCTCCGTTAAGCGGCCAAATTTCAAAGTCCCAAGGGTGGCCGCTTAATAGAGGTCGGATTGTATAAATATACTGTTTAAAAGCCACACGAACCCCAGTATAACAAACAAACATTGTCTGCTTAAAAAGTGTGTGAATTAACTTGATTATTTGTTTAAAACTTAATAGGAAAAAGAATATGCGGCTAGAGATTATTCATGTATTCCATTATAATAAGCACAACCAAATTGGCTGAAATGAATCAATCATCAACTTACTTGAACCATTCCGTTGTTTATTAAGAATGCCTGTGGTGAGGCTCCCTGTAAGAACAACGCAACCTGTCAATCCGGTTTTACAAGCAAACGGTACCGTTGCCTATGTTTTTCTGGATTCACGGGTGAAAACTGTGAAGATGGTAAGAGATATTCCTTTTTTACTGAAATATTCTCACCGTTGAGTTGCCTGTTTTGTTCCATCATCTTATCTTTTGATATTTTAATGTCCTCGGTTAGTTGGCATTTACTTTTAAAGTAGCCCAACTGGATTTTTAGGGATAACACCGCTCAAGTTTGAGAATTAACTACGTCGCCATTAACAATGCTATCAAAAAACGATCACCACCGTTGTATTACATAAAGATGATTTTTTTTTATGACCAGTGGTATATTGACATCGGAGTTGCCATAGCGCCGAAATGACGTCATTACGTTTTTAACTTCCCCATTTTCCTATTCACTATACTCACATTGTAAACTGTATTTTTATTTATTTTTGGTTTTTGTTTTCAGATATTAACGAGTGCGTTCAAAACACGCATAATTGCAGTCAAAATGCGTTGTGTGAAAATAACGAGGGATCATTTAACTGTACGTGTAAGCCTGGCTTCACAGGAAATGGACACGATTGCACAGGTGAATGTACACAAATCCTACATGAAGTAGAAAAATAAGGCCTGGTTTGAAGGTCACATTTACCATTTGCTGAACCTTATTCAGGAATTACAGATGCATGTAAAGTTTGACGTAGACATCAGTTAATGCGAATTTGCCGCATCTTTGAATTAACTTACTTTAAATTAAACAACACCAGCAACAACAAAAACCCTTTTTAAGTCGTGAATAACGACTTATTGCGGTCTGCTGCGATTAAATTTGTGTAAACTCCCTTGGTAACCTGGCAATTTTATATTAAGTTTTAATTAAGTTCAAAATGGCGGATGAACGGCACAAGGGCTGGTTTCACGAGTTGTAATGCGAACTTGTGGATGTACATCAGGAGAATACGAATATTTTTTCCTTTCTGGAAGGAATTTTTCTAGTGAGGCTACTGCTCGAATCTACATTTACACACAATGCAACGGAAAGGATGGCCAAGGAAGCAAGAAACTTGCACGCCGAACAATAGCTTATTTTGAAAGTCCGCGGATATGAAATTATCTTTCATGATCATTGAAATGCAATCAAATAGTTGGTAAGTAATAAATCACCCTAAATAAGGTTGTATTTTCCGCTACAAATTAGTCTTATGCACTCAGCAAGATTAAACTGATGCGTTTCAAAACAATTAGAGATATCTATAGTTGGCTTGCTTTGTCTTTCGGTCGATCATTTATTTGCACGTTCGTCAAGTTTTTGTATCTAGTAATATTTTATATTCGTTGTCACACTCTCGTTAACGAAATTCCCAAGAACATCTATCTCGTGACTTAAACTTAAATCAAAATTTCCTCTGGCATTCGTAGCTCATTAGGTAGCAAGCCTTTAGTGAATGATAAATTTGCTCTGCTTTTGAAGGCAAAACTACATTTGTAAACACAGTATTATGCATCAGTCCCTTACAATTATTTTTTCTTCATACACATGGTCTGTCAAAAAAGGGACATATTAGTTCAACTGTGGTAATTATAGTTCTCCAGGGGTGTATCATTGCACTCAGATAATTTTTTGCTTTGTCAACATCCACTGAGTGCTATGGGGTAGACATTCAAAGAAATTTAACATTAATTCAAAGGGTGAGAGTACTATTGTTAGCGGCTATTAATTTTAGCGATTTTTTCTGTGCAAGATTTAGCGACTATTTAATATAGGGATTTTCCAAAAACTTCAAGAACTAGTAATATCATGTAAACCAGCTTTTACTGGCCGGTGATGAACATATGGCTAAGATGAAAATAAATGTTCAGTAAAAGAAAAATACTACCGTATCTTGACATTGAATGCACATAAATTGCATTGCCTAAAAGAACAAAGTTACCAGCACAGGCGTCCCAAACTCACGATTCGAGAAATCGATGGAATAAACGATTTATGAAGTCATATGAATGATTTATGCGAGCGTATGAATAATTTATGTAAGCGTACGAGTGAGTTATTTTAAGCGCATCGAGTGGGACGTGACTGCTTGAAGTCGCGCGGTGTTGTGTTACAAATTAGACCGTTGGAGATTTTGAGCGCTCTATAAGACTTTGTATGGAGTTTAAAATAACGCGGAATAAAAGCGCTCGACGAAATAAAATTTTACATTTTTTTCAATGAAATAAAGAAAATGTACTCACCTTTCTTGAATCCTGTTGTCCTTTTGGGCTATTTCATCGTTTTTGGGGGTTTTCAGGTTCTAGTCGTACCCTTCACTTCGTCTTATGAAGGGTACGACTAGAACCTGAAAACCCCCCAAAAACGATGAAATAGCCCAAAAGGACAACAGGATTCAAGAAAGGTGAGTACATTTTCTTTATTTCATTGAAAAAAATGTAAAATTTTATTTCGTCGAGCGCTTTTATTCCGCGTTATTTTAAACTCCATACAAAGTCTTATAGAGCGCTCAAAATCTCCAACGGTCTAATTTGTAACACAACACCGCGCGACTTCAAGCAGTCACGTCCCACTCGATGCGCTTAAAATAACTCACTCGTACGCTTACATAAATTATTCATACGCTCGCATAAATCATTCATATGACTTCATAAATCGTTTATTCCATCGATTTCTCGAATCGTGAGTTTGGGACGCCTGTGTTACCAGTATCCATTTTTGTGTTCCATTAGGGTGGGAAGGGGGTACCGGGGAGGTACTTGAAATTTGACCAAGGCAAATTTTAGCAAGTATTTAATTTAGCGATTTTCGCCCAAAACTCACTAAAATCGCTAAAATGTAATAGCCACTAATATAACAATAGTAACCTTAAGGTCGATTTCTGTACATGTCCTATGCCTCCCCACCCCCCAAATAAATGCATGCAGTCATCTCAGCCGAAAAGGAACCTGGTTGCATGCCATGCTGATAAATAACAAATTGCTTACACTTAGATGGTTTGATGTACGTGTTGTCCTACAGATTAATTTTAACAAGGCACATAGCATTTTGAATTAATTTACAGATTCGCCAAAACAATATCCTGCAATACAGCACATCACTGAACTCTGCATGGGGCTAGGCTGTCAAGAGGTGTGGGCTGGAATGAACATCCTACAGTAACTTGTATGAAACATATGATCAGAAAAAATAATTTTATTTCAAATTTACTCTCATTTCACAAACAGTGAATACTGCTCTCTATAAATTGACTTTTAGCAGACTGTACAGCTTGAAAAGAAATACAGTGGAACCCCGATATAACGATATGCCAAGGGAGCAGTAAAACTATATCGTTATATCGGGGTATCGTTATATCGAAACTCCCGATATAACGATATGGCCGTAAAATAACCGAAAATATCGTTATATCGGGGTCAAGCTAACATGTACTTCGATGTACTTCTTTACTGGATAATGAGGCTTAAAACACAGTATCAAAATTGTATATCATCATACAACAGCTGTTGTCAAAAACGTTAGAGATTACTCGATAACAGTAAAGTTATTGTATTAAAATCAGGGTTTTGCTTAAATTTTGACTGTGTTCTGTTAATATCGGTATATGGGGGAAGATTTTACGTTCGGTTCGCTAAATTCTCATCGTTATATCGGGAATATCGTTATATCGAAGATCGTTATATCTGGGTTCTGTCCCATACATTTTACTGTAACATTTGCCGGGACATAGAATTAATATTCATCGTTATATCGGGAATATCGTTATATCGAAGATCGTTATATCGGGGTTCTACTGTATTTGGAAGTCATTGTTATTAACTACTGAAAACAAAGAGTTAAAGATAAACAAGCTTTAAGGTTCAGATCCTTTAATCCAACATGGCCACCAAATCTATGCAGGGTGGCTAGCAATGTATAGAGATTATTTAAAAACGAATTAATAAGGCTGATTAAAATGCATTCATTTGATGACTTTCGTGGCATGTAAAGGGGTAAAGTGAACTTTTTGGTTGCAAGTAAAGATACCAGAAAAGGAAATAAGCAGCAGTTTTCATTTGTTACATGTATCAGGCCTCTAAATTGATAATAAAGTATGTTGACTTCACTGTTTCCTGCCAATTGCAATACTTAGAAGTCACATGTATGAGGCATCTGTTAGTTTCTTTTAACTATTTGCCTTCTGTCACAGTGTCTGCCATTCTTTAACAGAGAAAAATGTATGTCGAATAATACCACTGTCCTGTATAAAATGGCTGAGTTACCTGGTCATTAATTAAAGAACCCTTTAGTAAATGTGAAACAGTTTGGTGAAAAAAAATTCCCTAGCTTCTTTCCATTACCAGCTTCGCAGCATCTTAAGGTACCTCATATCTTGTTACCACTATACGTGTCTCTCTCAGCATTAATTATTTTAAGCTCTGAAATAATCTTTACTTCTTAGCTGCTTAGCTAGAAGGCCTCGATGGACTACTGGATGGTTAGTTTTCAGTTAGAATATGGGGTTATTTATCACTTACCAGCTAGAAATTTAAACATGACTCAACTATGACGTACGTTTAACAGACTTCATAGACAATTACAAAATTTGTCGTTTGTCAGCAGACATTTTAAATTTATTTTGGCTAATTCTGGGCTATCAGTTTATAATATACCACATTCACGACTTTGCTCATAGAGCCTTTGATTTTAAGTCGTGAATGACGACTTATTGCGGTTTGCTGGAGAAATTCAATTAAATTTGTGTTAACTCCCTTGGTAACCTGGCAATTTTATATTAAGTTTAAATTAAGTTCAAAATGGCGGACGAACGTGGGCTGGTTTCCCGAGTTGTAATGCGAACTTGTGGATGTACATCAGGAGAATACGAATATTTTTTCCTTTCTGGAAGGAATTTTTCTAGTGAGGCCAGTGCTCGAATCCACATTTACACACAATGCAACGGAAAGGATGGCCAAGGAAGCAAGAAACTTGCACGCCGATATTTTGAAAGTCCGCGGATATGAAATTATCTATCATTGAAATGCAATGAAATAGTTGGTAAGTAATATTAAACCCTAAATAAGGCTGTATTTTCCGCTACAAATTAGTCTCACTCAGCAAGATTAAACTGATGCGTTTCGAAACAATTAGAGATATCTATAGTTGGCTTGCTTTGTCTTTCGGTCGATCATTCATTTGCACGTTCGTCAAGTTTTTGTATCTAGTAATATTTTATACTCGTTGTCACACTCTCGTTAACGAAGTTCCCAAGTACATCTATCTCGTGACTTAAACTTAAATCAAAATTTCCTCTGGCATTCGTAGCTCATTAGGTAGCAAGCCTTATCATGTTATGTGAATGATAAATTTGCTCTGCTTTTGAAGGCAAAACTACATTTGCTGACATTTGTAAACACAGTATTATGCATCAGTCCCTTACAATTATTTTTCCTTCCGCTGGTCTGTCAAAAAAGGGACATATTAGTTCAACTGTGGTAATTGTAGCTTCTCCAGGGGTGTATCATTGCACTCAGGTAATTTTTTGCTTTGTCAACATCCACTGAGTGCTATGGGGTAGACATTCAAAGAAATACTGAGAGAGCACTATTGTTAGCAGCTATTAATTTTAACGATTTTTTCTGAGCAAGATTTAGCGACTATATAGGGATTTTCCAAAAACTTCAAAAAATAGTAATATCGTGTAAACCAGCTTTTACTGGCCGGTGATGAATATATGGCTAGGATGAAAATAAATGTTCAGTAAAAGAAAAAGACTACCATATCTTGACATTGAATGAACATAAATTGCATTGCCTAAAAGAACAAATATAATAAAAGTTACCAGTATCCATTTTTGTGGGCATGTACTAAAACCCGAAACAACGAAACGAAATCACCGAAACGAAACGACCGAAACGAGCGAAACCACCGAAACGAGAGAAACGAAACCTCCGAAACAACCGAAACGGCCGAAACGAGCGAAACAAAACTAAATCACCGAAACAGACAAAACCAATTACAATAATTGAGAGCTAACTGTAAACAGGCTAACCGGAGTGCATAGTAGGCTAACCTAAGTGAAAAGTAGGCTAACCGGAGTGTGTAGTAGGCTAACAGGAGTGTATAGTAGGCTAACCGGAGCGAATGGTAGGCTAACCGGAGTGTATACTAGGCTAAATTGAGTGCATAGTACGGTAAGCGGCGAAAATATTGAAGTTGTGCTTGTTTTGGTAATTTTGTTTCGTTTCGCTCGTTTCGGACGTTTCGGTTGTTTCTGTGGTTTCGTTTCGGTCGTTTTGGCGGTTTCGGTCGTTTCGTTTCGGTGGTTTCGTTTCGTTGTTTCGGGTTTTAGTACATGCCATTTTTGTGTTCCATTAGGGTGGGAAGGGGGTACCGGGGAGGTACTTGAAATTTGACCAAGGCAAATTTTAGCAAGTACTAAATTTAGCGATTTTCGCCCAACTCACTAAAAGCGCTAAAATGTAATAGCCACTAATATAACAATAGTAACCTTAAGGTCGATTTTTGTACATGTCCTATGCCTCCCCCCCCCCCCTCATCTCAGCCGAAAAGGAACCTTGCTGATAAATAACAAATTGCTTACACTTAGATGGTTTGTTGTACGTGTTGTCCTACAGATTTATTTTAACAAGGCACATAGAATTTTGAATTAACTTACAGATTCGCCAAAACAATATCCTGCAATACAACACATCACTGAACTCTGCATGGGGCTAGGCTGTCAAGAGGTGTGGGCTGGAATGAACATCCTGCCGTAACTTGTATGAAACACATGATCAGAAAAATAATTTTATTTCAAATTTACTCTCATATATTTTTCACAAACAGGGAATACTGCTCTCTATAAATTGACTTTTAGCAGACTGTATAGCTTGAAAAATAAAATATTTGGAAGTTATTGTTATTGACTGCTGAAAACAAAGAGTAAAAGATAAACAAGCTTTAAGGTTCAGATCCTTTAATACAACATGGCCACCAAATCTATGCAGGTTGGCTGGCAATGTATAGAAATTATTTAAAAATGAATTAATAAGGCTGATTAAAATGCATTGATGATTTTCGTGGCATGTAAAGGGGTAAAGTAAACTTTTTGGTTGCAAGTAAAGATACCAGAAAAGGAAATAAGCAGCAGTTTTCATTTGTTACATGTATCAGGCCTCTAAATTGATAATAAATTATGTTGACTTTACTGTTTCCTGCCAATTTCAATTCTTAGAAGTCACATGTATGAGGCATCTGTTAGTTTCTTTTAATTATTTGCCTTCTGTCACAGTGTCTGCCATTCTTTAACAGAGAAAAATGTATGTCGAATAATACCACTGTCCTGTATAAAATGGCTGAGCTACCTGGTTATTAATTAAAGAACCCTTTAGCAAATGTGAAACAGTTTGGTGAAAAAAAATTCCCTAGCTTCTTTCCATTACCAGCTTCGCAGCATCTTAAGGTACCTCATATCTTGTTACCACTATACGTGTCTCTCTCAGCATTAATTATTTTAAGCTCTGAAATAATCCTCACTTCTTAGCTGCTTAGCTAGAAGGCCTCGATGGACTACTGGATGGTTAGTTTTCAGTTAGAATGTGGGGTTATTTATCACTTACCAGCTAGAATTTTAAAAATGACTCAACTATGACGTACGTTAACAGATTTCATAGACAATTACAAAAATTGTCGTTTGTCAGCAGACATTTAAAATTTATTTTGGCTAATTCTGGGCTATCAGTTTATAATATACCACATTCACGACTTTGCTCATAGAGCCTTTGATTATAAAGTCGATGTCACTTGCTATTACATGATTTGATAGTACTTAACCCTCCATGAATACAATTTTGTCCATAGAAACATTTCATTAGCACAAATACATAGAATAACTGCCGCAGTGTCCATTGCTGTGCAAGCTGAATGGTTGATATATTTGTTGTTTAGAAAGAGAGAACCCTTACAACTTTTACATTGCCCAGGCTTTTGTTTTCCCGGATTTTCCAAATCTCAGTCCTAGTTTTATTTTTTTTTTGTTGATTCCCGGTCAAAGTGACCTTAATCCCATTTTTCCAGTGTAAAGTTGTCCAAATCTCAGTTCCCATTTCCTCTTCAGGCCCCTTACATTTTCCTAAATATCTGTACTCACATTGTAAACTATATTTTATCATTTTTTTGTTTTTGTTTTCAGATACTAACGAGTGCGTTCAGAACAGCCATAATTGCAGCCAAAATGCGTTGTGTGAAAATAACGAGGGATCATTTAACTGTACGTGTAAGCCTGGCTTCACAGGAAATGGACACGATTGCACAGGTGAATGTACACAAGTCCTACATTTCAAGGTCATATATTTCACATTTGCTAAATCTAATTCAGGAATTACAGATGTATGTGAAGTTCGACGTAGAAATCAATTAACGCGACTTCTGCTGCATCTTTGAATTTGCCAGTCAAATAGACAGACAGAAGCCCGACGGTTGCTTTATACGTCGAACCTCACGTGAGCCGAACTGAATGCATTAATTATTATAATGAATTTGCAAATATGACAGAGTTCGTTATGCATAAAATTAAGGCGGCAACTGAGTCAACTGCTTTGTTAATCATTTTATATTTTGTCGTTCTAGCTGTTGACTTTTGTACCAATCAGAGTCCTTGCCAAAATGGTGGTGTTTGTGAAAGTACCGTTGACGGGTATCTCTGCAAGTGTGGATTCGGTTTCGCTGGGGCTAATTGTGAGAACAGTAAGTCCATCTTTCACATGTGTAGGTCCCAAAATGTCATGATAAACCGATTAAACTAAGTGTCAACTTGAAAAAGGTTTTTTTTATATATATAAGATCTTTTCAATGCTGGAATTTGGGATTTATAGTACTCGAGCTGATAGTTTATTTGATGGCAATTCCTGAAACGAAGGTGGCTGGTCAGCAGTCCTCCTTGTACGATGACGTCATCGCGCTGAATTGTTTCGGGTCTCATCAAAATAAAACCATTTCTGCATTCACTAAGTTGTAAGGTAAAATCAGAAGAAGAAAAAAGTGCTGTTTTTTGCTATAATGCTTTGTAGTACTTTGTGGCGAATTACAGTTTTTTGCTGTGCTTTGCGTTGCTTTGATATGTTTTCATTAAACAACGCCACTGCGGGCTCGCATGGATTGGCGACCAAAATATGTTTTTTTTTTCTTTACCTGAATTATATACCCTGCCAGGTTTTCACATTGCAATGATGATGATTTTTATTTGCAGATTTTGCACTAAATTCGACTATACTGTCGAAAAATGAATCTTATCTCTCCCATCTTCACCGGTTCATTGCGCCTGTTGTTGGCAATGACTCTCAATGGCTGCTTTGTTACCGCGCTTTCATGCATGGCTGGGATGCCAGTACCTTTCATAGTCAGTGTGACGAAAAGAAAAACTCTGTTACAATCATAGAAAAGGGTAATTACGTTTTTGGAGGATACACGGACATTCCATGGGGTAAATGACTTACTTATAGTTGTCGTCTTGTCGTCAGTTTGACTCACTGTCTGACTGACTGTCTTACTGTGTGTTTGTTTGCCCTTTTACCTTTCTATCAAACATTAGCACAACCCAGCTGCCGTCTATTTGAAAAACGCGCGATCTGATTGGCTACACAGGTGCCTTCTATCGATCGTTAGACCGCTCTCGGAGCGCGCGCTCAGTTTTTCGCTAAATTTTATCAACAAATCCTTCAAAAAATCAACTCCAGCGATATTGTGTGTTTAATAGATCAGACACTGGGTTATGCTAAAACAATTAGACGGCTCGTTCTCGATTTCTACCAGCTTTTGATAGTTGGCGAGGGGCGAAACCTTAAGCTTGCCGTCTAATTGTTAATTAGACCATGTCATCGTTCACCTTTCAATTTTCTTTATTGTTCCAATTTAAATTGTTTTGTAGTACCCTGTGCTCTAGGGGCAAAGACAAAGGACCGGCAAGGTCGCTGTTGCGTATTTCCTTTCACATATGGAGGGACAACTTACCACGCATGTACCAATGCAGATTATGGTCAAACATTGTGGTGTTCATTTGACACTAACTACAGTGGCGACTGGGATGATTGCGGTAAGGAAAAGACAACGTTTGAGGATAGGGAATAATTATGTTACAACATGCAATAATGTTTTAAATTAATAATGTAATGTAATCTAGTTTTTCCAGACACTTCAAAGTTCGTCAAAAATACTCCATACCCGTTGTTTTTTCATCTCTCTTCTCAGTGTTTGGAAATGTGATGAAACACTATCTTGACTGTTTGATATAATTACTATACAACATAACAGCAGAGTCCAGAGTATTAATGTTTCCCTGGTAACTGTTTCTAACTTGTGGATTCCGCCGCCTCCGTCGCACCCAACGGTTGCGGTGCGCCAAGCCGACAAGGGGCGACAAGAAACAACTGTGTTTACGGGCTATTTAATGGACAGTGCGTGTTATTTACGCCCGCGCTTTTATTGCACTTTTTTATGGTTCTGCAGCACAATCTGTTTGTGTATTGCGGGCTGAATCTAAACCGTAAACTATATAATTATAAACACGTGGCGCGTTTACTTAAATGAGCATAGTAACTGATTTTTACAGATTTTGAACAACCAAAATGTATATTTGTGATTAAAAATGTGATTGAAAATTTTTTTAACATGGCGCTCACATGAACCACTCGAGAGCTAATTTCGTTGATTGTTATGAAAATTCCGAAAAGCATAAAAAAATCGATTATGATGTTTGCTTAATTTGCACTTATTTTAAACGTCCTTTTTTTTTGGTTTTCTTTTCGTTTTCTTTAGATTCCTCTCCCTACGTTGAATACCGCAGCACAACTAAAGCTTTCATCTTTTCTCTCCAAAATAAAGAAGGATTGGAACCATTTAAAGCTATGGTGAAAGATCCATCGCACGCAGTTTACACGGCACCAAGTTACGGTCCAACATTTGGTGTAGGCCATGATATCCACATTGCAAGTAATGCAAATGGTAACTACCATTCATATACAAACTTTGGCGGCTCATACAGTGTTCCGGATGGAGTAAAAGACGAGCAGACAATCCTAGCTGGGACTCGCCACTTCTTACTCGATGAGGTGGAAGTGTTTTATCTTATTTGATCAATTGTATGAACACGAACACCCGGGGGGGGGGGGCACTCCCATATATGAGCTATATAGGTACGTGCCGCTGTGAAGGGTATGATTTTCAAGCAGTTTAGTCTGGGATAGGGTATAGAAATCAGAAAGTTTTTGTCTAGAATGGGGTAGCATTTGCCGGGAAACTGATCGGTGGTATGACGAATTAAGTCCAAAATAGGAATAGAAACTCAGAAGAGAAAGAGGCTTTTCTAAACATAATTAGTAGAAACTCAGCTGCGTTCTATTGGAAATCCGCGAATCTGATTGGTTCTCTCACTGTTTTCTATTCGCCGATAGAAAACAGTCGCGCGCGCGAAGCTCTTTAAGCGGTAAATTTTCTTGATTTTTGTCTTCAAAGTGCACAATATTGTAGGTTTTGGACTGCAATCCTTTAGAGTTTCTACTAAAACAATTAGACTACTCGCCCTCGTTTTCTATGAGCGATAGTCAACTCGGCTGCGCCTCGTTGACTATTTGCTCATAGAAAACTCGGGCTCGTAGTCTAATTGTTAAATAAAATCATCCCGGCATCATTGTTGACAGATGGTTTTCAATTAAAACACTGATAGTGATACAGTTCTAAAAAAATGCAAGTCTGGGATAGGGTAGGAATTTTTGGTGTCTAGTCTAGTAAAGGGTTGCAAAAATCAGCTGAACATGGTCTGGTATAGGGTAAGGGTTTCAATTTCCCAGCGGCACACCCCCACCCAAAATTATACAGGGTGCCCCCCCCCCCCCGGGCACGAACAGTGCTAGAAGGAATAGGGTAGTACTTTTATTGGCAATGTAATCGTAAATAGCTACGCTTGTGAGCATCATTTTCGTATAAAATGAGCCTTGCATGATTCTTATTGCATAAAAAAAATGTTTTTTTACAACTATTTCTTCTAACCTTAAGTACTATTATCAATTTTGTTATACGTGCTCCAATTTGATGTTTTAGAAGTTTCTTTGTGAGATTTAACTCAAGTTTTGAAATCCGTTTATCCCATGTTAAATTGCATTGAAACATCACTATACTGTAGTCCCATTTAGCCATATTAATTTTTTTAGATGCTCTTAGGACTGATCTATAAGTTAGAACTACATAAACTCGATTGTTAAAAATCACTATTTTTAGAAACTATAAGTTTTGAACCAAAAAAGAAAGCGTGAGGAACAAAGGCTCAGAGAAATAGATTTTACGGTGAAATGTTGTACTGCTTTCTCAAATCAAGCGGCGAATCATGATCAGTCAAACGTTTTCATTACCAGCAATACAAGTTTGGTATCAAGGACTTTATGTCTTTGTTCATTATATGAAGGATTTTACTAACAGTTCTTTTAGGCTGACCACAGACGGACCACCCTATGTGTTCGTGGTTAATGTTTACTCTTTAGCGTGAACTATCGATTTATGGTGCTCGCGGAAAGTTTGGAGAGCACGAAAGAAGCGTAAGAAGTGCCCGAGGCTCAAAGCTTACGCGACAACAATTGCCTTTCTGTGCGTTTTCGTTCTCTTCTGACACGTGGAAACAAAGAACTTTTACCCACATTGAATTTTAGAAGAATTTTTTTTAACTCAAATGTGCTATGTGACCGTGAAAGTAAAGCTACAGAAAAAAATGCATCCTGAGTGGAAAGAAAACAAATATTTCATGGGCAAAAATACAAACTTGTACATTTCCTCTAGAGTCTAGGCCAATATACAAAATTCCAGTGAAAAACCAGACCTCCATTTGGTCTTGTCGCGCACGCTTAAATTCTTTAATCCGACTTTTTTTGAAGTTTCTGTATAACACTCGAATCTCAATCATAAAATAAATTGTTAAATAAATCGTATAATAAACTATCAAGCATCTAGCTGCATCTCGTGTGGTGTGTGTGTGTAAATGTAAAATAACTGCATCAGAAATAAACTGGTTATATGTACTACCTCCTGTATTCTTCATTTCAACTCGGTGAAACTGAATTTAAAGGAGCTACTTCACGGACAATTCAACCAAAAAAAAAATGACATTTTTTTTATATGTTTATGTCCGTTGCTAATAATACGTCTTGATCTTCGTCAGTCGAAACCATCCGTGTTTATTTTCGGGTTTTCGTTACTCCGTTGTTGTTTTTCTACTTTGACGTCTTTTTCAATTTGAAAGTACAGTCGACTCCCGATAACTCGAACCCTCGCTAACTCGAACCTCGCGCTAACTCGAACCAAAATCGATTTAAATCGAATCAAATCGAATTAAATTTGTTTTTTTTTCAACGAACACTGGTCTACACTGTTGAATGAATAGAAACAGTTAACACCCTTTTTTTTATTGGTTCCGGTCATTTGTTTTCAATTCCCGATAACTCGAACTCCCGATAACTCGAACCATTTTCAATTTCCCTTGAGGGTTCGAGTTATCGGGAGTCAACTGTAATCAGAAAAATGTCCTACAATACCGTGACATAGTTTCTTTAACTCTAAGAACTCGAGAAACAGTTTTAGGGGCCTAAACTTAATAAAGTCTTCATAAGACTTCAGGAAAACTTGTCCCAATAGCCCGCCTTTCTTTTGATCAGCAGACAAAGAACGCGGGCTCTGGCCAAGCTCGTTTTCTTGAGCGTGCACAGAGTGCTAATTGTCTGTTGTTAGCCAATCAGATTTCGGAATAAGCCACTGGAAGACTTAATTTTTTTTCCTATGTGCAGGCCTTCCTATTTTGAAAGTACTGCAATTGAAGTAGGGGCGGGGCTCACTCTCTTGCTACCTCTAGTTTCCTCCTCCTCCTACATTATATCTGATTTTTGTGGATCTGCTCCCTGCATACTTTGTATTTTGCTACCATTGCTATAGTAAGTGACTTCTAGTATCATTAAAAAAAACATGCTTTTTTCGCTCCACAACGTCGGTGCCTGCAGGTTTAAAAGTCAATAATGTGCGGACAAGAAAAAAAAAGATCTTTGGGTAACCCTCCAGCATTCTGCACCATACATTAGTACTGACAAGACATTGCTGTTATAGATCTTTATCTTGTTTTTTTTCACTGATGTTTGGTGACCTCCATACTTTATTCAGTTGGACAAATGATGATTTGGCCTTCTGGAGACGGTGGGTAATGTCCTTAACCGTGGCATTGCTTTCGCTCATGACACTTCCCAGTTAGGTAATTCCTCTACTTCCTCATAATCTTCATTATCCAATTCCACTGGCAATGGTGTATTTGTACATGTAAGCTACATTGTCTTGGTCTTCTTCCTGCTGATGTTCAAGCCCAGCTCGTTTATATAAACACAAAAATTGAAAGGATTTGGAAACGATGGATATCACCGGGTTTTTTATCTTAGTTTTTACTATATATATCTTAGTTTTTAGATTGTTTTCATCTTTATGCGGATAAAACTTGAGACATCGAGACGCAAATTGAAAGATTTTATTTTAGACACTCTGCAGCTGCACATAACAAAGTGAAAACATCCACCTTAATTAAACTATAGGTCGGTGCCCAGGATATTGATACAACGCAATAATTCGATATTGTTCTGTTAAACAATACGTTACAAAAAGTGCACAGCAACCGACAAAGAATAATCATATTTTTGACTTCTGACTTAATACTGAACGGCTTAGCATTAACGATATCTTCCCTCGACTGTTGTTAGTTAACTTCAGATAGGATAAATCACTAGCTCCTAAAAATTATTTGCAAGAACTGAATGTCTAAGAATTGCTGAGAAATGTAGTTGAAATTCAGGGGTTATAAGTTATTGTTTATCGCATAATTGGTGAATTTCCAGAGGGTTGCACCGTGAAATGCTAACATAGGAAACGCCTAATAATTAGCGCGCTGGACTCCAGCTCGAGCGGTCTGGGAACTAAAGCCTTTCCGGGGTCGCTGTGTTGTGTATAATTTGGGCAAGACACTCTGCTCTCACATTGTCCTTCTCCACCAAGCTGTATAATTGGGTACCGGCGAAATTAATGGTGGGAGAAGCCTTGCGGTGGATAGGCATCCCATCCAGGGGGAGAAGAAATACTCTGCAGAATAAGCTATGGCGTTAATGGGGTACTTGGCCCAACACAGAGTTAGTCTATGCTAACATTGCCATAAAGGAAACTGTTCAGGCTTAAGCGTCGTTGATAGATTAAGTGTTAAATAACACTACCAAGGAACAGTGATTTTATTCATTGATTAAAAATACATAACTTAAAAGGGAAAACCTAGCTAACAGCAGGTGGCGGCAGCTTGTAATGTGCATGTTTTGTTAACTGCAGGGTCACAACACGCTATCTTTCATAAGTCGATGTTGGCTTGAGTACAGCGTTGCTGGCTCGACTTCACATTACTAGTTCTAATCCAGTACTATCTCTTCATGTTTTTAAAACGTGAGGACTCATAACAACCACTGTGATGTAATCATGGTTTTCTCGTTGATTATGTTTTTCTTGTCATGGGTTTCATTGATGCCTTCCCTGACGCTCGCTAAGGGTAAGTTTAGTTATTGCCTGAAAATTTATTCTAGGGCTATTTATTTTGCAAGTTTGTAATATGCGATAATCAGCAATTGTATCATTTCGCTATATTTGCAGTATAACAGGCAAGTGAGTAATGCATGTGTACTACTTATGACATGATATTTAATGTTCCCTTTTGTCAATTAACTTTCGCGGATCTTAAACGGTGTTCCATAACAAAAACAACACCGCTGAAATAAAAGGCGAACGGTATCTATTCTGTTAGTTTGATAAAATGCACTTCCCATTCCAGCTAATTGAGGAGCTACTTCATTGCGATCTGAAAGCAGCTATATTTCATAAAATTAAAATCTAATTCAGTGTTTGTGTTAACAGTTTGTAAGTATTATTTATTTTGTCACTTGTGTCGGTGATTCCTACTAGGGAGTTATCGAAAGTTATTTTGTTTGCAATATCGAATAACTGTATTTTGTAGCCAGTTGTCAAGAGTGACGCTTATCCTCCACAACGAGAACGAACTGTGTTAACTTTGTTTCAACTCGAAAAGATGTCTTTAGCGATATGCGAGGCTACGAACATTAAAGCTGATTTCCAGTCCGTACTGCGCAGACTCGGGGTTTGTTTTCGTTTATGTTTTGAATTCGTTGAAACGTTACACTTCGTTGACAGCATACATGAAGTTTTTTAGTCCGCCATTACAGTTCGCATCGTTCAAGAATTTTCGATGAGCTGAAACGTCGGTTTGAAATAGCGTCAAGGTTCTTCTACTTGTTATTATTTGTTCTGCAAGGATATCTGGCGTTAATAATGAAGAAACAGGTAAGTTTGTCACGTAATTTTTAGTTTTGCTTTGTTTGTGAGGCTCACATAAACATTGCAGCCGAGATTGCGCAGTGCGGACTGTAATTCATCTTTAATTAATAAAATATAGTCGGTTGTGAACAAGCACGCATATCTACCGTTTTGCTAATTACAAATTCATGTTTGTTTTATCTCGTGCAAAGAAGTTAATTTTCTGTTGAATTGTGCAAAGCATGCTAAAAAAGATGGGATCATCTTTTCTTGTCAGTGTGGAGTGGACTAAGCAAATTCTGACCTGAGATTACAAATATGTGTAATAAATTACGTAATACGTGAATTCATGCGGTGCAAAGAACGGACGGAGAATAAAATCTTTGCAGTTATATATAAGTTATATTACATTTTCTCTTTCGAAATTTTGACCTGTACGTGGTTAGTGGAAAGTCACGAAACATCGAGGACATTGTCGACAGGTGGATTTCAATTATAATTTGTCGGTCGGTGTTTTAAGTAACCATTCGTCAAAGAAAACGTCAATTGATGCAAATAGGTATTGAAAACAGTTCTATTATTTATAATTTCGGTCTAATGCACGTTTTTGAACTTAAAGGCGCGGCGCCAATTTCTAAACAAATGGTGCATGTAAATGTGTGAATAATTAGAGACTAAAATTGTCTAAAACGTTGCTACACCATGTTGTGAAGTAAAATTAATTCACACCGTCAATGATCATTGCTTTAATACAAATTCCTTTTTTGCCAAAAAAAAATACAGAAACAGTAAAATTTATTGTACTCTATAAGATTTACGTATAAACAAAGAAGCAAAAAGTAAAGTTCGCGACCTCGTAATGACTATTTCATGTCATGAAGAAATATGTTGCACCGCGTGCGACCATAATATACGATTATTTTAGTCGCTTTCGATCCCCTCTTCCCTTTTAACTTAACAATAATGTTATCTTTACACTGCCCGTGTTATATCAATAGTGAAAACTTGACAACATATTTTGAAGAGGTGCAGAAAAAAAAATATCATTGTTCGCGAGATTCCGGATTCAAGGTCGACAGACAGGTAGTGAAGAGCTTGAGCTTAAAGCTTGATATTTGAGCCGAATTCAGTGTTAACGTTATACTGTAAAATGCCAGTTTTAAGCAGTACGGATTTAAGTTTAGGGCTCGGGCACGAACGCAAAAAACCGTCTAGATATGAGAAGGCAAGAAAAAGTTAAAGGCTCTTTTGAGCGATATATTGTACCAAAGCCGCTCTGATCGGCTCTCTACTTGCAAACGTAGTCATTACCTATCTCTATTTAACGTTCCCAACTCACGAAATCAAAGCAAGACAACAAGTTCAATGGGAGAAGATGGGTAAGAAATGAAGTGCTCGAGTTGCCAATAGGAACCATCAATAGGAATCATGCAGGGTATCACAGGTTAGTTGGTTGGCAACGAGAGGCTGGAATCCTCTCCTTCCTTTCAAGAAGCCCTAGTTCCTGGGCTACAGAGAGGTACATTATCCTCTCACTGAGGTCCTCATCCCAATAACATAATCAATCTGGCTCCCAAGCAACTGGGGTCCTAATCTCTAGGACCCTTGGGAACAATCACAACAACCAACAACAGCAACACCGGGGGCCCACTATAAGGGGAAAGTCTGACCCTGTGAGACTATGGGGCAAAAGGGCGAATTGTACGGAGCACTTCATTCCCAAAAGTATACGAAGTGTATACCCCATAGACGAACAGCATGCAAATATAAAATAGGTTTAAGTATACATGTAAATAAGTAGTAGAAGCTCTTCACTCGACTCCTTCTCAGGGGCATAGGCCATCAACAGTCTCTCGCCATAGCCTCCTGTCCTGTCCATCTCTTTCTAGCTGGTACCAACTATTGCCCATGTACTTGCTCTCTGCTTCTAGTGAACGTATCCAGGTAAAAGCTTGCCTTGTGATGGTACAGGAGTGCTTCCGTAAGGTGTGACCTAGCCATTCCATACACGTAAAAGAGTAGATATATAAATACAAGACTGTCTTTATTCGGTTACTGATATGTCAATGCACAGTTTCTCTTTGAATGATACAAAAAGAATTCAATGAGTGCCGGAACTGAAAAGAAAGAAAGACCTTATACAGAGCAAAAGTTTGTTATTTACCGCTGTAATTATACATTGCTGACCTAAGAAACATGGCAGCAAGGCAGAACTCGCACAAGAATCAATCAGGGAAGAAGGTGCGAAAAATAAGGCGTATTTTGAACAATTTGGACGCTTGCGACACAGACATGCATTCATTGTAGATAGAGTAGCTCCTCTAGGAATTATCCTTGTGCCACTAAACTCGGCAGGCTTGAAATAGTTATAATCACGAGTATGTCATGGGCTGTTCGATGCTTCTTGCATGAACAAGGTAGTATTCACTACAAATCAGTGAAAACTCTTCCAGGGAGCTCAGAGAATTTGAAGTAAAACTACTCATGTCTAGATAAAACCGCATGGTCTTGATTGACATAACAGAAAAGGGGCGATGTGATTGGCCAGCGCGAATAGCGCATCATTCTTGTATACTAGAAGTGAATCTGACCTTTGAATGTAACGCAATAGTGATAGTCTTGCAGCATATTGCGTGACGGATCTGCATATTTGAATGGAGTGATCTTATGACTTCTCTGAACTCCTTTCATGGTTGTCGCATTAACTTAAATCTCTATGACATATAAATTGACATTTATATGACATTTAAATTTGCTTACTCTACGAGTAAGTTGAGATAGGGGTAGGGCTTATATGCCGGGAAAGTGACTTACAACTGTAGAATTTGTTTGTTTGTTTGATTTGTTTTGTTTTGTTATCAGTGAGATGGGCCTTTAAGCCGGGGCCTTACAACCGGTATTTTACAGTACTTTAGTATTCTTTCAATGTTGTGTTTGTTTTGACGTTTACCTATAACAGGTAATTTATTCTGTATACAGCTATTTCAATAAACGTTGTCGGGTTAAAGCGTAAAGCTAAAAAGCAAGACCGCATGGCGTTCTGGGTATTCACTACATATTTGCATATAAGCTTCACTGATTAAATGTACAAATTTGTATTTCGCACGTGAAGAATTCACGAGTTTGTTTTTCTTCTCATGAAAGTGAAATCAACGTTCAGCTTACCGGGCTTTTACAGCCCTAAGCTAAGTTAATCTATAAAACACATAGATTCGGTTTTCCCTTGTTTACATGCGTCTATTCATTTGTTATGTAATCCATTAATTTCTTATCCAGTTCATAACATAATAATGTGCATAATTTTCTTCCGAATGGGATCGTGAACTCTACTTTCCAGACTACTATTTCTATGCTGAGCGACGTTTAATGAACCACACAATACAAATTCTGCTTGTCAAGAGCTTGGACGACTGTGAATATCTTTGCTACCTGAATGACACCTGTGTCAGTCTTAACATTAAAAATAAAGATCCTAACAGTGAAAAGCATGAATGTGAGCTGAATAATTCCACTCACATGGAACACGACGGAGACCTTATTGCTGACACATCTTACTATTATCGCGGGGCGAAGGTAATATTATTACCATCACACATCAAAGTTAATGATTTTTACCTTCAGTTGTCTAAACAAAAAAAAAAGCGTAGGCACAAACGCTTTTGCACAACGGACGGTAACCAGATGCGAAACGTTTTCGTTTTTGGCGCAGATTATCGACTTGTTGTTCTCTTAATTCAAAATGTAAGTGCTAAAACAAAGGCTTTCTAACTTATTTTTGGAGGTAAAAGTTTACACCAAAAAACTTAAACATCCGTCTTTCGGTTGACTTGAAGTCCGTGGCTAAAAAAACGTCTGAACTTAAGGTCTCTATTATGGCCGAAATTAACGGCTTTTCCATAAGAGTCAACACTCGTTATATCAGACAAGCTCGGGACGTCGTTTAGTGTCTGTTATAGCGAGAGTCCGTAAAAGCGGGAGTCATTTCTAGTCAAACCTTTTTCGCCGGGGATCTGAATTTTGTCCGTAATAGCGAGTGGCCGCAATAGCGGGGTGTCCGCAAGGCGAGAGTTGACTGTAGTTTTAAAGTATCAGGGTGCCAGATATGACATAATCTGAAATTATACAACAATGAAAGATGGGTGTATTTATTGTCTAGCACATATGTCACGTTGACGACAAAAACAACTTTTTGCCTAGTTGTTTCACCCAGTTCAACATCAAATTCTCAGAAATAACGTTAAGAAAAATGTTCCTCAACCAGCATATATTTTGAACTTTGAGCTAAGGACATTCAAATTATATTATTTTTTTCCTGTTTCCTTGTTTAAGAACTCCTGTGGGAAGAGTCGGTGGTTGTGCGAGAACAACGCAACCTGTCAGTCCGGTTTTACAGACAAAGGATATCGATGTTTGTGCACTCCTGGATTTTGGGGCGAACACTGCGAGAAAGGTACGCTAATGAGTAGTCGCTCGTTCGCACGATATTGATGTACTTCATCGCCATCCTGTTTGCTCGATAATTTTAGTGTGTTTGATAGAGATCAAGAAGTGCCTTGAGTGTCCACGGTCAGTTTAACTATTTACAGCAAATTTTATCTTTAATAATTAAAGGAAAAACACAGACTAAAAAACTACCGATCCATTTACGTTGGTTTGCACTTTCTATGTATACATTTATATGTCTCTATATGGTGAAGGAAAGTTGGCAGGGAGGGGGGGGGGGGGGAGGTATATCATAATTATATCCAAGTTTCGAGGTGTTCCAAATAATGAAGGTTGTATTGTAATTGCTTTCTAAGTTGACTTCGAACTTGTCTTTTTTTCTACTGAAACCGCGTCTGTTTCACGATGCTAAAACAGATATATGAAGTGATAATGTGTGCCACGTTAAACAGGACGAAAGTCTTTCAGTTTATGTAGTGACCATAGGCCTGTGTTGTTACTATTTCTGCTGGTATTCGTGACTTCTTAATTCCCTTTTAAAGGAAACAAAAAAGGCTAGGGATAAGCAAAACCAGTGTTTCGATCCTTGAACAGTATCTAGGAGACAGATAACGCGTGAAAAATGTAGCTACACTTTAAATAGTGTCATTTATATATAAACCTTGTTTGGCTGCAGCAGAGATATTTCTACAATGATGAAAAAGACCTAGCTGTTGCATTCTCATCATGCTCATCATAACAATAATTGAATAGTTTTTCAAAGCAACTGGCTTGGAATCTTTTTCCCACAGTTTTCGCAAACTGTGCCGACCGTTACCAATTTGGAGAACGAAACAGTGGTGTGTATTCAATCAACCCTGATGGTTCAGGTGGCTTTGATGTGTTCTGTGACCAAACAACAGCTGGAGGCGGCTGGACAGTGTTCCAGAAGAGAGTGGATGGCTCGGTTAATTTTTACCGTGGCTGGGCCGACTACAAACACGGCTTCGGCTACCTGAATGGCGAGTTCTGGCTCGGATTTGATAAGATAAACCGCCTGACTAGCAGTGGACGATACATGCTTCGTGTTGATTTGGACATTGATGGGAACACGGTTTACGCCGAGTACGATTCGTTTGCGATTGGGAGTGAGGCCACTAGATACCAGCTGAGTGTAGGAAATTACTTAACGACAGGTTAGTTCTCATCATAATCAATAATTGCGTTCACTGCAGGCATTTCCTAATATTAAAACGTGCTTTGTGAATTCTTCTTTCATGGTAGAGAGTGTTTATGGATGGGAAAAAACGAGCCAGTCAGTAACACAACCGACTTTGGTGACTGTCCTAAAAATGATAGAACCCGAAGCTCTGTGTCACTGACGGACATCCCGGGGTACTCTTCGAAATCTTGGGCTCGGGTGCGTTGCGCGTTTCCTGAAACCGTAAACATATCTCGGACCAAAATATACAATTTTTGCTAGCCTGTTTCAAAGTTGTCCCAAAAGTTGGTGCCCCATTTCAGACAAAAGCAGCCCGAGAACTGCGTCGATTTGCCTAAACACTTGAGGACTTCAAATTCCCAAAGTTATTAAGTCTCAGTTTTCAAGAAATCAAAAATAACAATCATAACATAGTTTCTTTTAATAATTATACCTACAGTAATTGCTGACCAGAGTGCACAAACCATACTTTATTTTAGACCAAAGTGGTCAATAGTTATGCACTATTTTAGCAGGCGTCAAAATCCCATCCTGCTGCACATATATACATATATAGCCCAACCCCGCCGGTTCCTTCTCATACTTCTAGCAAGCTCAACATATATAATTACTTCCTTGCACACAATTTCACTCCTCGACAAAACTGGTCATAACAGTGTGCATGTTGTAAGTCACATATGAACTCAGTTGTTATGGTAAATGGTAATGGTAATGGTTTCTTGCATTAGGGCGGTTTTCACTTTAGCGTTAAAAGTTATTTGCCTTTTACTTTGGTTTTGCATTACTACGGTTAGTGATTGGTTTAAAAATATCTCGCTACTTTTTTAGCCAATCAGAACTAACACTAAAACCAATCGTGTCTCGCTCGCACAGGTTTTGCCGCACTTTGTGCCAGCTATGTGTATTTGCTTTGAGTTTTGATTGGTTTACTGGACTGTCTCTGTCCTTTGTGATTGGCCAGAGTTATGTAATTACTTTGCTTTTGGTTTGTCGACACTCAATTGAAAACTGCTCTTTGCCTAGCTTGAGTAAGGTTTCTGTTTTATTTGGTTTAGGAACCGCCAGAGATTCGCTGACTTTTCACAATGGTAGTCAATTTACAACGAAAGATCAAGACAACGACTTGAATGCCGATGGTAATTGTGCTATCAAAAACAAAGGTGCCTGGTGGTACAAAAATTGTCACAAAAGTAACCTAAATGGTGCCTATCATTCCGAAAGATATCGGGAGGGTGATAGTATTAGGTGGGAGGAATATTCGCATACTTCAGCTACACGAGCTGAAATGAAGATCAGACCGGTAGATTTTTAGAGATCTCATCTATCAGCTTATCTAATACCCTCAATTCTCTTAAGCGTGAAATATATATTTTTGTGTTATTCAAGCGTTTGAGTACTGGTTTGCGAAACCGGTGATTTTTTTGACACGTCCAAGGAATTATTATTTTTTTTTTTGAAAACTGCTACGTCAGTCACGCAATGATTTTGCAGCAAGCTTCACGCATAACTGCTTTTAAAAAAAGGGCTGGTAGCCAGAGAATTTTTAAGCCGGAATACTTTGAAGATGCTCTTCATTTAATAGAAAAAATTGTGTCCATTTTCATCCGTGTACAGTTGAGCCGGCAAAGTCGCGTATCAGAGACGATTGAATGTTTGCACAGCGAAATAATCTTATTTTTGTTCTTGATGTAAAAGCTTTACTTACACACTTCCCAAGACTTCAGTCAACAAAATGGTAATGTATAGTTTTTCTACGAACTATGATGGTATGTGTGAAGGTATCCGCAAAGCCAGCAAGTAAAACAAATGGTCTGCAAAATGAAAATGAAATCTTGGCGCGGGTAATTTAATACATGTAATTAAATTCTACCACGGCATGCAAAATTTCACGTTTTTGAAATTTTCTAAATCTTTTTGCCTTTTAAAATGTTTCTTTACCCCATCTTGAATAAAAAATCATCTAAAACGCTTTCATGTTCTTTTTTATTTTTTCACATTTGTATTTAATAGTTGCCTTTTTGGGCTTTTGAAACGAACACGGCATCTATTTATAGATTGAGGCACCATGTTGATGTTTACATATTTGCGTTATTTGTCGTAGTAGTTCACTCGACCGCTTTCTTGGCCAGGATTCAGATCCCGCACTTTTGATATTTACTCAGCTGGAGCAATTAAAATTTTATCTAATACCCCGATTTCTGTTAAACGTGAAAGATATATTTTTGTGTTTTTATTCAAGCGTTCAACTCAAGCGAGTACTGGAGTCCAAAACCGGTGATTGTTTCGACAGGTCGCTGAGGTCGATGTTTTTGCAGCAAGCTCCTGCATTTAAAAACGGCTCCAGACTCTACTTTGAAGACGCTTTTCATTTAGCAAGAATTGTGTCCATTTTGTCTATTTCCATCCGTGTACAGTTGGGCCGACAAAGTCGTGTGTCACAGACGAATTGAATGTTTACACAACAAAAGAACCTTATTTTGTTCTTGATGTAAAAACTTTACTTGCACGCTTTTCAAGAACTCACAAAACAAAATGGAAATGCAAAGTAATAATATAATAATTTCTTCAAACTAGAATGGAATGTAAATCGGTAAAGCCATCGTGTGAAATAATAGACGGCAAAAATGAAAACTTGCCCTTCGGCGCGTATAATTAATTAAATTTTATCACGGCATCAGTATTTTCACTGCTTTTAAGGATTCAAAATTTTTAAGAGAATGTATCCTTAAGATCCACAAACTTAATTTGGCTCATTAAATAGAATTCGCTCAAAATCTCTCCAGTAATTTCTTATTATAAGTAAGTAACAAATATGGAATTAGACTGGAGAAAAATTGTTTTCTTTATGAAATCTGGATAAAAACTTTTTACACATCCTGGTAGCCTCGACGGCCATTGGCCGGATCGTGAAATTTGGTAAAGTCCAACCACTCGCTCTAATACAAATATTGCAGCTACATCGCTAAAATACCGATACTTGTGAACAACAAGTCTTGGCCTTTTAAACTGGATGAACCGCATTGAACAACTTTGATTATCAAGAAAGAGACGAGGATCTTAATTTTGGCTATTTTGGACGTTAAAGGCCAGCTCAAATTTTCCTTAACTTTATGTAGTAAAATATCAAAAGTGGCTCGTACTCACAAGTTAAACTGCATATCAGCGGCAAGCTCCATCCTTCCACTCTGAGAATATGTAAAAATATTTGGCCGTTCTCTACTCCTTCGATTGTTGACAAGGGGCGAAACAAGTGCTACTCGGCGGATTTCGCCATGTTGTCATCATAACAATTCGAACCAACTTCAGTACCAAAAAGAGGAGAATTTTGTTAGATCACTAGTACATTTATCTCGCAGCGAAGGAAGAAATCACCCTGCAATCCGCTTTAATCTGAACGGAAATTATCACGTCGAGATAGTCCATTTTACAGCAACTTTTACAGCCACATATCGATCTTCTACTGCACGCCATCTTGGTTTTAACATCCGCTGACCAGTTTAGTCGGTCAGTATAAAATATGGACTGCGGACTGCGGACTGCGGACTGCGGACTGGGTATAAAACACGGACTGGGGTATAAAATGCGAACTCAAACTGCGGACTGGGTATAAAACATGGACTGCGGTATAAAATGCAGACTAAGCATGCAAAATGCTACCAAACGTGACCTGATGTTAAAAATAACTAGAAGCAAGGCTAGCTCGATAAAGTTAGCCTTTTTTCCTGCAGAAAGCCTGCTCGTAGGTTACAGCAAAGTACTGTCAAAACAACTTAAAATTCCTCCAATTGTGAGGAACTTAAAATTTGTGTTTGTTTCATTCGTTTTAGTCTTTGATTCTTGAATCGGAGTTGCAGTGGAGACTCGACTCAAAACTTTATATAATGTTGTCGATTTCATTACAGATAACTCGAACCTTCTCCGATCCTCCAGGTGGTTTTTTCCCTAATAATTTATTACCCTTGCTAATTCGAACTCCCGATATCTCAAATCTGTTTCGATCTCCCTTGAAGGTTCGAGTTAGTTATCATCATTCAACTCTATATCTCAGTATATCTGGCCAGCCTCAAGCGGTAGCCCGGGGTGGGGGGGGGGGGGGGGGGTACTCCCTATAATGGCCTAAACGGGGAGGCTCCGCCCGAAAGGCGTACCTTTTTCAGGCTTCAGGTATATAAAAGGGTAGGGATTTCACGAGTTTAATTATATGAAAGGGTATGGAAATCTGTCATTTGGCTATTTAAAAGGGCCTTTAATTAAAATATTTCGAACAAACGCAATTTATGGCTGTATTATTTTAATTTAATAGGCGCTTCATAAAAATGACAAGAAAACGTCCTATTTTAAGTCCACGCCATGTCTCTTAGGTATATGAAAGGGATAACTTTTCAGTTAAAGGTATACGAAAGGGGTACAATTTCTGTCAAAAATGGTATATGAAAGGGTAAGGGGTTAGAACTTGGGGCGGAGCCTCCCCGTATAAAACTTTTTTGAGTATTCCCCCCCCCCCCGGGAGCGGCAGGCACGTGAGAATTTGACAAACAATCCTAATTTGCATGACAATGAAAACCGGGTCAGACGTTTTTCCCCGTATGTTTTTCTCTTCTGCCAGTAGAACTTTTTAGCTTCTTCTGTACTTGAAATTTCGTACCTCTTTTTGGTATTACAGGAGTCTGAGGGCCTGTTTATATGGAGGAGAGTTGTCCCTGGTAGGAGGGTTACCCTCCATACCGAGCCACCCCGGGCGAGAGAGCTTTTCATACGTTTCTTTATAAATAGCTGCGAACCGTTTATATGAGAAATTGCAAAGTTGACTCGGGGGGCAGGGTGACCCTGGGTGGAGGGTCACTCGCTTTGAAGGGAGGGTGACCCTGGGGAGCGAGCCAACTTTTTTCCATATAAACAGTTTGGTTATTTTTGCCTCGCCTACCAGGGACAAGTTGACACATACGAAGCATGCGCAAACGCTAAAATCAGCAAAAACAAAAGTGCAGATAAATTGAAATCAAAGTCGGCGGTAAATTAGTCCAAAAAATGGTCTTGGTCGACGATTCAGCGTTCCTGATTTTAAAAAAAGCAGACATAATAGATGTTTCAAAACAACTCTCGCCAATCTTATGAACCGAGAGGGCCAAGTTTTGGCTCGGTCAACAGGGACAACTTTCTCATCTAAACGCTCGGCAAAAGATGGCTCGGGGGAGAGAGTAACCCTCCTGCCAGGGACAACTCTCCTCCATATAAACAGGCCCTGAGGGGTGTTGAATAAGCGAATGGCGAAACGTGAAAACAAACCGTGTGTTAGTGTAGCGAAAACAAGCAAATTTCGGCAAAATTCGTACGTGTCTGTCACGTGAAGCCAGACGATAATCCTCTCAACATTCGAGTTAGGAACCGGAGTTTTGAATCGCAACATCGAGCTGCCGTTTTAACAAGGAATAATTCATTTCGAAAATGGAATGTTAAAGAAATAAAATTCCTAAACGAAATAATTTACTCTTTTGTTGTTTTGACTGTAAGGGGCTCCGTAAGGTAGCTTGTTTTGACTGTATTAAGGAACTTTGCAGAGGAAGATCATAATTGTTCGTAGTGAATCCCTACAAGTTCAACGGAAGACGAAACGGTAAACTTTGAACAAGATTTATTCACTATCTTTGATAACAAACAACAGTGCAATACGGGGCGACAACCATAACAAACGTCACATACGCCGTTGCGTTACATGAATCATCCGCACAGTTTTGGCACGAACAATAAAGACATTTAGATTCAGGTTTTCGGCTATAAACGTCAAATCGCAAAGGTCTAGGAATCACGTGACCAGGCCCAGGGGTCACGTTTGAAGTTTTCAACGTACGTTTTCGACGGCAAAAGGTAGCTTTTTACGTTGGTGATTTCCCTCAAGGTTTCTTCTCTTTTATTTTTTTTAGTTATCTCACGTATTGATGCTATAGATATCCGAAGTAGTTATTTGTCTAGACGCAGAGAAAAAATTCAAGTTGAAAGAGTGCAGATTGAGCATTTTGTCTTCTTTTGAAAAACAAGCACTTGTATATGTCAAAAATCCAATATGGCAGCGGAAAGCTCGCAAGTAAATTCTCGGAAACTCACCGTATATTTCTCAAAAAACATCCAGTGGAACGGACGAATGTTTTGAAGGCGAACCAGTCAAATTTCAAGAACGATGTGAGCGTTAATTAAGGTAAGCGTCTTCTTTCACAGATACCGAGCAGAGCATTTTTTGAGAGAATTGTATTTATCGTGAAAGAAAAAATAAATTTTGATTTTGCGGTGAATCTTGACGAGCAGTTTGTGTGCTTTTCTTCGTGCCGCCTTCAACAACCGTCAATAAAAAAGCGGCGTTAGACCGGATTACTGGTAATTTTGAATTTTAGAATTTGACAAGTCATCTTTCCTTTTAGTTAACTTGTTTTCTACGCGAATTTGCTCGAGGTTGGAGACGTCTAGCTAAACCGGTGGAATTTATGATACCTCAAACGCCAAACAACTAACCTTAAACGGCTGTTTGCGGTTTGCTGTTAAAGTAAAAAACCTGTAGCTAAATTGTTTTGCTCAAGTATACATCCTTGAAGGGATGTCGTTATTCGCTTTTAAACGCATTTTATATGCTCAGTCCGCGTTTTATACCGTAGTCCGTATTCTATACCCAGTCCGCAGTCCAGTCCCAGTCCACAGTTTGAGTCCTCATTTTATACCCCAGTCCGTGTTTTATACACAGTCCGCAGTCCGCAGTCCGCAGTCCATGTTTTATACTGACCGTTTAAACTGGTCAGCGGAAGTTAAAACCAAGATGGCGTGCAGTAGAAGATCGATATGTGGCTGTAAAAGTTGCTGTAAAATGGACTATCTCGACGTGATAATTTCCGTTCAGATTAAAGCGGATTGCAAGGTGTTTTCTTCCTTCGCTGCGAGATAAATGTACAGTACTAGTGATCTAACAAAATTTTCCTCTTTTTGGTACTGAAGTTGGTTCGAATTGTTATGATGACAACATGGCGAAATCCGCCGAGTAGCACTTGTTTCGCCCCTTGTCAACAATCGAAGGAGTAGAGAACGGCCAAATATTTTTACATATTCTCAGAGTGGAAGGATGGAGCTTGCCGCTGATATGCAGTTTAACTTGTGAGTACGAGCCACTTTTGATATTTTACTACATAAAGTTAAGGAAAATTTGAGCTGGCCTTTAACGTCCAAAATAGCCAAAATTAAGATCCTCGTCTCTTTCTTGATAATCAAAGTTGTTCAATGCGGTTCATCCAGTTTAAAAGGCCAAGACTTGTTGTTCACAAGTATCGGTATTTTAGCGATGTAGCTGCAATATTTGTATTAGAGCGAATGGTTGGACTTTACCAAATTTCACGATCCGGCCAATGGCCGTCGAGGCTACCAGGATGTGTAAAAAGTTTTTATCCAGATTTCATAAAGAAAACAATTTTTCTCCAGTCTAATTCCATATTTGTTACTTACTTATAATAAGAAATTACTGGAGAGATTTTGAGCGAATTCTATTTAATGAGCCAAATTAAGTTTGTGGATCTTAAGGATACATTCTCTTAATGCAATTCAAATGTTTCTTCGCCTCATCTTGAACCTTTTTTTTTTCACATTTAGTTAAGATTTTAAGCAGCATCTCTTATCTAATACATGTGGTCTAATGCATGCCCTTTTTTAGTCTTTTTATTTTCTTTTGTAATTTTGTTAAGAAATTTTTCTGTTATTCTTGATATTTGACTCGTTTTATTCGTTTTTTTTTATTATTATTTATGTTACTCGTTTTATTCGAGCAGGAGCCAATACTGTAATTTTCTGGTTACTCCGCTCTTTTTAGCGAGGAATATAAAATATATATTTTTTTGTTTTTCATTCAAGGGTTTTGAGTTTCAGTCGGAACCGAACGGCGATGGAGAAATGACCTGCAATGAATTACGCAATCAAGAACTTGCGTTTGCGTGACTGCTTCCCAAAATTGACGTGAAGAGCTTGCATGTTTGAAAGCTGAAAAGCTTTCTTATCTTGTTCTTATTCCCATTTTTTTGGTGTGGTACATTTCTAAAAATGTTTACATGTAAAAACACGTCTTAGTTTTTAACGAAATTGTTTGTTTGTTTCGGTCGGAGATCATTTGTACTGCCATTTAACTGGTTTGAGTTCATTTATTCAAGATTGCACACAAAACGTTTTCAATACCTAGGTTATTCAGTATTCGGAGGAAAAATAAAAATTTGAAGGCCTAAGCAGGAATTTGTCCAAGCATGGACAAGCAATCCACAGACTTGCGTGTTACTCAATATAAATTAAATGGTATTTAAAAGTTTTTGCTGTACTTGTCTAATAAAGTAGTTAAACATCAACCGCCCGGTTTTAAGCATTAACCCTATTCAGACCGGGCTTTTTTGGTCTTTTCAGACCGGGGGGGGGGGGGCGGATTCCGCCCCCCCTCCGTAACTTCCAGAATATTTAAGCAATCACAATGAAACTTACAGGATATATAGTATGTCCCAAAATCTATCTTTTGCTATATGTCACGTGGGATGACGACGTCACATCACGTGACAATGACATCATAATGTCAAAACAGCCGCCATCTTGGATCCGCCATCTTGGATTTCGAATTTTTTCAAAACGTCAGAAAACCGCCCAAAATTACTGGAAAATACTCAAAACCAATAAAAATGTGCTTAAAACCCGTAAACAGATGAAAATAATTGCCATAAAGTTATTTTTCATTAATAGAAACAGGAAAATTACAAATTTGGGAAAACATGCCTGTCAAAATGACGTTGCCATGGTGACGTCAAGTTCCTGACACAACAACCTACCCTACCAAATTATTCCCAGATAAATTTTAGATAAAGTCTCAAAGTTTGGCAGCGTTTGGTTGAATATTAAAAAAAGTTATAAGCGTTCAAAGTCGGCGCGGGCACTTTCCGCCCCCCCCCCCCCGGTCTGGATAGGGTTAAGCTTTAGGCGTCTTGTTCTACATGAAACGAGCGTGGGACAAAGAAAAAAATCGAGTCCCCGACGGGAATCGAACGAAGCGAGTCTCACGTAGCTTAGTTGGTTAGAGCGCCCAACCGGTATCTGGGAGGCCATGGTTTGGATTCCCGTCGGGGACTCGATTTTTTTCTTTGTCCCACGCTCGTGTCATGTAGAATAATTTCTTCACTATTTATCACCGAGCTTAAAATCTACCATCTTTATTATTTACTACAAATAACTAAACTTATTTACAATATACAAAATATTTACAATATATACATGCACTAGCCTATTTACAATTTTCTATTTGCAATAGCTATATTTTTAATGGCCTTCAGTTCCCTATTGAAGGCAGCTAAGCTTTCTTTAGCACTCCAGGCATCAGGTAAATAATTCCAGCTTTTTAAGTTTTAAGCTTTGCTTTTGGCTTGGGCAGGGCAAAGTAGTATTAACGCTTCAGTTCATTTATACTATGCTGCTTCCGAAAAAGAAATCGTGTACCCAATGGAGCAGTTTTTTTTTCTTTAAATACTGTGTAAACTAGATTTGATCAGCTGGGTTGTATCAAATTATGATACTAGTACTAATAATTAAACAAATTTACTGCCGAAGGTTGAGTCAAAAAGTTGATCTGCGAGAATGAAACTGACAAACTATCTCTGTAAGTAAGCTATGTATTGTAGTGTATTGTAATTGTAAGTAAGCTATGTATTGTAATGTATTGTAAGTCAGTGTTAATCAATAAACTGCTTTATCTAAAAAAAAAAACTGACAAACTTAAAACTGTGTTCAATACTTGTGTTATTATTCGATCACTTAGTTTGTTTTTGGTGTAGGTAAAATCACTCAACGACGAGTTGTCATGGAAGTGGGCACAACTACATATGGACAGAATATTATTTGCAGCAAAATCACTGTCAGACGCTAATGCGCATTAGCGGACCATCATTTGTAGGCAGTCACTTGCAGGGCTCTTGGCCAATGGAATGGATGAGAAAAATGCAACGAATAATCATTAACAATCACATGTTGAATGAGGTTGAGCGATAGCGATAAAATGAATCAAGGTCGAGATTTGCGTTTTCCTGGCCGCAGAAGATGACACAAAACAATGAGCCGAGGTCTCGATAATGTCGCCATCATGCGAAAACCGAAGCCGATAATTGTCTTATTAGTCATTAAGGTTCATTAAGGTTCGTTTGTCTTCTTCCTTCCAGGTAGTCGTTTAGAACTTCCAGTGCTATCTTTCTTTCTCTTTTTTTCCCGCGTACTTATTACCTAGTATCTTTGCATATCGTTTCCAATTACTGTGGCGAATCTGGATGATTCAGCCACCGCTCCGCTCTCTCTCACTGACAATACAAACTACCAAAGAGGGAAAAGGCGGCGTTTGCATAATGCCACATGATGCTATTACAGTCAACTCTCACCTTGCGGACACCCCGCTATTGCGGACACTCCCTATTACGGACAAAATCCAGATCACCGGCGTAAAATGTTTGACTGGAAATGACTCCCTCTACTACGGACTCTCGCTTTAACAGAAACTAAACGACGTCCCGACCGTGTCCGCTATAACGAGAGTTGACTGTATCTACACTCTATTATCTGTAGAACTGAGGTCATTTTTTGCAAACATAATCCAATTGTATTTAGATATGACATTAAAATTCTATGTCAGTGTGAATAAGCTAAATGCTCTGAATCAATGAAAATACACACAAAAGCTTCAATATATAATAAATCGCATTAAACTCTATTATATTTGCGGAAATGACGTCAGCTCTGTCTGTTTGTAAACCTGTGTTGTATTTATATATATGGCAAAAGTTTTCAACAGAAACGATAGTTTTATTCTTGGTTGTTGTAGTTCGTCCTTTCGTTACTTATTTTTAGCAAGCTAGTTAAAATTAAATTGCTAAGGCACTTTAATTTGACCGAGTCTAAATATGTTTTTTTTAATAAGCTGTAAGCTTTTAGTTAAGGAGTAAAGAGATAGTACTCAGAATGTATGGTAAAGTGAATATTGTTGCTGCTGAGTCAAACCAGGTAGAACTGAGTTAAGTTTCAGTTGACAAATGTTTTAATAAATTATTGCTTTAAAAATTATGTATAATGTTCCATTCAATCGTTTTAAATATATTAGAAGTCTTTTTCGTTTTAAAATACTACACTTCCTAGCGTTCTTTGGAGAACTAAGCGATTTCAAAGGGCTGGAACAACGATGACAGATTTTAGATTAGGGTGAACACTATTTGGGATTAAATTAGGAACATGATAACTGCACCAAAATAGTTTATAGGAAGGTATTCTAAATTAGCAAGTATTTGCGGTAACGATAAAGATGACAATAAATTAAAGTTGTTTGTTCATTGACAGTTTTTTCCTCTTTGTTTGTTTGTTTATTTGTATCCATCCATCCTTCACCAATTTCAATAGCCCCTTTCACGGTTTATAGAAAAAGAATTAGGCTAAACGCGGAAGAGGATAACACATTTTGCCCGAGGGCATTGATGCCAAATTTTTTTCTTTTGAAAACGAATTTTTTCCTTTTTTTTTTCAATTCGCGTCCACACGTATCGTTTTCTGTAACACTCTTTCATCTGCATTTAAGACGCATTCAAGACAGTATAAATTTTACCCGCCGTTTTCACGCACACGTGTTTTTTTTCTAGCTTATGACAGTCTATCGCATAATACCATAATACTTGTCGCATGCAGCCACGGACAGCCCAAGACATACTACAGCCCATCTCTCTTTTGAATTTAAGTACTAATCAGCATGGTATGGTGAACAAACATCAATATGATTGGAATAATTCTTTAAAGGGACACTATCACGGGGATTTTAAAGCTTTTCGGTAAAAAGTACTAAAATTGGCGATTGGGTCTTCTCGTACATGAAATGCACCTAGTACATCAAGATGGAGATATAAAGTAAACTGTTGTGGAAGAAAGAAGGGAGCCATAATAATTTGTAGGTGTACCAACATCAGCCTGACTTATTCAAGTTGAGATTTAAAATTCCTGATGGCATCACAATAAAATCACTTGTTTATCATTTAAGCACACTTGCATAGTTATTTTTAACAAAATTGGAACGCTATTCGTAGTTTCCATATCATGTGTTGGGTTTTGAAGTGAAACTGATGACAGTGTCCTTTAACAAGTTCACTGTTCGGTGCTCCGTTTCTTTCAACAAAGTTCATATTTAAGCTAAAATATCTCAAATTGTTCCATTCCTGTTAGGTAAGGGTAAAACTTTATTTACGCAGGGTGGCCCATTCAGCACAGAGGCTGGTCTCCAGAGGGGCCCTGCTAAATACAATTTCTAAAAATACAAAATATCTAATTGTTTAAAATAGTTATAAAAATAGAGTTAAAAGCTTATGTTAAGTAATTAAAATGAACTGGTATATAAAAAAAATAAATATCGTAAATTAGGAGCTATGGAAAAAGTGGGCTTTAACAAGATTTTTAAAAGAGGAGAGAGATGCAGCTTGTTGAATTTTTTAAAGGTAGTGAGTTAAAAAGGGCTGAGCCAGAAAATCTAAAAGTACGCTTGCCAAGGCTAAGCTTGGGTTTAGGTAGATGGAGGTCAGCCTTCCTTCGAGTGTTGTAGCCATGTACATTGTAGTTCCTAATGAAATAGTCACTTAAATACTGAGGAACTAAGTTATTACATTAATGGAGGTCATCCATTACATTAATGGAGGTCATAATCGTTTATGGAGGCTCATAACGGTTTCCAGCACTTTCCAGCTTTTATACTTTGATGGGTCGTAAAACAAAACCTATTGTTGTTGAAGTTTAGCCCCCCTTTTTGATACGCTGTACTATAAATATTTAACAGTTGCTGCTGCAAGTATAATTTCAAAAAATGTCCAATCATTGCTGAACAAGTTGTGGGTATTTTCATTACGCCACTGGTGACCATAGCAACCGTAGAATCTGCCATTTTTTATTGGTGACTTTGAAGGGTGTGTCTTCGAAAGTGTTTGAAAGCTCGTTATTTGTTTCACCAGAACTTGATTGCCTAGAGCTACTATTTTCCTGCGCTCCCCTCCTTTTATCGGGCATAGTCAGCTCTCCTATGTTTCATCACTGCATCCCCTGTCCCAGCCTCGTGCTTCACTGTCGATGTATTCACGCCTTGCTAACTCAGGGATCTTCGACTTAACCTTCCTGCTAAACACCAATAAGACTTGTGTGACTAAAGTGCTGCAATGGGATGTGTTCTTGTAGGCTGTTAGGAAAAGTAAAAAAAAAATCGGATGTTCGAGAAGTTAAATCTGAGCTTTCTCCGGTGCGATGACCGTTTTTTGCGGTTTTCTGCCGTTAAATAGAATATTTGTAAAAGGAAGCTAACGCCATAGCTTTCAGTTACATAACAAGGCCTTAAAACTGACATAGTATGAGCAAAATCAGCGTTTTGACCGTGGCCATTATTTCTTACTCACTGCATAGTCCACTATAGGGAGTATCCGGGGTGAGTTGGGGGTGGTGAGGGTGGATGATGTTTGAATATTGTTTCGTCTGCTTAAGATTAAAAAAAAAACACTTTTTTTTGCCAAACCATGTTGGGAATTTTATTCTTGCTTTTTGGAAACATTTATTCCGGTAATTCATTGATGGGCCTGAAAGAGTTTTATATCCCACTATCTTTGCAAACTTTCACAGTGTCCACAGTGGCGGATCAAGGGGTGGGTCCCGAGGGGTCCTTATTTTTGGTAAAAGACGTTTAACTTCAGTAAAATAATGACTTCCCCCGCTAAAAATGTTTGAGTGTTTACCGCCTCAATAGTTCGAGGTCTGGATCTGGCAATGTTTCAAACGGGTTCTCACAAATATTGCAATATTGCGTAAGCTACATCTTAGTGATGAGGATAAACTAATTTTAGGTCTTCGTAAAGGAAAACGAAAAAAAAAATACGTTTAAGTTTATATAAGTACCCTGGCAGGTCATTTACGATGCCTAATGCTAAGTGATTTTTAATAATCTGCAAAACTAATATAGAGTGTGTGAAATACGCCATATTTTCAAGGTTATCTTTACATTTTTACAAATTTGTGCTTAAAAAGCTGACTACGATCTGTAGGAGTATCATTTAAAAAACATATTTAAATACTTAACCCACGCGGTAATGTTTACCGATTGTCTATCTAAACTCACTAATGAGTACTCGAAACTACATAACATAAATGACTTAAAAAAGAAATAAAAATTCATTTGAAACACGATTAAAATATTTTTTGTTTCATATTTCATTTCAAGGTTAACGATTTTGACGGAACATTTTCAAAAGTGGCAAGTTCGTTCGTAAATAGAAGAAATGGGCGTGAATATCGATTTGGCTATTGATTGTGTTTGCCTAATGTCAAATTAAAATGTTGTATTTGATAAAACAATAGAGAAAACCGACCAATGTTAAAATATTCAAAAAGCACCTGCCTAGCTTGTTTATAACGTCTTGGAATTAGTTTTAGTTCGTTGCTCTTAATTTTAACAAAACGTCCTTGCGGCATTCTGCCCATCGATGTTCTCTCATTTGCATTTTTTCTCGCTGAGTCTTCTTTTATGCCGACAAATGCGGTGGGAAAATTCTGCTATAGAAGGTGGTTGATCGATACTGTTTTGCATTCTGCCAAAGAATAACAACAATTACATATTTAATGTGTCACGAGAGATTCTGCAAGTCTTAGAAACGGTTGGTTTAACAAAAGTTGTTTAATAATCGTACCGAAGAGTTGTCAATTATTAACACTATTGGCGAAGTTTTAAAGTAATGTTGAATTTATCATCGTTAAAAGCATTTGCCTTTAATTAAATAGAATTCATTCGGTGTTAGACATCAGCGAATTGTCAAAGCGAAATTAAAAATCCCTGAAGGCAAAACATATTATGTGAATTTCGCTTTAATATTTTATAGCTGTTTTTCGAAATTTTGTTCAGTCATGGAGAACTATTGTAAAACGTTTTCCCTCAACCGTACAATTTTCAAGTTTCACATTTTCTTCACCAATGTTCATAGACAAAGGTTTGTTAGTTTGTCACTCAGTCACGTCCGTTTAGCTTATATCGTGATCGTTCTCTTAACCTTAAACTTTTGACCAGAACGCTTATTATCATGTGGAGAAATTAGCTGGTGATCAAAATGGGCACGCAAAGGGTTACGGCTAGCACCAAAACTTGTCAAGAAAAAAAAGTAAAATAAAACACGCAGCTTCTCGCGAGTGCGACAAGGCTCACAAGAATTTAGGAAGAACAAGAAATTGTCGCTAAGGCAAAGTCTTAGCCTGAAGAAACTTTACAAATTTATTTTAAATGTTCAAACGCCAAAGCGCACGTACCAGTACACTTGCGTCGATCCTTTAATAGCAACGCACAATAAAGTATATGATGGCCTGTCAAGTCAAAACTGTGAATATTTTCGATAATCAATTATCTTGAAAGAGGGTTTTTCGGTGCCCTTTGCAACGAACATTTTCAAAATTTCAGAAATTAAAAGCGGTAATTTGTCTTTTGGGGCAGATGTCTTCGTTCCATGTAAACGCTGCGATGACAGGGATATGTTAATTTTTAACAAAAAAAGCTTTAACACGCCAATTTATATCACCGGGCTCCAGGGAAGTAAATCGAGGTTATTTTTAAATTATTTTGCAAAACATACAGAATAAACTTTTGTTGAACAAAACGCAAAGTGGGAAAGGCGTCAAAAGAAACTGTCTGCTTTGCAAGAATTACCGACCTGCTAATGATAACTGAATAATACGATATTCGGTAGACAGACGAGACCTGTTAGGTAATTAGTCTTTCAAAAAAGCGGAATTAAGTTTGTTTATTTATTGCATTCGCCAAACAACGGTTTCGCGAACCTTCCATGAATAGAAATATTAATATATTAAAAGAATGACGGCATCAAAGGGCAAATAAACCGTCTGGTGTTTAAATTTTGTTTGGTCTGCTTAAAATGAGTAAGAAAACCTTTGGTAAACCATGTTGGGAATCTTTATCATTTTTATTCTTGCTCTTTATATAATTAGTAACATTAATTATTTTATTCGGGCAACTCCTTGATGGGCCTGTCCGCTGTTCCAAAATATCTATATTAATCATATTCAAAATATATTTCTTATCAGTGTCTTATTACAATATCCAGTACATTACAAAGCGATTAAGTTAGGAGAAAATGGAAAATTATCAACGAGGGATACTATAATCTTTGATAAATCATCAAATTCACGTGAATAACAACTGTAGCGAATCAATATTTTGAAGTCGAGGTTAAATAGCGATCTGGAACAATTTTCGTTGCGACAGGTTTTGAGGAAGGCTTTTATGTGTAAAATCGAAATTTTACATTTTATTTTCCTCTTTGATCCCTGGTTTTAATGCTAAATAACTTTGCAAAAGTTCCAAAACCCTTTAGAATTCTGTGGAAATGTGCGAATGTGAGAATGACTTGTTTTGGGGGGTTACACTCAATGTACCTTTTATTTCGAAAAGATATGAAGAACTTCATACTTGCGATCGAACGGCTTTTCTAAATTAGTATGGTCGACAAAACTACGCAAGTAAACAAATTAAATAACCATATTTTATTCCCGTATTAAAATACATAATTAAAACGGGAAGTCTTATAAACAGCGGATGTTGTCAGCTTGTTATGTTAAGCCTGAACTTTATTGGCTTACATGTGACAGTTACGTGATATGTTAACTGACTTTCAAAACATGCCATATTTCATTAGTCGATGTAAGCATGAGCTACTGCTTCGACTAGACAGCAATAGTGCTTACTCGAAATTATCTTGTCTTGTTCTTGAGACGACAGAACAGAAGACATCCTCAGCGGTTTGAGAATGAACTATTTCCTGCTCTTCGTTTTTCTATCATGTTTTTCTATGATGCCTCATCCATCTGCCGCGCAGGGTAAGTTCGAAAAATTATCCTTTTATCTGTAAAATGGTATTTTGCATTATGCAATCTTATATTTTATATCTATTTTGTTCAACTTAACTAAAGATAGCTGTTTATGAAATTCGTTTTAATGTGGGAAACTAATCTATCTCTACATGATGGTCGTTGGTTTGGAAATTGATACCTATATCTTTTTGGAGTCTGTATTGCTTTTTTCAATCTTCCCTTGCTTCGGCAATTTCCATAAAATTTATTTTTACAATATAAATTTATTTCCAAGGAGACGGGAGAACAAAAAAACTTAAATAAGGAATATTACTCTCATATTCCATTCAGTGGAAGTGACATCTAAATTAGGTCCATTTAACACATTCTACGACTTACGGATGGTTAAGAATTCACCGTCTAAAACGAGACTAGAGCTAAGCTAGTCTGATCAGCCGTAGTTTGGAAGCGATGCGACAAAGTGCTACACGCAGTTGCTTTTATAGCCTTTCGCTCTTCAAAATGATGCGCTGTCGTTGAAATTAAGCGAAATAAATCTAACCTTAACTTGCTTTATCTCTACGTTAAGACGCCAAGAAACTGCCGAACGCGGAAATCGACTTGACTTTATATTTGTCGTCTGAAGATAGATGGCGCTATATTTTCCTTAGAATGAAATGGTGTCTGACATTTAGTTCGTGCTCTTTGAAAATCGTTCGGGCAACCTCTCGATGCCTTTTAAGTCAAGGAAACGTCAAATTGAAGACAGAAAATAAAATAGAAAAAAAAACAGAGACCTTATTCGAATTCTCATTGAAGTCTCTTGTAATATGCGAGGATCCTTTTCCAAAATTTGTTATCTGAATTCAATCGTGAAACACGTACACACGTCGGCCTTGTTTGCCAAATTCATGCAGTTATTATTTTCATTTATTATATGGCTACAATAGTACGCGCGCTCTGATTGGCTGCTGAGCGGGCATTATTTTCTTGTAATGACCGGGCATTATGAAAATTTTTCTCGGCTCGACGGTTTTTTGAGTTGTGAGTAAAAGCTACTAGCGAGGGGGCAAAAACAACAAAAAATGCCGACAAAATATAACTATCTTTTCAATAACTGAAAGAAAAATATAAGCATACCGATACTTCTTTAGTATGAACGACGAAGAGAGCCACAGAGAGCGAGAGCGAGAGCGAGTTTTACCTCCAGTGTTTTTTTCCTTGATTTTTTTTTGAATAGTGCTTAAAGGCCATATAATAAATAACTTATTAACCTCGTCCGTTCGGTCACTACAGGGGAATCTCAGACCTCGACCTTGATGTATTGACCGAGCGACAGCGAGGTCAATACATCAAGATCTCGGTCTGAGATTCCCCTGTAATGACCTCACTCTCGGTTAATAAGTAGTATGTAATGGCGCGCTTTGAGCTTAATCAGTTTCTTTCATATTACTTAAAGATCGTGCTTATATATTTTTCCACTTGCAGTCATAAAATAAACAACACTGATTTTTTGGCTGTTAATGGAAAAACAACTGAGGAAGTTATTAGCAAGAAGATTCGCGTTAATATACAGTAACGATCCATTATTTATTAGTTCAATTTTCCGTGCACGTTTTGAAAAACACGCACGCGAAGCGCTATACACTGTGATGGGTAAAACGCTAAACCTGATCAATACCCGCTGTGTGACTTATCTTGGAATATAAATATTTTACACCATCAGCGATGATTGTTTAAATGCAAATCCGAACAGGAAGTTTTCAGGTATCTTGACTAAACGGTCAAACCTATTGCACATAAGGTAATGCGAACGTTTCTTGTAAAAACTTTGCAAGAGATATTTTACTGGCTTTCAAGCTGATGCTTAAAAAATTGAGTCGTGAGCTTTAACAAATACGTCGTGTCTTGCGTAATTTCCCTATTTCTATGGCAACGTACGCCCCTTCTATCTTGAAGCCAAGGGACTTGTTTATAAAAAAAAGACAGTCGTCAGGCCCCCAAAGCCTTACTCCATAACTGGAAAATACGTTTCCTGCTTTTGCTACACACTGATTTCAGAACGAAAACTCGGTCTCGTTTTATGGCTCGTTTGTAAATGACACTTGCAATCCGTATCTTTTTTTCTTTTTGCACAATTAACATATTGTCCAAGCAAACAGGTGGCAAAATTTGGCAATATATTACCTAATTCTCATAACCAAAGATAAAAGGAATATTTGAAAATCAGTAAGGAGAATTACGTAACTAAGCTCAGCACTGGGTAAATATTTTCCGATATTTTGAGATGAAACGTCATTCATAAGAAGATGTTGCTGATGCAATTCGAATAATCGATTTCTGTTGTTCACTTATTTCAACTGGATTGTGTGGTCTTCAAAATGCTTACAGCCCATAAACTCATCCAGGCACACAGGCATGATTAAAAGGAATTTTTAATATCAACAATAGTGTCTATTTTTGGCTTCAAGCTCGTACACGAATTGTCTCTCTGGATATTAAAAAACTCAGCGTGCGAAAAATTCTTCAAAGAAACTTATTGGAACTTAAATAACGATTACAAGCTTTACAACAAAGCTATATCGCTCCTTTATAACAGCTTATATTGGTCACCATAGATCACATTTTAAACTTTTGAATCATCCTAGATAAATGTTCCTAAAAAAAATGTCAGTAAAAGTGAGCCAGTTGGTATCTTTATTTTTTGAAAAAAAAAAAACTTACTTTTAAAATTCACGTTGGTCTCATATGCAATTACTGTATTCAACCAAAATATATACAATTCAGAAACATTTTTTGGTGCCGAAGGTGCAAAATGGTGTTTGTTTGTTGTATTTATTCATTCATTTGTTAATTTGCCTTGTTTTGAAACTTTCATTATTTATTATAAGCTGGTTTGATTTCCATATTTATTCTTAATTTCAGAATGGGATCGTGAATTGTACTTTCCAGACTACTATTTCTATACTGAGCGACGTTTGGTGAACCACACGATAAAAACCATGTCAGTCAAGAGCTTGGACGACTGTGAATATCTTTGCTACAAGGAAAACGCCTGCGTGAGTCTTAACATTAAAAATAAAGATCCTGTCAGTGGAACACATCAATGTGAACTGAATAATTCCACTCATATGGAGCACGACGAAGACCTGGTGAATAGCCCCATTTACTATTATCGTGGCGCGAAGGTGAGTAAGCATAAAACTCATAAACGTTTTGCCATCACTTGCTTAACTGCACCCCTTGAATCGAGAAGGAACATGTTCGTGTACAGGGACAATCGGCGAAAGCGCTTGGTAGCAGGGACAAAATGACAACACGAATAGACACAAGAAAATGTTCAGATACAGCGACCCATCCCGCTGTTGCTCCAACATGGCCCTGCTGTATTTTCGTTTGTGTGTGCACGATGTGGTTTGTTCTAGCTACATGACGTTGTTACACCTTCTTGTACTTAAACATCCCACTTTTTGCCGTCATTTGTTTAAGGTGCTGACACAAGAATGAGTATGTTCTTGTGCAGGGGCAACTGCCACGCAACATGTGTGTGGACAAAATCACAACACGTACACACAGAAGAAAATGCGGAGCAGGGAAACATCCCACGGTAGCACGATGGAAGCTTTTGCTCCAACATAAACCTGCTGTATTATCTTCTGTGTGTACATGATGTGGTTTGTAGTAGTTACTATATGCCGCTGCGATACCTTCCTGCACACTAACACCCCCACCGTGTGTCAGTATTAACTAACGAGTTCATACAAAGGGTGATTGACAAGTGTCCTTGCAACATCGAACCTTCCTTGCTCTGATGAACAGACAGTATTTCCCCAACGCCTGGCGTTATATCTATAAACCCGTTTACTATTGCAGTGGGCGCTACTCGCATATTGTCTTCATAACTTTCAACAACAAAGTGTAAACCAGACAGTTGTTTTAGGGAGAAATATTAAGTCTGAGCAAAGGGATCTGATTGTCTTGATGTACCGCCAATTTCTCAAAACTAATCTTAAAGGAAATGTATGGAAATAATTAAGAAGAATCGATGTTTTGAACTTAGTGTTGAAAAGGTAAAAAGCGATCAACAATTAAAAAGGACATTTCAGAAAGTTTAACTATTAATATACAGTATATTTTTTTCGCAACTTCTATTCATCTCCAGGATTGGCATAAATATGTACCGGTTTTGCATATGTATGTATGTACATGTATATGTTTTCTGTTTCCTTTATTTAGAACAACTGTGTGAAGAACGGGCGTCCGCTCTGCCAGAACAACGCAACCTGTCAGTCCGGTTTTACATACAAGAAATATCGATGTTCCTGCACTCTTGGATTCACTGGGGAACACTGCGAGCATGGTAAGTATGAAAGATGCCTTGACAAACAGCAGCGACGCGTAATAACAAGTAGCAAACTAGCATTTAACGTAAGATCTTAGTAAATGTCGAGCATTAAAAAATCGCAAAAGCCGCGCCCAATGTACTTGATGTGCCAAGAAAAGATTTTTTTTAATATATAAAACTGAGAAATAATGAGAAGGAAAAGGAAAACAAACAAGAAAGGAGGACCGCAACGTTCATATGAAACTAGACTTAAACCGCGTTTGCGATGTTAATGTAGTTTCCAATAACACCCATGGTGGATATAACTGCACTTGCAAACCTGGATACACTGGTGATGGACAGAATTGTACAGGTGAGATCTAAAGTCGTGTATGAATATGAATATGAAATTAGTAGATAAGTAGATCAGAACGATTCTCGAGTGTTATTGAAAGCATGACCAGTTTGATAAAGATGTTTGGCGAATGGAAACTTTGTATTTACAGTGCTTTACTAAAACCGCTTCTTAAAATATAATATTTTTTTCCTATTTCTCTAGTCTTATTCATTGACTTAAAGGGACATGGTCAGCGTTCTTACCGCGCTGACCTGGACACTAGTTTTCACGTTTTGAAAAAAGACCACTGTGGACCTTTTCAAAATTGCGAAGGCATCCCCCCTCACTGGGTGTCCGAGTATTTTAAAAAATCTAACTTCCTAACTTGAGTTAGGTGGCGCTCGAAACTAATAAAGGCCTTCCTTTAGCATACTGTCAGTCTAACGTTTATTCAATTTCATTCAATTCTAGACATTGACGACTGTGCCGGTAATCCTTGTCAGAACAATGGAAGCTGCATTGATGGTGTTAATGGATACAAATGCAGCTGCGAAGCTTGGTATACCGGGGAACATTGTGAAATAGGTGAGCTTAACAACACAGTACTTTGGGCGGCTTGAATAGTTATGCTCGTCATAATAGTCCGGCGGCTTAGCTCGAAATTTTATTTGAATTGTGCACTTTTTGATACAAGCATGAAACTTGGCACAATGAAAGTGGTCACCAACAGAAGTTTTTTCAGATATAGTGCCAAGCCCGAAAAACACCGGTTTCCATGGAAACCTTAATTTATTAACCCTATTCAGACCGGGCTTTTTTGGATCTTTTCAGACCTCCGTAACTTCCAGAATATGTAAGCAATCACAATAAAACTTAAGGAATATATAGTATGTCTAAACACCTATCTTTTGGTATACGTCACGTGGGAAGATGACGTCACATGACGTGACAATTACATCATAATGTCAAAACAGCCGCCATCTTGGATCCGCCATCTTGGATTTCGAATTTTTTCCAAAACGTCATAAAACCGCCCAAAATTACTGCAAAGTACTCAAAGTCAATAAAACTGTGCTTAAAACTGTAAAAGGATGAAATTAAATTGCATTAAAATAATTTTTCATTAATAAAAACATGAAAATTACAAAATTGGAAAAACATGCCTGTCAAAATGCCATTGCCATGGTGACGTCAAGTTCCTGACACAACAACTTACCCTACCAAATTATTTGCAGATAAATTTTAGATTAACTCGCAAAGTTTGGTAGCGTTTGGTTGAATCTTGAAAAAGTTATAAGCGTTCAAAGTCAGCGCGGGCACTTTCCGCCCCTCCCGGTCTGGATAGGGTTAAAATCAATGAAATTTCGTGAAATATTTGTTTGAAATATTTATCTGTTTTTTTTTTTAAAAAAAATACTGTTATGCCAGGTAGTGATACCAATGCGCACATACAAAATTTGGAATGAAATGCTGTAGTTTAGACTGTTCACAGCCCTATATTTCCCTATTCTCATTCATAATTATGACGCGGAATTCAGAAGTGCGTGGATTACATAACCCCATTTGTTTATAGATAGTTGTGTTAGGTAGTGCACAATCGCCGTATTTAAAGATCCCTTTGCTTAGTTTCGGGGCATTTCGAAAGAGATACGCAAGCCGGGAAGTCCGGGCGAATTTTCTTATACTCTCGCGCTACGTCGCCGAAGCCCAACCACGTGCTTTAGTTTGTTTCGTTATTTTCTCAAGTTCATGGCTGTACCTACCCTGCCTCTGCTGTTTAACTAGAAGACTTACACTGCATGTCCATTCTCTGCCGCTTCGCAAGTTCCACATCATGCCGGAGTAGCGGGACAACGCGTACAGCAATAGTTTACTCGGTATTTTAAAACATTTTTATGTGTTTTTCTTTTTCGCTTGCTTATCCGTTTGTTTATCCCGTAGTGTGTTTTATATCTATGTAGTTCTGTTTATAGCAATTTATTACCATATGTGTTACGGCTGTAGTAGCTTACGTTCGCTCGTGTGTCGAGCAAAGATTGGCAAACGCCGTGTGTCGGCTGTAGTAGCTAAAACGTTCGCTCGTGTGTCGAGCAGAGATTGGTAGACGCCGGCGCCGTGTGTCGGCTGACCGGTCGGCTGTAGTAGCTATAACACGTTCGCTCGTGTGTCGAGCAGAGATTGGTAGACACCGTGTGTCGGCTGTTGTAGCTAAAACGTTCGCTCGTGTTTCGAGCAGGCACTGGCAGACGCCGGGTGTCGGCTGGTAATAGCTTAACCGTTTGCTCGTGTGTCGAGCAGAGACTGGCAGAGGCCGTATGTCGGCTGCAGCTAAAACGTTCGCTCGTGTGTCGAGCTGAAATTTGCAGATGCCGTGTGTCGTGTGTCGAGCAGAAACTGTCAGATGCCGTGTGTCGGCTTTACGTTGCTCAATGTTTGCTCTTGCGTTTAGCACAATTTGTTACACGTCGTGTCGGTTTTAGTCTAAAGGTTGGCTCGTGGGTCGAGCTTAGTTGGCAGGAGCCTTGTGTCGGTTTTGTTTAAAGTTTGAACTGTGTATTGTGGGTATTTGGCAACAATCATGTATCGACCATTCCGGGGGGGGCACCCTGTATTTTAACTGTTAGTGTGCTAAGTGTTTCGTTACGGTATATCTGACTGGAATTGTTTTGCTTGCATGTCAAGAAAATCAAGTAGTTGCCGATTGATGGACATTTGTTTCAGAGCTTACTGGTGTCAGTAAGAGTGTAAATGAGCTTAGGTTTAAAGTGTTTACGAGTTGATTACGTAAGGTTTGTTACGTAACCCATCCCAGTGCGGAACTTTATTGGACAGGTATCACGCATGTTTGTTTTATGGATCTGTGTATCTCTGTAGGTTCAGTGTTTAAATTTTCAAAGCTCGCCGGTTGGCCGTTTTCATCCACGGAGTTTAATGTTTTATCCACGTTAAGACACGAACAACGTGGGATATATGGAAGTGATGTTTATCCTTTATTTTTCCCCAAGCTAGAAGTTTTAAAATTAAAATTCAAAATATTATAAAAAAAAAATAATTTTAAACAGTCCACCCCCTCCACTGGCCTTGTCGCGATCAGAAGGGTAATCTCAGTTACGCCCTATAATCCGTTTACGACGGATTCCTGGTCCGGCTCGGCTAGTGGGGTTTTTTCCCTTTTGTTCATTTTTCGTTTGTTGTCTTACGTTTTCCTTTCTGTAACAACAATGGTTTTAATCTGCCCGCCTTAGGTATTGGCGATTTCTTGAAGGAGTTTTTTCTTGAATCTCCTACTCTCATTATAAGCCACGATCGAATGTAGGGAAGTAACCCCACTAGCCTGGCCGGGCCTCTCGCATACCGGTTGGGGTTTGAGGGGATTTTTGAGTTTTGGGGAGAAGGTGTATTTTTGGGGTACTCTTTCCTATAAATGTGAAGATCTTTTGAGTTTGTACTGAAGCAGCAAGGTGCGTGAGCAGCCGAAGGCCACAATCTTTCCCCATACCTTATCCACAATCAATAATCAATCAATCCACGCCGGACAATGAGCGGCATAATTAATGAGTGAGAATGGTATACTATTCTCATTCATAATTATGACGCGGAATTCAGAAGTGCGTGGATTACATAACCCCATTTGTTTATAGATAGTTGTGTTAGGTAATGCTTAATCACCACGTGCACAATCGCCGTATTTAAAGATCCCTTTGCTTAGTTTCGGGGCATTTCGAAAGAGATACGCAAGCCGGGAAGTCCGGGCGAATTTTCTACCCTCCCACCTCCCCTTCTCCCCCTCCCCTATCTTTCCCCATACCTTATCCACGCCGGACAATGAGCGGCATAATTAATGAGTGAGAATGGTATACTATTTTTCTTCTGTTAGCGAACGGTTCACCCATCGAGAGACCTGGACGCTAGCGCAAAACGAAAGACGCGAGGGAGCAGAGGGCGGGAAACGAAAAATCTTTTCCCATACAATAATTTCCTATTAAATTATTGGTATCAAACAGATGGTAAAAAATAACAATTGTAAGCCTAATTAAAAGCATTCATATCTGTATTTATGAATAAAAATCAACAATAAAAGGTTTATAAAAGTACAAGAAGAAATACTTTGTGGGGAAGGGGCAGGGTGGCCTCTCGGCTGACACTTAAATTGCTGTTTACTAGCTGAAAATAGGAAATTGGCGTTGGCACTATATTAAGAATTGATTAGTAGGCGAATGCTTGTAATCCTGCAAAGTTTGGTGCTTGTATCAAAAATCGCACAATTCAGGAGCTAAGCCGCCGGACTATAATACAATGGATGAAAACTGGATATTGTTTGAAGTAAACTTCGTGAGAAGGAAAAAACTTCGAGTCCTAGTCAATAAAAATTGAAACAAAATAATCCGCTAAAAATGATTACAACGCTTTTCAGTGCTACGTGCACAGCAACTATATATCCTTCAACCCGATCTTTCTACGTGCATCTTTTTCCCGTCGTTTAAAACTTGGCCGGCGATGACAGGATAGTAAAGCCGCCGAGGACTGGTGTGGGTTTATTCGGGATTGCTATTCTTTGGGAAGCCGATGAAGAAGACGAGTCAAGAGCTTGTGTTGTTTACCAAAACTGTAAATGAAAAAACAAGTGAACAACTGCTAAGTTTTAATTACGCAAAAGATCTAAAGATCTGTAGGTAAACAGTCGAATTTTGGTCGATTCTCCTCATTTAAATAATGTTGGCCAATATGTTTTCGTCGGCGCGCCAAAAGTTAAGGAAATTTGGTACAGTGATTAATTGTAGATCACTTATTATTGGAATATAAGGCAGCATTTTAACAATGCGAACAACATCTACGCGTCATAAAATTAACGTGAATTTTCAAAAAGTTGTATTTACATTCATTTTTTTAACGCGAATGTTTGATACGTTATTTGGTGCTCTACGTAATAATTTCTACAGCAACCTGCGCATTCACGAGACTAAATTGGAACAAAACTACAAACAAATTAACAGCAACAACAAGACAAAAATAACACTCGAGAGTTGGGATAACACAGGGAAAATGCGTCATGCGGCGGCGACGGTAATGACATCACAATACCCCCAGGTGACGTCATAGTTCCCCCAGGGGTGATATCATCATCACCATCTAAAAGTACATCGCACAATCGTCGCTTTTTGCGGTGGAATTCATCAAAATGATGATATCACCACCTAAAAATAGAATATTCCTCTCAATCATTGGTTTTTGTGGTTAAGTGTGATGCAGTGACGTCACTTACGCCCCTATGACGTCACTGTTTAAAAATAGAAAATGACATCATCTCGGGGTGTAAGAGCGTCCTTCATCTTGTTTATTGTCGCAAAATAAAGTAATATTTTGATATAAATTAAAGAATCTGCATTCAGAAGTCTTTTTTAAAGGAAAAATTATCGGTATATTTAAGCTTTGTGGAGCAGCCGACCTAAAAGTCATGGGAGCGATTATTTCTCGTTTTTATTCTAACTCGGGCAATAGTTCGAATATAATGTATGCAGGTTGGCGCAATATTTTGCTGTCAAAGACCAAAGTCACATTTTCATAGTCCCGCATATTTCGATCATCTCTGGTAAGTTTTTGCTTCTAGTCCAAACTAAAATTAAATAACTTCGTGATCCTCAATCAACTAACGCCAAGATTTATTGCACGCAAATTCGCATCAACTAAACCTAGTAATTAGTTAACGAAATCAACAGTTCACTGGTACTTTTTTGTTTAACGAAATTACCTTTGTAAAGTTCAATGATGTCATAGTTTAATTTTCTATTCCGTGGAGGTTGCGGTTTTCAGCATAACACAGTACAGGCAGGAGTATTTATTTCGGTCAAAGTTTTTAGCTTTGTAATTATGCAAGTTGTCTTGTCGCATACATTTAGTACTGCTAACATACCGGTAATTGTTTTTAAAATAATGGTAAAGACTCGATGTGCTCCAGTGAACAAAGCATGGCCAATCGAAAAATATTAATAAAAACAATAGAGTGAACGCGCTTCAGTGACCTCGGATATAAACACGAGTTTTTGGTTAATAATAAGACACTAAACACACAGATTGTAAGTAAAATAAACTTTTATTTCGATCGTTCAACATGACATAACAATGATTTAATTTAATAATCCTCTTCTTGTCCTTTGGAAGATATGTAAGGCGAGTTTTTATGTATTCGCCGGGAGCGTCTTGAAGGCCTTTTCGGTTCATCATCCCAGTAATTTTTGAATCGGATTTGAGGTCGTTTCCGCTTTTTTAGGCGGAGATAATGATTCCACCGTGGGAGAAGGGGTCAAGATCGATGGAGGAGGGGAAGGAGGAAAGGGAGTGGAAGTTGCCATGGAAGTAATTACTTGTTGGTTTGGCGTTTGAACAGGAGCTGCTGGTATATTGTTACCAGTGATTCTTGAAGGGGGATTGGCACTGTTGGTAAGTTGCCTGCGGTAGATATTTGTTTCTGCTCTTGGGTTGCTTCTGGTATAGAATTGAGCTGGTGTTTGTATGTCAAAAACCTGTTTTGCAGCTGCATGTATTGCCTTGCTTTTTCGTCTTCTGCAAGGTCCCCACGGGAGAGAAAGCCATCCATATTGTTCTGCATTTCCGAAATTACCGGGAGAGTCATCAAGTTTTGCTGCTTAAGATATTGCACTAGTTTCTTAGAATCGTTACCTTCTACTTGGCCTTTATCGAATCGTTCTTCGCCAGGTAATACGTTCGTTCGCAATCTGCAACTGTCCTGAGTGGTTGGTTTAAGATCAACAAACAGATAACCAAATGGTCTCTGTACCGCGTCTTCGTACTGTTTCATAAATCAAGCAGTTTTCCAGGATACATTTGTTTTGCTAGAGTCAAAATCTACAGTTTGTCGCGGGGGGTTTTGAAAAGGACCAAGTCATGGCTGTTTAAGCTGATGCTTCGAGTGCCTTTGCCTTGATGGAAGAGGTTTTGCACAATGTAAATGACACTCAAGTTGCGATGATGCGATCCTTTAGTAAACAGGTTCACAACTCGGTTATTACTTCCGGCTTCGATCATTTGGTCGTCGATGACAATCAAGTTTCGTTTATTCACATAAAAGTAAGAATCGTGTTCTAAGGTCTCAGGGATACCCTTGTTAAATTCAATTCTAGGTATCGTCATCAACAACTCGCTGTAGGCCGGTTGCCACTGAGAATAGCACCAAACAATCCTCTCTGGGGGTAGGTGAATTGTCTTGTGAGTTTGTTGCAACAAAGATTTAACCCAGAGCGTCTTGCCCGAACCTGTCATTCCCGCCACCATACAGGTAAACGGATGCCCCAAGTGAAACCGCTGACACTTTTCTCGAGAAATCGACATAGCTTGAAATGGAGGAAAACCGGAAGTACTATGTTTACTGCTCATGTGTCTTTGCATATTATATTTTCTTTAAAAATCCTTTTGACAAATAGGACAGGACCATCTCATGCCAATTCGCTCACAACTCAACGAGAACTGAATTTCTGTGAAATGTTTCGCAATTATATAGACCTCGTCCATTACATTTCTATTCTTTAACTACGGTACGCCTCTAGTTCTATTATTCTCTACCTCCTTCTTCTTCTCCTCCTCCTCCTCCTCCTCCTCCTCCTCCTCAATTCTATTGTTTCTTCTCCTCCTCATCAATTCTATTGTTTCTCCTCCTCTTCCTCCTCCTCCTCCTCCTCCTCCTCCTCCTCCTCAATTCTTTTGTTTCTTCTCCTCCTCATCAATTCTATTGTTTCTCCTCCTCTTCCTCCTCCTCAATTCTATTGTTTCTTCTTCTCCTCATCAATTCTATTGTTTCTCCTCCTCCTCCTCCTCCTCCTCCTCCTCAATTCTATTGTTTCTCCTCCTTCTCCTCTTCCTCCTTCTCAATTCTATTGTTATCCTCCTCCTTCTTCTCTTACTCCTCCTCAATTCTATTGTAATCCTCCTCCTCCTCATCATCAATTCTATTGTTTCTCCTCCTCCTCCTCAATTCTATTGTTTCTCCTCCTCCTCCTCTTCCTCCTCCTCAATTCTATTGTTATCCTCCTCCTTCTTCTCCTACTACTCCTCAATTCTATTGTAATCCTCTTCCTCCTCCTCTTCCTCCTCCTCCTCCTCCTCAATTCTATTGTAATCCTCCTCCTCCTCTTCCTCCTCCTCAATTCTATTGTTATCCTCCTCCTTTTTCTCTTCCTCCTCCTCAATTCTATTGTAATCCTCCCCCTCCTCCTCCTCCTCCTCCTCCTCCTCCTCCTCCTCCTCCTCCTCCTCCTCCTCCTCCTCCTCAATTCTATTTTTATCCTCCTCCTCCTTCTCCTCCTCAGTTCTATTGTTAACCTCCTCCACACCAACAATAAAAGGATTTATTTTACTAACATTAGTTCATTCTATAATCATGTCTCGTGTAGTAAAGAGCAATCGAGGTTTTCTTCAACTTTTAGCTGACTGTCCTTCTCATCAACGGCAGTTTCTTCTTAAGACAGCCACTCCACAACAGATGCACGCATCAGTGCAACTTATTTATAACGTTCTCATGGAAAACATACCAATCTCTGAAGAAGATAAGCGTAAAGTGATACCCTACAAGGATGCTCTAGTCAACCTCGTTGAACCAAATGTTTCCTTCAAGACAAAGAAAGAGGGTGGAGGCTTTATTCAAGAATTATTGACCCCTGTTATAAGTAGTTTGGGACTTCTCATGTTATAAGAGCATAGCTACACCCTTAAAATTGATCATTTATATCTTGCTTTTAACGAGTGCTGGTCAATACGAAGAGAAAGATAACCTGGGACGATGAAGAGGAGGAAAGCGGACAAGAAGATAGCACAACCTCTGATGACGAGAGCGATGACGAGGAACCCGGATAAAAGATGTGTTAAATAATCTTTCCCAAGCTGTGTCTAGAAAATATGCTTCTGAACTGCTGCATAGCATGGCCACCTCCAAAGATATCTTGTTTTGGACACCACGCGGACAAATACTCCGAAATCAACGCATAATACCAAGAACAAACATTTCAGAACTGGTCGAGTATGTGCTACTTCCACATAACGATGATGTAGCCAAACCCCGCGCAGTCAATAGCTTTTCAGAGGGACTGGCAGAGCTGGGAGTTAATAAGCGTTTGATAAAGAATAAGAAAGTTCTAAGCGATATACTACAAAAAGAACAAGCCTATCGTGATAAAGAGGAAGAGAAGGACGACAATAACTCAACTGGCAGTTGTGAAGAGGAGGGAACAGCTTCTGAGAAGGGTAGTGGAGATGAGGAATCTCAAGGGAGCGAGAGCGACAGTGATAAAGAAGCCGAGAATAGCGATTTCGAAAATGTAATTCAGAGAAAAGCTAGTTCTCCATGTGAACACTGTGAGGGTTCCAATGTATATGATACTGCGATCATGAAATGCCCGAAGTGCTTTTGGGAAGATAACTGTATACTTTGTTCTATATGCGAGCACGAATCGAGATCCCTCTTGACCGAAAGCACGGAAATATAGATTACTTCATGGAAAGTGCGCGCGTACGGTGTTTACGCACGAGTTGTTTTGTATCAGAAATCGAACGAGTGGAATTTCTGATACAAAACAACGAGTGCGTAAACACCGTACAGAGCACTTTCCATGCTGTAATTTGTTTATTTTATAAATAGAGAGATTTTTCCACGCTGAACTGTTTTTTTTATTGTTATAAAACCCTGGTACAAGCACACAAAATGAAAGTACGCTAATTTACAAAATGATGATAACAACAAAGTCGTTGAAAAAAGACATTTCATGAGATTATTCTCGTGTCTTAAAATTGTGACCCTCCACGGGAAAACAGTGAAAAAGGTGAACGCACGGGCACGCCAAAATGGCACGCTAAACAATAGGCAGTGTGCAAAATGACACGCCGGCTTCCGAGCAGCGTGTCAGAAGGCACGCCTTATTAAAAATTTTCTTTTGTTAGTATCGCACGATAAAAACAAAGGCGCGTGTCTAATCGAACAATGTTCCGTGTCGAGCACTGTACTGTGCGAAATGGCACGCCAGCGTGTCAATTAGCGCGCAATTCAAGTGTGCAAAATGACACGCTAGCCGTGTCCAAGAGAAAAGTTTAACTTACTGTTCTCTCGTCTTGTAAAACTATCACACGTACAACTTTTGCAAGGTCGTTGCTCAATAAGCATAGTTGTAGCGGCAGCCATATAAGCCGACTTTCGAAACAAACAAACATTGAATCGCAGATTTTCGACGAATCGAGCTTTTTAATTGAGTATCAATTTCAAAGTAAACGACAGAAAATCGGAGATAAAACCAGCGAAGGCTTACGTTAGAAACTAAAGCCAAATTTATTGTCACAAACGTTGTCGTTACCTTTCACCCGCCGACTGACCCGCCATGTTGACAAAATAGTCCTTGGTCCCAGTGTTTCGCGGCCGCGCATGGGCTGGTCAGGAAACGGGAAAATGACTACTCTTCCCGCCCAAGGCAGATAATCGGGAAGGGATTAATGGACTGTAAGCATTCTCTCTTTTTTCTTTTAAATCCGTGGAACGAACACAAAAAAGCGATCGTTTGAGCGTGTAGTTCGGGCGGCGAGCTACTAGTAATAGCTAGCGATCGAGCGCGAAGATTGAGCAGCGAGCTTCGCGATCGATTGTTCTTTAATTTTGCGTGGGTTTACAAATCGCTTGCGAAGTTTACTTGCAATCAACAGATTTCGATGAACTGAATTCTTGCGAGCAATCTATATTTTTAAAGCACAATTAAATATCGTGGTTTCAATCGAAGTTTTATTTTCTTCTTATGCATAAACCTCGTACGATCTGGAATTAGCTAACTGTTATGCACGTTCATCGGGTAAGTACGTAAGTTATGCGAGCTTGTTTGTCTTAGTATGATAATAAAAATTGAAAAGCATGTTTTTCTTTAGATAGCTTCGACCCGTTCGTGCCATAAGAAGTTAAACGGATGTAAAAGTTACAAACGAAGGCTGGTTTGGGAAGCGTGTCTTATCGCACGCGTGCGCGCCATATCGCACGCGTGTCCTTTCGCACGCGTGTCATATCGCTCGTTAAGCGTGCCAAATAGCACACTTCTCTTAGATAAAAGCTTTAGCGTGCGAAACAATATCAACCGTGCCATTCTTTGTTTTACCTATTAAATATGCGCATATCCGTGCGATGTGTGACACGCTTAGAGTGCCGTGCCATGACACGCGTGTCCGTGCGTTCACCTTTTTCACTGTTTTCCCGTGGTGGGTCACAATTGTTCTAATTGGATAAGAAATCGGATATCAAGAGTTTTTCACTTAACAAGTACAAGAATGAAATATAGAAATAAGAACTAAGAATACGTAACCGTGCTATTGCAAGGGAGGGCTATCTTCGTCCGAATAATCTAAAATACGTTTAACACGCTTGAAGGTGTGCTTTCTTGTTGCTGAGTACGCATCAGGCGACTGACTTACTGTGTTTATAGAAATGTTAAAGTGTCCTCTGTCCTCCATGAAACACGGCTCCGCTAAATACACTTGCTCCAGGCAATGTTGGGCTGCTTGACGATTGAAAACTACAAGACAGAGTTTCAGCTTCACTCTCTGTAGCCAATGCTCGATGAACTTTTGCAGAAGATTCAGTCGAGGTGGCACTCAGTATCCTTGACATGTTTTTTTTTTTTTGCTGTTGTTGGGAAATGTGGCTATAATTGTTAATACTTCGGACATTTTTGTGGCCTAAGAGCTGCATAATGTGACTGGGAGGTATGTCGCTGTCGTTTAGGTTTTGTACCATGCGTTTTCGAGCGCTGTGATTAGTCAGTCGTTTACTTGAAAGGCCTCCTTTTTCCGCCATGGTTTTCATCAGACTATTCAATTTGTTCTGACCCATTGCACTTGATTTAAACCACAGTTTTTTCGATGAAGGACTTTTTGTGTAATTTATTCCGAGATAGAATGGCGCATCAGGTTTATTCATCGCGTCAGGTCTCTTTTCGGAATAAATTTTGTAAACGGCAACTGGATCTCTTTCAGGTGGACCGTTTGGTGCTGCGAAAGCCTTCGGTTTAACAGCTCTGACATTTCGAGGTTCAGCTCCCGTTCTAGTTTTCGTTTGACGTTCAGAATACTCTAGGTATTCAGTTCCTTCGGCTTCCATGTGAAATTCTCCTCGCCCCAAGTCATCTGCCGATGTTCTTCACAGCCTCTCAAACCAAAATGCACTGAATTGAAAAGCCAGAGTGTGTTTAGCAAAGCTTCGGCATTTGAGATTCCCAGTAAATTCTTTTCGAAAAGCATGTTTTCCTCCACATCAGTCAAAGCTTCCGCTGCGTTGGGTTTGTTCCCTTTGCCTTCTTATTTCAGTTGTTTGCTGCGAGCTTCCAGACATTTTCTTGCTTGATCAAACACAGTCTTAATTCGATAATACTCGCTGAGTACTTGCGTTCTCTTAAATACCGGTTAAAACTTGAGAACAACCCACGAAGGCTCGATGGTTCATAGTCTTGGCCATCTTTTCTTTTCACACTAAGAATGAATTCACTAAGGTAACAGTATTAAATGTTAGCAGTACTAAATGTATGCGACAAGACAACTTGCATATTTACAAAGCTAAAAACTTTGACCAAAATAAATACTCCTGCCTGTACTGTGTTATGCTGAAAACCGCAACCTCCACGGAATAGAACATTAAACTATGACATCATTGAACTTTACAAAGGTAATTTCGTTAAACAAAAAAGTATCAGTGAACTGTTGATTTCGTTAACTAATTACTAGTTCTAGTTGATTCGAATTTGCGTGCAATAAATCTTGGCGTTAGTTGATTGAGGATCACGAAGTTATTTAATTTTAGTTTGGACTAGAAGCAAAAACTTACCAGAGATGATCGAAATATGCGGGACTATGAAAATGTGACTTTGGTCTTTGACAGCAAAATATTGCGCCAACCTGCATACATTATATTCGAACTATTGCCCGAGTTAGAATGGAAACGAGAAATAATCGCTCCCATGACTTTTCGGTCGGCTGCTCCACAAAGTTTAAATATACCGATAATTGTGCCTTTAACAAAGACTTTTGAATGCAGATTCTTTAATTTATATCAAAATATTATTTTATTTTGCGACAATAAACAAGATGAAAGACGCTCTTACACCCCGAGATGATGTCATTTTCTATTTTTAAACGGTGACGTCATAGGGGCGTAAGTGACGTCACTGCATCACACTTAACCACAAAAACCAATGATTGAGAGGAATATTTTATTTTTAGATGGTGATCTCGTCATCTTGATGAATTCCACCGCAAAAAACGACGATTGTGGGATGTATTTTTAGATGTTGATGATGATGCCACCCCTGGGGGGACTATGACGTCACCTGGGGTATTGTGATGTCATAATCGCCGCCGCCGCATGACGCAGTGTCCCTGTTTTATCCGTACTCTCGAGGTTTAATATCCGAAACCATATTCTAACTGGTCATACCAACAAAGTTATTTACGAGTACGGATGAAGCTGTCTCCACTATGACATCACTGGTGTAACAGGTTATCAGTTGTAGTGCGCAAGCTGTAAACCATTTTTAAACCAACAGTCGTATTCAAGCAAGAGAAAAACAACAAACACGACCGGCTGGCGGTCCCTGGGCAAAAAATATTGCCAAAAAATATTTACGGTCGGACATATTCCAGTAGAACTAAGCGGATATATCTGGTACAAAGAGACGAGCTGGTGGGCTCAAATTTGGAAGATACAAGTCATTTCCGCTCGTCCAAGGGGGTCTGTAAATATCTATTTAGGTGAAGACCGAAAGGCGATGGACATTTTGCATAAGGAAAGCAGAAGAAGTGAGCTACCCCCTGGGAGATAACGATCGATACATTGACGAATATCGACATTTATAAATCAATGTTAAACCACGAAGTGTTGACTGACTCTGACGGAAAGGAAAATAACATGTAAGTTTGCTGAAAATAAAGTTGTCTGAAACTAACAGTGCGCTGAGTAAAATAGTGTGATTTTAATTAACAATGTCGAAAATTAACCCAATTCAGACCGGGGAGGCTTTTGAGGCTCGCGCTGACTTTGAACGCTTATAACCTTTTCAAGATTCAGCTAAACCTTGCCAAACTTTCTAATTTTATCTGAAATTTATCTGGAATAATTTGGTAGGATAGGATATTGTGTAAGGAACTTCACATCACCATGGCAACAGCATTTTGATAGGCATGTTTTCCCAAATTTGTAATTTTCGTGTTTATTTTAATGAAAATTAGCTTTAATGCAATAATTTTTTTTACCTTTTTTACGGATTTTAAGCACAATTGTATTGAGTGCATGGAACCCCCCCCCCCCCCCCCTGGCACCCGATGGTCTCGTTCTATTAATGTGCAGTGAAATTAATTGGCACTGAATAGAAAGCCCCTAGCTTACTCTACAAGACTTTCTCTACATTTTCGATCAGCTATCTTGAGTTTAACGGGCTCTTAGAAAGTCTGACAATAAAGGAAACTGATGCAAATATCAAACCAGAATCATTCTGGTTTGATCAGTTAAGGAATAAAAAAATTAAAGAAATCGTAAAACTAGAAGCTACTGAATGCTTAAGCATCAAAGAGTAAATCCTCTTTTCAAAATTACGAAAAATCATCTTTAGGGTGTAGCAATCTCCCCCACCCCACCCCCATTATACGTTCAAAAGTTAAAATAGAAAATGATATTTATTTTTTAATCAACGTTATCCTCTGCGTCGACAAAAACCTTATTTGAATTTATTGTGTGGGCTCTAGTAATGTACATATGCTTTACCATTCATCAAAGATCGATGCACAGTTCCCTTTCCAAATTTATCCTGATTGGTCTGGACGGTGAAATTATTTAAAACTATATGAACACGATAGTGTGGACGAAAAACATTTTATCCTTTTTTCTGGGCGAAAACTCCGTTTCCAACTTTTTCGGAAATAAATGTGGATATACAGTTAACAATAAATACAAGCGAAAATAATGAACGACGTTTCGGTGACATCCTGGCACCATTTTCAAGTTAAAATTCATATGCGAAAGAAAGTTATTTATACTAAGATAAAGGTGTGATAATGAATAAATTAAGATAAAAATAAATGTTCAATGTTTATGTTCATTAATGAGAACAATGCCCGTTCAAGTCTAAACAAATACCTTCGCGCGAATTGAGTCCGACTGAGTGTTAAGGCTCGGTTTCTTCATGCGAATCCACAACATTTCGTGTATTAAGCAATCGAACTTTCCCTGACATTTCTTTAAGATCTTAAAATTGTTGGTCAGGTCGCCAACTTTATCAATTCGGTGTTCATTTTGAAGGTGTTTTCCAATGGCTGAAAATCGGTGTTCCTCAATGCGCTTATAAAGGTGACGGCTGGTGTAACCGACGTATTCTGCATCGCACAGATCACATACATAGTTATAAACAACGCACTGTTGATTTATTACAGGTGGTTTTGACTCCTGTAATTTGAGATCATCGCCAACTTTTCGGCTTCTAAAAACTGGCTGCAGTTTGTGGTCAAGTTTGTTACTCAAGTCCGAGAGGTGTTTCTTTACTATGTCCGCTGATTTCTGGTCCTTGAACGGCAGGACAATGCGGTAGATATTCTCTGTTTGAGGCGTCGATCGTGTGTCTTGTGACATCACTGAATTAACGAAATGGGTGATGGTGGAGTTGACAAGAGAATCTGGGTACTTGAGATTAGAAAACATCAGTTTAAGGCGTTCGCATTCTGTTGTGAATAGTTCCCATGTTGATGAGGCGGTAAGCACGGTTTAGCATGGTTTTAACTAAAGATCTTTTGTAGAGGTTGTCGACGTGACTTTGGTGGTGTAAGAGCAGACCAGTGTTTGTTGGCTTACGGTAAACACTTGTTATCAGCTTGCAGCCCTTCTTGCATACCTCAATGCCCACAAATGGCAGCTTACCATTTGACGCGATCTCCATGGTGAAGGATATAGATGGATGACAGTTGTTCAAAGTCTTCAGAAAGGCTTCTGCGGTTTGTATGTCTTTCACTGTGGCTAGTGTATCATCTACGTAGCGTCTGTAGAAGTCTGGCAACTTGTTCTCGTTCTGTAGCTTTTCTTCGATGGAACAAAGAAAAGTATTAGCCATAAGGGGACCCAGAGGAGACCCCATCGCTACTCCGTCAATTTGTTGGTAGAGTTGACCGTTAAATTGGAATAGCTGTTCCTTTGTTGCTACTGACAACAGTTCAATTAAATCCACTTGCTGATGTTTAGGTTGTGTGTATTGTTGAACCAGTTATCAACAAAAGCTTTTTCAGCAAGGATCTCGATGGTTTCTTATAGTGGGACGTTCGTAAATAGAGAAGAGACATCATAAGATACAAGGATGTCAGTTTCATTGAAGCTCAGTTTGCGAATCTCGTCAGCGAAGGAAAATGTGATGTTTTCTAATCGCAAGTACCCAGATTCTCTTGTCAACTCCACCATCACCCATTTCGTTAATTCAATGATGTCACAAGACACACGATCGACGCCTCAAACAGAGAATATCTACCGCATTGTCCTGCCGTTCAAGGACCAGAAATCAGCGGACATAGTAAAGAAACACCTCTCGGACTTGAGTAACAAACTTGACCACAAACTGCAGCCAGTTTTTAGAAGCCGAAAAGTTGGCGATGATCTCAAATTACAGGAGTCAAAACCACCTGTAATAAATCAGCAGTGCGTTGTTTATAACTATGTATGTGATCTGTGCGATGCAGAATACGTCGGTTACACCAGCCGTCACCTTTATAAGCGCATTGAGAAACACCGATTTTCAGCCATTGGAAAACACCTTCAAAATGAACACCGAATTGATAAAGTTGGCGACCTGACCAACAATTTAAAGATTTTAAAGAAATGTCAGGGAAAGTTCGATTGCTTAATACACGAAATGTTGTGGATTCGCATGAAGAAACCGAGCCTTAAGTAAACACTCAGTCGGACTCAATTCGCGCGAAGGTATTTGTTTAGACTTGAACGGACATTGTTCTCATTAATGAACATAAACATTGAACATTTATTTTTATCTTAATTTATTCATTATCACACCTTTATCTTAGTATAAATAACTTTCTTTCGCATATGAATTTTAACTTGAAAATGGTGCCAGGATGTCACCGAAACGTCGTTCATTATTTTCGCTTGTATTTATTGTTAACTGTATTTCTAAATTTAATCTTATAAGAAATGTGGATATCTCCTGTTTTGTTTTGGTTATAAAAAGTTCAATGTTTGGTTTCTCTTGATAGAAAAAAAGCAAGAGACTTTTATTTTGTATGTGGTAAAACCATCAAGTTTACTATAAAATGCTAAATTGTATTTACACAGAGTGTGTTAACCATTATTATTTTACATTGTAGACACTATCTGACACTAAGAGCCTGCAGTTAATTCTGAGAATCAGCGCAATCTACAGATTAGTGAATAATCTGCGCGCAATGCATGATTTCCATAAGCAATGTGGGAGACATCTGACAGCAAAGGAAATTCATAGTTCGTCGATTCGCTTCTTCAACCGGGCAATAAATTGACCTAAATTTAAAAATTGCTGGACTATGAAGTCAAACACAAAATGACCGTCAAAAATTGGGAAAGAATTTTTCCACGAATACCTTGAGAATAAAACATTCAGAAGCAGGACGACAAGTAGAAATTAGTAGAAGTGTTGAAATCGTTTTTCGTTGTTTTTTACCAGAAAAACAATGTATAATTAAACAATTATTAGATCGGTTTTTGTGATATCCGGAATAATCAAGATCTCGGTAAGTGTTATCAGCCGCAGCCTTCGGCGTGATAGCACTTACCTCGACCTTTATTATTCAGGATATCACAAAAACCTTATCCAAGAATTGTTTATAATAAACGCGAAATGATACCTATTCGAGAGTCTTCTTCGCGACCAAAGTTAGCTAATTTCTTTCTTATTGTGGCGCTTTCGATCGCCGTACATATGTTTTGTATATTATCATAATTTACCTCAAAAGACAACTTACTAATTGGCGTTTTATTTTTTAGCTGATGTATGTGTAAACTACCAAACGCTGTCCGATGCAGAAAGAAAAGAAACCTACCAGTCGGGTTCTGTTACTAAATGCGACGATGACCTCGCTGGCTGGTATCGTTTTCAAGGAGCGGCAGGGACAAAAATGGCGATCTCACGTCCATCAGGGAAAAAATGTGATGCAGACTTTCCTGGCTGGTTAGATGGCAGTCATCCTGCAGTGTCTGATGGTATAGTCACTAAAACAGTCTGCTTTGGGCAGATGTGTAATAATAATAAAGTGCGCGCCATTCAAGTGAAGAACTGCGGCTCTTACTTCATCTACAAGTTGGGTCCACCACCCAGTTGTAAGCTCCGTTACTGTGGCAGTGACTAATTCCATTGTAAATAGCCTTAGTGTAGCACAGCTTGAAAATGGCGGGTAATTACTTCGCGATGTGATTGTTGACATTTTTCTTAGTAAACATTTCATAATAATATTTAGTATATACAGACTCAGTGATCTTGGCGTTTCAAGCAATCTGATTGGTTCGCTATCTCGGGATAATGAGCATTATTCACTCCCTACGGAGTGAATGATGCTTGATCCAAACTGAAACAAAATGGCCGGCGTAAACTCGCGTTTCGCCGGCGTTTCTGAATCGCAAATACTAAGAATACAAGAAGATGGTGGAACAAGAAAAGACAAAAAAAGGCTAAGAAATTTGGCCTGAAGGTTTTCAAAGTAAGATAAGACTACATATTTCGCAATTTGCAGCACAATGTCCAAACAACTCGAGTACTAAAACGATAAACAATTGTTTACCGTCAAGTCGCTCTTCGCCCGGCATCGGCAGAAATGAATACCGCAGATTTATCGGCAGCAACATCAACTGTTATTCAACCAAGATTCTCCACAAATATTCAGGAAAAAGTCTTTGTGCAAGAAAACATCCAGTTTTCACCACAGTTCTGCAGACATTCAGTAAGCTTATAATCTAAACTTTCAGGTGGATCCTTCGCCAACTGCTCTTTCAATTTTCAATTCAAGTGAACTTCAAAAGCTTTGATTCAACGGTCAAAATGTTTTGCAAGCAGGTTTTTGATCAGATTGCAGGTTTGAGTGGTGTTAAAGAACCATTTTGCTAGATTGTGACGAGGATTTTATCGAATATTAACTAGATTTGCCATGTTTGAAGATTCTGTAAACTGTTTCGCGCATGTCGGTTAGTGCCGCTTATATGTATGTTTTCCACGCATGAATTGAGAGGTCAATTAAATCGACTTTAATGGTTTCCTTCTGAAAACTTTGAGATCGCTTGTTGTTGAGATCACATCGTGTGTATATACTAAAACAATTATTCTTTGAAATCTCGGTGAATATTCTACCACGTATCACCTCGATTTCAAAGAATAATTGTTAAATATCTATAAGATTGCTGGTACACCAGATTGCGAAAGGTGTCACTGTGGCACCGACTGACCACTGAAAATAACCTCAGTACAACTAAAATTGGCGGGTGAATTTTTCTTGACCTGCTTCATAAGATTTTTCCTAATATAATAAGTATCTCTAAACAAACAAATGCCGGTAACTCGAACTCGGATAACTCGAACAACCCCTCTAACTCGAACTAACTTCTATTTCCCTTGGACCCGTTTTCAGTCATTTCTACTCGGTTAACTCGAAAACCCCGCTAACGCGAACTTTTTTTCTGTTTCCCTTCAGAGTTCGAGTTAGCGGTGTTCAACTGTACTTACTACTTTAGTCTGAAAATAAGTTGAAAAAATCACTCTCCTTACCGCTCGAAAGAAACGTTTCAGCTTTTAAATTCTTTTCCATTCTAATGATGTAATCCTATCGAGAGAGTGTCAGTATGGAAATTTCAAGATGTACCGGCAATCAATAGAGAGGGAGGATTTGATCCGGTGAAAAAGAGATGACTGCTTCTTAAGACTTTACACTGTAGCTCCGGCAGAAGATAATTAGAAATCATGAACTTATTTGCTCGCAAAGCCAGCACTTCTATACTGTAACTTGTCTTCTTAGTATTACCTTCGGGATGTTTCATTACTTTGGGCCAACATTTTATCTCAAATTTACTCTTGCTCTTAATACTCATATATGCCTATAGATTTACTTTACTTTCAACTTCAATTTAAGTTGTTTAAGTTCTGTTTTAAGTTGTACATATTTTTTATTCTATTTTATATTTTCTATTTTATCCTGTATTTTTACTTACCCGACCCCACGAGCATTACGCTTAAAATATGACACTAAACTTAGTCCAGAAGCAACAAGGAGAAATAGTCGATTAAGCGAAGGAAAAGATGTAATAGTCGATGCATTTCCTGTATAAACTCATGCAACAATGCATCATCAGGAATCTCAGTATATACAAGACCTTGTTGCGCACAAAGTTTGTTAATTTTGCAAACTTAGATGAGTATTTCAACTCCTCGTCCAAAGAACAGGGGACGGGGGGGGGAGGTGTTTGGGGGGATGTCACAGCAGCTCAGGCCAACTCGACTCTTGTCTTAATTATAACATTAGAATACCCCCCACCCCCCCCCCCTTTACACCGGTGTTAAGAACGTATGGATTTTAAGTTAAGACACTTGTGTGCTGCCGTAAAAAAACGTAAATTGTGCTGTATTATTTCTATACAACATCTTCATGAATAATTACATAAAAAAACCTCAAGCTCAAAACACATGTTAAGAATATTACGAAATCGGCAGCGTTCCTGACTAGCCACAATCAGTGTAATTTTACGCCTGACATGGGGCATCGTAAGAACGGTATACGTAATTTAAAGAAAATTAAGCTTAAAACGCAAGTTTTAACATAAAAATGATTTCGATTTTGCAAAAAAGGATGGCGTGCGTGCGTTTTTCGTGGGTTAAATAATACATTTTGAAAAACGAATCTAAAGAATCACAAGAGGACTTCGTTAGAATTCAAACGAGGTTTTTATTCTAATTATATAGCTGTCAGTAAATCCTATATTGTCAGCGCAGCTATTTTTCCTTAATTTCTGAGAACTGTCCAATTTGGGATTAAATTTGGATAGTTTCAATTAGAACTTTCAGGTAAAATGCACAAACTGTCCAATTTAAGAAAAATTGGACAGTTTTGTCTCAGCCAATCAAATCGAAGGAAAAACGACATGTGACGGATATCAGCCAATTAGCATTAAGCATAGCGTCAGCACGGGAAACTTGTCGCATTGTTAGTCGACAATGGCGGAATTTTTAAGGCAAGTTTGCTACGTTTTTCCATTCCTTTTGAGCTTTTCAACAATAGTAACAACAAACAGAAATTTTCTATTATAAAATTTGAAACGATCTCTGACTTAAAAACTTTAAAAATACAAGCTTTCGGCTGTTTGAACTACAGCCTTCGACGGGTAAAATGTAAAAAGGTAAAATATGCAGTGTGTGAAGTTGCGAAATAAAAATGCTAATAACTAAGAATATTTGTTAAAAAGAATGTTGTACTGTCCAGGTAGAGGACAGGAATTGTTATCCGCATTGGGAGTTAGCTTCGAATGCCACGCTTCCAACGTTTTTCTTGTTCTAAAGCCGCCTTTGTCAATGACAGATGCATTATCAAAGTCAATCGCGTGATTGTTGGACCAGACGTGATTGGCAATTCTTGAACCTTTTGCCGCGGTTTTTACATTTCTCAGGTGTTCTTTTTTTTTTTTTTTTTTTTCTACGTTGTCAGAAGAGGAGCTAGCTACACTAAGAAGCAAAAACTAAGAGCAAAACACCTCTAATAGTACAAAACTTGGGTGAACGTAAGTGCAGCGAAGCGAAGCAAGAAATCTGTCAGATATTCATCGCCACGAGCTAGATGCAATTCTTTGTCGTTTTATGCTGAAATTCGAAAAGAAAAGACGGCCATGAGGTATGAACGAAATAGTGGAAAGGAGTATGTCAGATTCAAGAAGTTGTAAAGCTCTTCGGACACTTTGTTTACGACTTTCATTGATTGATGCAGTGTTTTCACTCACTTTGTAGCAAGCTTCGCAAACTCAGGTGAATAAACTGTTGCACTGTTTTGTTTAAGTTTTATTTGTGATACAATGCTTTGAGTGAGCTGCATGTGCTGTGTTATGCCTACTATTGTTGAATGTTTTTCCCGTTCTGGACATATAAAAAAGTTTATTGTTTACGCTGGATTGACTGACTACAAGCTATATAATTAATATGTAACCGGACTATATGCTTGTCCAATTTGGAAATAATTAGATTCAAAAAATTCCTCTGACAGCCAAATTGGCCTCGGCCTACGGCCTCGTCCAATTTTGGCTGCCCTTGGAATTTTTTTCATCAAATTATTTCCAAATTGGACAGCATGTAGTTCAATTACGTATACTAATTTTTTACCAGTATAAGTTCGACGTTTTCTATACCAAATATTTTAAAGCGTGATATGAGGTGATCACGCAAGGTACAAGCTAACTGTGATTACATTTTATTAGAAGATAAATCATTAACCTTAGACGACAAAATGTCAAGACAACTTGGTTCTCTCTCGGTGTTACTTTACACATCAACCCTATTCAGACCGGGCTTTTTTGGACCTTCTTAGACCGGGGGGTTTAAGCAATCACCATGAAACATATAGGATGTATAGTACGTCCGAAACTCTTTCTTTTGGTATACGTCACGTGGGATGGTGACGTCACATCACGTGACAATTACATCATGATGTCAAAACAGCCGCAATCTTGGATCCGCCATCCTGGATTTCAAAAATTTTCCAAAATGCCAGAAAACCCCCCAAAATCACTGCAAAGTACTCAAAATGAATAAAAATGTGCTTTAAACCCGTAAAAATGTAAAACTAATTCCATTTAAGTTGATTTTTAGTAACAGAAACACGCAAAATTACAAATTTGGGAAAACATGCCTGTCAAAATGCCGTTGCCATGGTGATTTCAAGTTCCTGACACATCATTCAGCCCTACTAAATTGTTGCCAGATAAATTTTAGGAAAACACAGAAAGTTTGGCAGCGTTTGGTTAAATCTTTACAAAGTTATAAAAGTTCAAAGTCAGCGCGGGCCTCAAAAGCCCCCCCCCCCCCCTCAGTCTGAATAGGGTTAAAGTAGGAAGTTTCGTTTTGTTTTATGTTTTATTACATTTTATATCTTGACAGTGCGTGATTTTTAAGAATGAAGAGGTTATGAACGCAACTGCATGTACATTTTTTTTCATCGGACACGTCAAGTTTATTGACCAATCAGAATGTCCGGTGTAATAAACACCCATGTCAATTATACGTAAATTTTTATTTACAAAATTTAAGTACCCTTAAACTGTAATTTTACCTTTATGGAGGTTTTGTTAATTACTGTATGCTGCATTGAAAAATAAAATAATAATGATAAAAACTGTCTGCCGCTTATCCAGCTTATCCAGCTTATCCAGCTTATCTCTGATCTAATTTCGTCGCACCGACTTGTACGCAAAGGGGTGGGTGTACCACAGGTGTCACCGTGTCGTCAGATACTCGCCTGGGAGTAAGCGGGATCGCAACGATTGAAAGGAAGTGCCGCGGCATCTTACTGTTAAGCATCGTTGGCGAGCTCTTTGCGCGCATCGTTTGACACAGACTGCAGATACTTGCTGATAGCAAATGACCTGACTCGCAGTACTGCTGCCGTTTTAAGAGGTTACCTGTATGCCAACTGCATGGATAGTGTTAAGAACAGCACTAGATACACATCTCGCCTTTATAGGCCTGAACAAAGCGTTCATTCTTTTGAGCAGAGGCGATCTATTCAGGATGCTACCAATACGTAATTGGCTATTCACCAAAACTCTTTATAGTACATTGTGTAAGTAAAGTGCGCGCTCTGATTAGTCGATTAAGCGTCTGCTATTTTCCCCATGGGTAGACGCTGACGAACACCATTAGCTTGAATTTGGACATTTATAAACATATTTTCAATATGGCGGAAAGTGCATCATTGTTTTGTTTACATGTTTATTGACCTTCGTGGCCTCGATCGCAACTACAGAAGTCAAAAGAGTTTTTGTTTTAAAACGAGGCCACGAAGGCCAATTAACATGAAGACAAAAGAATACAGGTTTTTCGGCCATTTTTGAAAGAGGTGTATGGCGTCATTTCCATGGTCTATACATGCAAGTGTAAAGAACACTGAACAATGTGGTTGATTTGTTTCATACAATAAAACGGAAAATTTATCGGCGAATTAATTGGAAAACCTGTGCGAAATCGCGCGCGCGCGTGACAGTTCGTATAAAGATCACCGGCTTTCCAAAGAAAGATGCGACGGTTTTCACAAGTTTTTCGAAATTTTCCTTGAGTTACACGTTAATTAATTTGTGTGATCTATATTCTCATCGATAACAACTATCTACCAATGAGCGCGTGGGTATTTTCTCAGTTATTGTATAATTAGGTAAGTTGAGCGTCAAGCTTTACCCTGTGCGCCATAAGTTTTTCTTGCGCGGTTTCCAGTGTCCGTCATGTCTCTGTTGTGATCAACGCGATAAAACTTCTCATCGCTTCACCGCTTTCGGTGACGGACTTTGGCCCCCGCGAGTAATCAGTGCGACATTCAACATTTCAAGCAGAAATTGATGACATCTAGTGGTGCGCGTAAATCCGTAAAAAAGACAACTGACGTTATCTCCTCGCCAGTAGGGACTTTAAGCACCGACAACGGGAACCGCAACGGGGACTGGGAAACCGAGAAAGGTCTGGGGAGACGACGCGGTTTTGGCGCGTATTTAGAAATGGTTAAGCGGTCACAACAAGAATCCGACGACAACGCCGACCGACATTCGCATTCTGTTAAATATGCCTAAGCTAAAAGAAGTTAGAAATCAACTACTGATAAGCCACTCTCAAGGAGTGATAAACGATGAAGAGTTTTTGCTATTATACGATTTAAACAAGTCAAAAAATCTGGATCTTCCGTACGAATCCTATGACTATTTTGACTTTGATATGCTGGAGAACGACGAGTGCTTGTCGGAATTTCGATTTCACAAACAAGATATTCGACTTTTAGCCGACGTTCTACAGGTACCTGATGTAATAACTTGCTATCAAAGAAGTGTTTGTAGTGGCCTGGAAGCCCTTTGTGTTGTACTCAAGAGACTGGCATATCCTTGTCGGTATGCCGATATGATACCCAGATTTGCGAAGCCCGTTCCAGTACTATGTATGATCAACAACTACATGGTTGATTTCATATACCAGATGCATAGCCACAGAATTCTTCAGTGGAATGACGCCCTACTTAACCCTCGTGCGCTTGACAAGTACGCGACAGCCATCACAGCTCAAGGTTCCCCTTTGGAGAACTGTTTTGGCTTTATTGATGGAACTGTTAGGCCGATTAGTAAGCCAGGTCAAAATCAGAGAATAGTCTACAATGGCCATAAAAGGGTGCACGCCATTAAATTCCAGTCCGTGGCACTTCCGAATGGAATGATTGGAAATATGTTTGGACCAGTTGGTAAGAGGGAAAACATGAATGTTTTTATATTTCTTCAGTTTGTTTGTCTTTTTTCCCCTTATTCTGGGAAGAGCTAGGGTATTCGGAAATAAAGTTTATTATTATTATTATTATTATTATTATTATTATTATTATTATTTATTAAAGGTGGGAAGTCGAAAGAAGTTCTTGTACTAGTGGAATAACATGTTTTGTGATTTTGTTATGTAGAGGGAAAGCGCCACGATGCTGCGATGCTGCATGATTCACATCTTCTTGATGATCTACAGCAGTTTGCTTTCACACCTGGGCCTATTTTGTATCCAATGTGCCTCTATGGAGATCCAGCCTACCCTTTAAGATTGCATCTTCAGGCTCCATTCCGAAACATGCGTCTTACTCCACGAATGGAACTGTTTAATAAATCTATGAGTCCTCTAAGAGTTTCTGTCGAGTGGCTATTTAATGATATAGTCAACTATTTTAAATTTATTGATTTCAAAAAAAACCTTAAGATAGGTCTCTCAGCCGTGGGGAAAATGTACCTAGTTTGTGCTGTACTAAGAAACGCCCTAACATGCTTGTATGGCAACACAACATCAGAATTCTATAATCTAGACCCCCCTACCTTGCAGGAATACTTTGCCTAGTCTTAAAGGGAATGTTTTCTTTGAGCACATTGTTATTTCAATGTTTGTCACAAAATATTCTGCTATTTGAATGATGTAATGGCCAAAGGGTACTAATATAATGTTTATATTATTTTGAGACACAACTGCAATTAATCATGTGACAATAATAAAGGTGGAAATGTCTATGATGCTTTTAAAAAGTTCAATGTGTCCTATGGCCTATGGATCAAGCATGTTTTTTCGGGTTTGAAATCCACTCACCACCACCACCCCTCCCCTTCCCCACCCCACTCCCCCCACATCCATGCAAAAATTTCACTTGCCACTCAAAAATGCTTCAAAGCTTTGCTTAAGAGAATTTGAGTTTGTCTACCGTATGCTGTGGTTAAGTTTTCCTTTGGTACCATTTTGGACCCCTTAATTGTTTAGATGTCATTCAGGGATCAGGGTGTCAGGTGACAACTGAGTGTACCCAGGAAATAGGAAGGACAGTGGCCAAAAGTAGGAATCTTCACCCCTAAATAGGAGGCTTTATTTTAGTTCTTTTCTGAAAACAATCCCAACATCAACTCTATCCACAACTGTGTGAATGCTTGAAATATTTAATATATTTCAACAAGAACAAGACTTGTTTACAAACAACATAACAGTTCAATTTAAAATTTCACCAAATATGTGCATGTAGATAAACACCACTGATTCATTCCTCTAAACAATCCCAACAGCAACTCTGTCCACGACTGTACATGTGTGAACACTTGAAATATCTTTTAGATATTTCAAATATATTTCAACAAGAACAAGACTTGCTTACAAATGACATTAAAGTTCAATTTACCAAATATGTGCAAGCAAATAAACATCACTGAAAAAAAAAAAGGACTTGAGACCCTGCATAATATGAACATGGCAAAGATAAATGAAGCCAGGGCTCTATAGATTTTAGTTGGACAGGTATATAGACTGATTAATTGTCATAAAAAAGGAAGGACTTGTTTGCCAATCAAGTCAAAGGCCAATATCAGTTTATTTATCCTTCACCAGGTCTTTGAGAATTGCAAACAAAGCCTGGTTTTGCTGCTGCTGCTGGTTCATCATTGTTAACTGCATTTGAAACTGTTGCCTTTGTAACTCCAGCTCTTCTTGCCTGACCTTAAAAAAAAAAAAAAGTTCCACTGTAAATTGCTTTAAATAATTTTAATTAAAAGAAATTGATTTAAGGTCATTGCCTTAGTGTATTGCATTGTGCATCCAGGTTACTGCGCAGAATTTTACGTGTAATTAGCATGCACATATTAACAAAAGGGCAGCATTTATCTATGCGGCTTAGTCCATGAGAGAAGTATGTGACCTATCAATTTCTTTCTCATATTTTGGTTACAAGTAGAGAAAAAATCTAATACCATTAATTCTAATTTAGAAAACACTACCCCACAAACTTCTTGGCTTTTTGTAATCATGTATAAATAAAGGTTACAGTGTACTTACTCACTCACTCGCTTACTCGCTTACTTACCTTTGCCTGCTCTTTTAAGTAATCAATTGTTTCAGCTCCACTTCTTCGCACTCGCTTTCCTGGTTTGACATCAGGATCTGCACAGCCTGCATCCAGCTGTTGTTTCTTTCTTGTCTCTCCCACTCTCTCTAATGCTCTATTCCGCATCTCTTCTGCCTCCTTTTTTTCTTTCTCAATCTTCTCTTTCTTTCCTTTGGACTGATTTTGTTGTTCTTTATCAGCAGCATCTGACTTCTCACAAATTTCTTCCATTGCATTGTCGAATTCACTGGGGGGATCTCCCTCTATGCCGCTGGCCTTTTCTTCCTCTGACATTTTCTTTTTGTATTTCTTTATAAGAGTGAGATTTATCCTGTCCCTCACAGACCTTGCATTGACTGCAAATTTTGGATCTGGCACTGCATTGAGGTGAAAGGATATAACCTCCCAAAGACTTGATCTCTCTCTACTTCCTTTTGGTTCTGAGAAAGGGTCAACAGCCAAAACCTCTCTCACCAGAAGGATATCGTGATCTTTGGTCCAATGCATTGGACCTGACCTGGAAAGGAAAAAATCACTTTACAATATACCATTTTGTACTGAAAGCAAGAATGGGGCAGCTCTCTCATGACACCACAGTCAAAGACAACAAAGAAATACAAGGCTTGTCTAAGGCTTCAAATTTTCAGCTTTAACTAATCCATTCTTGTTTTATAATTTACATTTAAAGAACTTACATGATTCAGTTCCTGAATTTTCTTGAATCAATCTATTACAAATAAGCAAGACTACAATAAGTAAATAAGCTCTTACATTACCACACAAGGATGAATTATTACTGTACATTACCACAAAAGGATGAATTATTATTGTTTCCAACTTTGTAGAATGTCTACTCTGATAATTATTTCAGTGCATAAAGGTGTCTTAATTGAAAGTATAGTTGTTTTCATACATGCAAGACTTTCAATAGCACAGGTACACAACGAAGAAAATTACATTTGCCGACAGTCAAATCTGCAGACATTTGTCGCCCTTTATTTTGAGGTTTTAATTTTCAGCATACCATCGGTTTTCCTAAATTTCGACCAGAAAATTAAAGCCACCGACGGCACTTGAAAGAACACCTTAAACTTGACTAAAGCTGCTTGTAATATTAAAACAGTAAGCTAATATTTTGCCTTCTTAATACCAGGCCGTTGTTGGCGGACGCTTCCCGCCATACGAATCTTCTGAGAAAATCTTGATAAATTTCGCAGTATTCACCGTTTGTAAGTCTTGGTGCAAATCAACTTGGACGCCTTGGCAAGTCTTATTTTGAACAAGAAAGAAAAGCAAGTAATACACATTGAAAAATAACGGAAAACTAGCAAAACAACTCGGTGTTAAAAGAATTGACAGTGGCTGTGAAATTATTTTCGCCACCAGATTTCTCCAGTTTGAATTTGTAAATGAATTCAATTATCTCGCATAAATTGCGACAAAAAATTCATGTCGACTATCTTTACAGTTTCTTAAATACCATTTGATATTAATTATTTCGTTTAAGAGCAAAGAACAAACAAAATGTGTGAAAAGCTACTTACATTGCACTCACGTTTTCCGACGACGCCAAAAGCAGCCAGTTCACGTCGGGCCCCGGAGCAGAACGTCAAGATTTTTCCCGCCAGACATGCGCAGAACGTTATTGGGGTTTTCCCTCGCGTTTCCACGTCCCCGTTGCGGTCCCCGTTGTCGGTGCTTAAAGTCCCTAGTATAGGCAGGGAAACAGGCAGACAAACTAACTCAGACAGACAAAGTGCGTACTATTTCAGATTTCCTCTTGGCATCCCTGCGTCGGACTTTTAGAACTTTACTCAATAACTAAGGTTTTCTTTAAAAATACATAATAAAACGGCGCTAATTGTTTTGAAATTTTCCTACAAGGCACGAGATGTCTTGACATAAAAATTAAAGGACAATTAGTTAGGATACCGCTTATGTCTTACCATGCCGCGAGAAATGTTTAATTCTGGTGTTAAAATTACATTTCAGCGAATTCGCATTAACCTGGCCGCCAGGTTTTCACTTGAACTCGGGAAAAGCCCGAGTTCAAGCCTAGCCAGCAAGCTTGACTTGAGGGGACTTGGTGTCAACCATGGTATATATGGAGACCTTGCCCAGGCACTGGGCTATCTGCTGGTGTCCACCTGGGTTTAGCCATCAAGACTGTGGGGGGGGGAGGGTGTCAATTTTGACAGCTGGGCCTAGCTAGGTTCTGGCCCCTTTGAGCAATTTTGTGTGAACTTTGAATGCACAAGTGTAGTCTTTAAATATTTTGAATGAAACCGGTGCAGGGTGCCCTGAATAGAAGGTACCCTGCCAGTGTTGCAGCTGCCAGCTGGGCTCCTGGGGTGACAACCATCTAGCCTGGGGGTGTGCTTGGGACTTGTACTAGCCCGGCCGGGCTGTTTTGGGCGGTGGGAGCCAGGTTCTTGGAAAACATCTCTAGAAATCGCGGACCTCCGAGTCCGCGAATAGTATGTCCTGCGGTACATTGACCGTAGAAGCGAACGCAAGAATTACAAAGAAAATGTATGGAGAATGAAATGTTTTATTAAATATTTCTTGACAAATTAACAAATGTAAAAATGTGAAAGCGGAACACAATAGATTGATGTATTAAGAGGCTCCGACGGAGAATATGGAGAATCGTTGGACAGGCTGGGAAAATCGAAAATCTTGAAACTTTGCCTGAAGAACACCTTTGGGGAACTATGTTCGAAAATATTATTCTCATCTTCTGGGAATTTATGGTTTTCGAGAAATTAAGAAAAAACGAAAATAACGGTTTTTAGCTCATTAAATATGCAAAAAATATACGTTAAAATGGCAAAGTTCTCGATATTCCTATAAGAGCAATTTTCAATGCTTTGAATCGAAATAAACGTAGAATAATAGCTTTATCTTTCTTCTTTCAAGAAACATACACTTTTAATTTTTTCTAGCTATTTTAAGATTTTCATCGCCTTTTAAAATATTGCTCTATCAAGCACTTCGGGAAACGGCAAAAGTTGAGAAACTTTAGAGGCCGAAAAAGCACCTTGATATGTCCGATAGCGAGTCAAACTAAACACTGTGCAAAAGCTCGATGTCTCTACTATTATAATATCAAATAAAAAAACTGGGTACTCGAGATTCACACCGATAAGAAACGCAAGTTCACGACGTACTCGTGTCTAATTTGCATAATGCTATTTTATAAAGACGTCCTCCGTTGACTGTTCTGGTCTGTTTTATTTCCATTTGTAGGCTACGATTTTCAAGAAATAGACATCATAGCGTGTTTTTTATTCTGTTCTATATCAATCTTGGTTTGCGCTAACATTCTGTTAACATTTACCGAATATAAATTTACAAATTAGATTAAGAGTAGTCGCCATTACGTGACCCGCGTCACGCTATTAATATATTTTTATTAACAATTCAACAAAAGTATAAACTAACTTCTTTATGCTTTAAAACTTCCACTATTTAGAGCATGGTATTACTATTAGTTTAAGGCACTTAGTCGCAAACGTCAGTTTTCTTACTAAAAAAGGGAAGGCTTGCGGTATGTTGATATTTACAATCCTTGCTTAAGATAATATCAAGTTATAGCAATATCAAGTTCAAGTTTCCTGCAAGTTTGACCTTTAAGTTTTACTCAAAGCTAAGATTTCGTGTTATTGCCGTTAACTTGAGGAGAGTTTTGAAGTTTTGTATCCTGTATAAAACAGCCACAAAAATTATTCATTCCGTGAAAATGGAAAAACTGCTTGGAAAAATATCAAAGCGTACAATCTCCAATCTAACTTGACATACATTTGCATCCATCGGCTAGCTGAGATCCTTTAAACCTTCGTATCACTCAGTCCGTACGGATGAGGCTTTTGCAAATCAAGGCCAAAACAAGTGCTGATAACACTAATGGAGACCTTGATAATTCTAATTATAGCAAAAACCGAATTAATAATTGCTTTTATATGAAAGTGAAGTGAATTCATGGTTCACTGATTCGCTTCTTCAATTCGACCGATGAAAATTTAAAAACTTGTGAAACAGAAAGAAACGGACAACAAAAAGAAGCTACCAAAAATTGCGAAGGAGCTGTTCCACGAAAACCTTAAGGAAGAAAGCATCCAGCAGCCGGAAGACGAGAAGGACACAAATGTTGAAATTGTTTGCCGTTAATTTGTTTACGTGTATAAGAGCCTACAGTTAATTAATTCTGGGAATCGGCGTAACCTACTGATTAAGGACATGCTTCACGGGGCAATTTTCCTTAAAACTTGTAACGCAGCAATGATGACTAAAATCATTGCAATTTGACGAAGGAGAGTCACACGTCCGCAATTTTTATTTGCAACTTGCAACGCCGGCAGCCGCTAGAAATTACCATTCTGCGAACGAAGTGACACGTGAGCTCGAGCGAAGGACGAGCGATCTCCCTCTGATTGGCTCATTTTAATAAAATTACGTTGGAATGTCACATGCACATGTCTCGCAATCTTTTCTTGTATTCAGTTAATTCTGGACATCAATGCAACCTACAGATTATTCACTAACCTGTTAGAAGATTAGTGAATAATCTGTATGTTGCGTCGATTCCCAGAATTATAATTTACTCTAGGCTCTTAGCGAATGAGAAGTCAGTGACTACAATAACTAATTATCCAAAGCGACTATATATATGTCAAGGATTTTACCAGATTTTTGAACAGCCCGAAATTAAAATTTGTGTCGCAGGAAACCTAAAAATAATAGTCCATTTTATATATTAGAGCATTGAAGCTGTTAAGCTGTTTACGCGCATCTTTGGCTGCGGATGGCTCGGATGAAAACGTACGGATTGCAACTTAAACTTGCTGGAACAAGCATGCCCGTTTCTTTAAACACAAACCAAGATTTCTTGCTATCTATTCCTCGGTCACCCCGGGTAAAGGAGGAAAATCCCTAGATGTATCGGATAGGTCAGCTTGTATCAATTCACAGTTTAGTTATACAGTAGTGTGATTCCAAGAAAAAAGTATTCATTTAACCTTACCTGCACGGGTAAGCAACAATTTTTTTTCGTTATCAATACTGTCCGTATTGGTCAAGATGTTACAATACTTTAAATGTGCTTTGACATCACGGTCACAGTCTTTTAAATTTACATATTAAACAACTTCTGGATTGTGTGGGCTTGGGCCACAAGCCCCACCAACAAGAGAGGCAAAACTGCAAAGGGACATTATTGTTTTGAATTTTAGCCGAGAAAGTTCTTGCTTTCGTGTTAAATGTCCTGTCGCTGTGTACGTGTTCGGTCTCTCAAAGGAAAGTTTAATTTAATTTTGTGATCTGACGGAATGAATGGATTTTGCACGATCAAAGACTTTTTTTTATAGTTATTGTAAAACAAGATAGGAAACTTTTGGCATTTTATTCCATACATGACAACTGAACGAAAGAACGGCGATATATGTACATGACAGTTTTAATATTTGTGTACATTTATGTACACTAAAAAGTAAACTTCCAAGTTAATTAATAATTCCTTACTACATGCATGCGTTCTACTTTTGACTTAAGTAACGTGAGTAAATAAAATATTTATATCATTCCCAATTTCAGGTAAGTGAATGAAATGATCTAACTGTTTATTTCTTAAATTTTGAAGTGCCAGAATCTAAACAAACTAATAATCTTTCCTCCGATCTTTGACAAAAAATTTCAGAACATGCACGTGACACAGGTCACGCAATGAGGAACTCAGTCGATAATTTTTACTCTTTTCTTCTTTCTGAACCTCTATATAACCTAAGTATAGGCATAAGACGAAAAAAAAAATAAAAGCGAGTTTAAACTTGCTTTATTTTGTGCAAATCATTTCTTCCAAATGGAAATAAAGCGAAGCAGATCTCTTAGCGGGGGACGTCTTTCAAAATAAGAATATGCAAATTACGCAAGAATACGTCGTGAACTTTCGTTTCTTATCGGTGTCAATCTCGAGTACCCAGATTTTTTATTTGATATTATGATAGTAGAGACATCGAGCTTTTGCACAGTGTTTAGTTTAACTCGCTATCGGACATATCAAGGTGCTTTTTCGGCCTCTAAAGTTTCTCAATTTTTGCCGTTTCCCGAAGAGCTTGATAGAGCAATATTTTAAAAGGCGATGTAAATCTTAAGATAGCTAGAAAAAATTAAAAGTGCCTGATGCTTGAAAGAAGAAAGATAAAGCTATTATTCTACGTTTATTTTGATTCAAAGCATTGAAAATTGCTCTTAAAGGAATATCGAGAACTTTGCCATTTTTACGCATATTTTTGCATATTTAATGAGCTAAAAACCGTTATTTTCGTTTTTTCTTAATTTCTCGAAAACCATAAATTCCCAGAAGATGAGAATAATATTTTCGAACATAGTTCCCCAAAGGTGTTCTTCGGGCAAAGTTTCAAGATTTTCGATTTTCCCAGCCTGTCCAACGATTCTCCATATTCTCCGTCGGAGCCTCTTAAGAACCACATTGTACAAGAATTGAAGTGCAGACTTCGAATTTCATTTGTATTCATGAACGTTTTCTGCGAACAGTTTTTGAGACCAAAATTATCAGGCGTAGAGGAGAAATGTATGGCGAAAACCGAAAACTTAAAGTTTATAAACGGGGATTATCGGCAAACTGAATGTGATCGAAAAAATGTGAAAGCAGATTTGATAAAACTATACATGAATCTAACTCACCAAATGATTTACATCTCCTTCCGATTAGATTTCATTTGTATCTTTGCCGTTAGAAAACCACAAAAAATCGCATACTGTAAACACACGGCGGCAGTTCACATTGAAATCCCAAAATCCGCTGTCTTTGAGCTACGATATTTCAGCCGTCTTTGCTCCAATTTTGCCGCAAAAGCCATCGTTTGAAAGATCTTTTGCTCCATTTTTATTATCAGGCAATATTTATGACCAGTGGTTTTCCTACTTCACAAAATATTACTCTGTGTAGGCTGCATTTTTGTGTACCATCGTAGATGTATATGAGCCCAAAGTCAGGCTTTCGAATCAGCGGCTATTACCAAGTTTCGCGAGCGGTAAATGTAAGATGCATCAAAATTCGCCGACTTCAATGTCCGCGATTTCTAGCGATGCGATCAGATATTGAGGGCCCACCAGCTACCGACTGGCGCCTCCAACAGCTGGGTTGCACTTTGGCTGCATGTGTGGGCCCCCGGCTAGTGAATTTGGCTTCCTGGAGCCTTTCTGGGCCCGACAATTTTATCAGGCCCAGGTTTCTGCGAATTCGCTGAGACATGTAGTTTAACTTTGACACATCATTTACCAAGAAACTGAACGTGGGGTTCTGAATGAAAATGGAAACTTTTTTTGGATATCTGATCTTCTTTACTTTAAACACTCTACAAATTATTGTTTTAAGCTAGAACATTTTTTTAACTATATGAAACTGCATTCGAAAGGTGAACGAATGGCCTTAATTTGTAGCTACATGCTCCGATGTTTTCAAGAAGGAACAATGCTTTTAGTCATGCCCACACTGAAACTAACTTTTAATATATAGATTTAGGCACGCCTAAAAGCGGAGCTCCCCATTTATTTAATTTTCACTGGAATTTACAATGTTTTCATTCTAGTGAATAAGCGGCTACTACTAATGTACATACATACATACATACTTTATTGACTTTCCCCCCTAGAGGCTTTTCAAAGACAATGAAATGTTTATGGCGGTTTATAGGTGCAATACAAATTTAAATAGCTCACGGTTAAACTGAATGTCAGCAGTACGACAAAAACAATTAATCTTAAAGCGGGGCAAAATCATTACTCATGGCACGAAAAATTACTTTAGAGTACAGTAGATTATCTGCTTTCTAGCAATAGAAAATAGTTTCGCGATCCTGTTATAGTTTCGCAGCAGTTTAGTAGACTCAACAATATCTATTACATTGATATAGAATATATTCAACGTACATTACAGAGTCTGTCGGATTAGCTCAATCAGTAAGGTGCCAGTCTGCGGAGCGGGAGGTCGTGAGTTCAAATCCCTGAGGGTCAATTTTTTTTTCTTTTCTTTTTTTTTTTTTACCCCGTAGCAATAAAATGGTTTGTTTATTATTTCAACCCGATTTAGCTTTCGAATGCTCCTTTATGTACGATGCTGGCTTTACTGATAGACACGAAAGTCATCGATCGATTTAATATGGCTCTCAATGTCCACTTTTTTGGCGGTCGATTACTTTCTATACGTAATTTTCAGCCACATTTTGTTTCATTGCTTCTTGTTTTTCTTTTCAAACCTCTTTAAATTTTAAAGGCCGCCTTTATACGGCCGCCTTTATACGGCATTCTTGCTTCACTCTTTCTACCATCAAACCATGGCCGCCATGTTGCGCGACTCCGTACGCCGTACGTACGCGCCCGCGAAACATGCCGCTATCCATGTTGACCATGAAAACTCATTTTGATAGTGTTCCTTCTTTCATGGTATGGTGCTACGCTTAGGAGCTCCGCTATAAGCACCTACTGTGGTTGGTGGTCGAATGCGACACAAAGAAAAAACTCACATATCCCCTACAGTGGCTGTTACTTTCTGGTAGTGTAGGAGCTTGTGTATGTCTCAGATACCAAGAGACATGCCGGCGGGGTCCTAAGCTCCTTGCAGCTTCAATCAAGTCGGACAGGCCTGGGAGAGGAGAAAATAGACAGGACACTCCCTGCCAATCCCTGGCCCTCCAGTCTGGGAGTCAGGTGTGGGGATAGCTATATACCGCGCCCTGTCAAACAATTATTACAGAAACTGCAAAGTCATTATGGTGCCTTGTTATAAGGAGTTCGACAACGCGCATTCAAGAAATGAAACGTATCCCACTAATACCCTTGACTTTCTGCAAATGTATGTCGTCAAGTGGAGTTCAGCGCCTCCCACTCCTCTATGGCAAACGACCGACTAGCCCAGTGATCCGAACTATGGAACCCTTTGTACATAACTTCTGTGAAGCGCTATGCTTCACCAAGCTGTACTGAACTGACTAACTCTACTCTCAACGAACATTCTAATGATATGAAGCCGTATAAAAACGTAAACAGTTCAAAGTGTCGCAAAAGTCAAAACATTAGCGACAGCCGACTAACACCAGCCTAGCATGTTTTTGGCTTGGTGTTGTTTCTAGACTGCCTTTCAACTGAATTTGCTCATGACACTTTGCCCATGAAATGATTGTCTCAAATTTTCCTCGTTGAGCCTTGGCTAGCCTTCTTCTATAGTATAAGTGAAGTCGTGATGTCGTAGTCTAAAAAGGTCAACAATGAATCGTTCCTGTTTTACATTAAACCAAAGGATAATAATAAATATATAATAGTTTGCCGCGGGAAATTATGCAAGTCTTATAAAAGCTAATAAATGGAAGCTGTAACAAAAGTTCTTCTTAACTCATGCGAAATTTTATTATAAATGCTATTGACGGTGTTTCATAATAATGGTGAATTTGTCATCATTAAAAACATTTGCGGTTTTAACTAAAAATAGCTCATTCGCTTTAAGAAAGTAGCAAATTGTCATAATATAATATAAATGAAAAGCCATTAGGGCAAAACATATTTTGTGAAGAGTGGAGCGTTTCACTTTAATATTTTATAGCCCTATTTTAAAATGGCGCAGTACGCAAAACTGTTATATTTTGTTTCTCAACAGTGCAATTCTCCTAATTTCCCTACATTTTTCAGTAATACAGATTGGAAGAAAGTGTTTGCGTTTTAGCCAGTCACGTGTCGCTTTTCTCGTGATCATTCTCTAAAATCTCTCGACCAGAATGCTTAGTTTAAGAAGAACTTACGTGGAGAATTTAGAAGGTGTTGATCACTATTGGCACTTGGCAGGACAACGCTAGCACTCGGATAAAACAATGAAAAAAAAAATTGCAGCTTCTTATATGCACGACAAGGCTGATAAGGATTAAAGAAGGAGCCGAGCTTTTATCGTGCATTTGTTGAGAAGGGAAAGCTCAAGGAAGAAGAAAACTTTGGTAAAAAAATTTATTCAAACATGAAAACGCCAACGCTCACGTTTCCCAGAACACCTTCATCATTTAATTAGAATGCAGTATCAATAAAATATATCGCCTGATATCTTTGCCAGATAAATTTTTAAATTTAAACTTTGAATATTTTAAACATCTAATTTTCCTGAAATCATTCCGCATCGGATTCATGTAAAAAGATTATTTCCCGTGCAACATTTACAACGTTTTCAAAGAATGATAAAATTAAACACGATAATTGTATTATTTGTGACAGGTGTTTTTTTTTTGTTCCTTGTAAACATTTTGGTTTGGAGGCATTAATTTTTGACAAAACTTTATATAAATATATACTTTATATATCTTTTAGAACAACATAACTCGCCAATTTAAAGAATGGTCGCCCCTGGGAAATAAAACGGCACGATATTATTTATATTAAAAAAATATTTTCTTTTCACCTAGTTTCGCAATATTGCCAAAGCGGAAAAAAACGTCTGCTCTGCACAAACAAGCGAGGATCAAACGGTAATTGAATAATAGGATATAAGGTAAAGAGAAGTCCTCGGGGACAAAACTTGATGAGCCTGAAATATGCTAATATACATTTACAAATACATTAAAGCAATTAAGCAAGGGTAAAACATGTATGGGGAATTATGAACTAGGGATACTAATTTGATAAACTACCAAACTCACTTATAAAATATCAAAACAACTTAAAAGCAATTACTGGGCTAATTTGAGGTCGAGACTAATTAGCAATTTGGAACAATTATCTTTGGGTCAGGTTTCAAGGCAACTTTAAATTACCGTGCGATGAAAAATTAAATCTCAAAATGCGTGTAATTTGGGACTTAAAATAGGACTTGTTATAAAACGGAACATTCACGCGTAAATTCCAATATATTTCAAACAAGCACTTTAAACTGAAACACACACTACAGAAACTGCCTAAAAAACAAATTAAATAACCCTATTTCACACTCATAAAATATTCATAATTAGAACGGGCCGGGAAGTCTAATGAACAGCAAAACGCATTAACTTGTCATTTGGAGCAATGACTTTATTGGTTTACCCGTGAAAGCTACGAGATATATTTACTACAGTGCCATAACATGACATCCTTCATTAGTCGGTGATTACTTGAGCTGCCACTTCGACTGCTTTTAACCCAACACTATCTTGACTTGTCTTTGAGACGTCAGAACTGAAGACATCCGTTGCGGTTTGAAAAATGAGTTTTCTTCTGCTCTTCGCTTCTGTGTCATGGATTTTAATGCTGCCTTATCCATCTGGCGCGGAGGGTGAGTTCAAAACATCCTTATTTATTTTACCTATTAATTAACATTGTTTCTTTCAACTTGGTATTTTTTATATTGTATACAGTTAGTTAAATTTGGCCAAAGATAGCTGTTTATGTGATTGTCCTGTTGTTTATTTGATTAGTTGGCAAATGAATAACTTTTTTTCGAGTTAGCATCCTCCTCTTACAATCTTCCATTGTGTCGGTAATTCCCAGGAGCTATCGGGATATAACTTATTATACTATTTCCTAATTAAGTAGGAAAGTGACAAGAATAACAAAATCGTCTACTCGAGAATATTGTCTTGTTACTCTATCAAATTTCCAAAGTCCATTCTTTTTAGTTCATTTAAAACACTTCAAACACAATACTACTAAGATTTAAGACAGTCTCTAGATTTCTCATAGAATGTTGTCCACAGCTCGTGCTTTGCGTAAATCTTTTTGACAGTCAAGTTCACATTACCATTCAAGGACAGAAAACCCTCAAGGAAATGATTGAATAAAAGAACTTGTTTAAATTCTGAGTAAAGTCTCTTGTGATGTGAGGCTCCTCTCAGTTCCCAAATATACTATCTAAAAATAATCATGAAAGAAGTCGAACTTGTTTGCCGGATTCAAATGTTCTCTGTGTTATAAAAGTTGCGTTTTGAACTTAATTTTCTTTTACATTACGCATAGACTGTGCTTATTTTTTCACTTGCAGGCGCAACTGATCAACACTGAATTTTGACTGTTAATGGGAAAAACAACTGAGGAAGTTATTAGCAAGTAGATTCGCGTTAATATTCGTCAATATTAAGTTACTGTTTGTCAAAAGCCACACCAATTAGGGCACATTTGTATAGGCCGCGACGTGTTCATTATTTATTTGTTCGGTTTTCGTGCACGTTTTGATAAAGACACACGCAGGGGATATTAACGGAATATGATGTGTAAAATGCTCAACCTGATCAATTCCGGCTGTGTTATCTAGGAATAAACATATTTTACACCATCAGCGACGATCGTTTAAATGCAAATCCGAACAGGAAGTTTTCAGGTGTCTTGACTAAACGGCCAAACCTATTGCACATACAAATATTTTACTGGCTTTCAGGCTGATGCTTTTAAAATTGTGTCGTTTGCTTTGTGTCTTGCATAATTTCCCTATTTCTATGGCAACGTACGCCCCTTGTATCTTGAAGCCAAGGGACTTGTTTATAAAAAAAAGTCAGTCGTCAGGCCGACAAAGCCTTACTCCATAACTCGAAGATACCGTTCCTGCTTTTGTTACAGACTGATTTCAGAACGAAAACTCGGTCTCGTTTTGTGGCTCGGTTTTAAATGACATTCGCAATCCGTATCAATTAATATATTGTCCAAGCAAACAGGTGGCAAAGTTTGGTAATGTATTACCAAAATCTCATAACGAAAAATTAAAGGAATATTTGAAAATCAGTAATGAGAAATACCTAATTAAGCTCAGCACTGAATAAATATTTTCCGATATTTTGTGATAAAAAATCATTAATAATAATCGATCTCTGTTGTTCACTTATTTCAAATGGGTCGTGTGGTCTTACAGTCCATAAATTCATCCAGGCACACATACAAATATTGAAAGGAATTTCTTAGTATCAACGTTAGTGTCTAATCTTTGCTTCAAGATGGTACACGAATAATTAAAATGGATATTAAAAAAATTAGGCGAGAAAAATTATTCAAATAAACTCATCGGAACTTAAATTACGATTACATGCTTCACAACAAAGCTACATCGCCCCTCTTATAACAGCTATGTACTCGCCACCATAGATCAGACTTTGAACTTTTCAATCATCCTTGCATAAATGTTCCTAAAAACATTTATGAGTAACAAAGGTAAGCCAGCAGGTATACAATTCACATTGGTCTCATATGCAATTACTAAATTTTAAATATTTCAGAAACTTTTTTGCGGAGCCGAAGGTGCAAAATAGTATTTGTTTGTTGTAATTACTCACTCAATTGTTAATTTGCCTTGTTTTGAAACGTCCGTTATTTAGTATAAGCTGGTTTGATTACCATATGTTTTCTTAATTTCAGAATGGGATCGTGAATTGTACTTTCCAGACTACTATTTCTATGCTGAGCGACGTTTGATGAACCACACGATAAAAACCATGTCAGTCAAGAGCTTGGACGACTGTGAATATCTTTGCTACAGGGAAGACGCCTGTGTCAGTCTTAACATTAAAAATAAAGATTCTGTCAGTGGAAGGCATGAATGTGAGCTGAATAATGCCACTCATATGGAACATGACGGAGACCTTGTGGAAAACCCCATTTACTATTATCGTGGTGCGAAGGTGAGTGATGACAGAACTTACAAACATTTTGCCCTCATTTGCTTAACGTGCTGAATCGAGAAAGAAGATGTTCGTGTGCAGGGCAGGGACAATCGGAGCCAGCGCTTGGTAGCAGGGACAAAATGACAACACGAATAGACACAAGAAAATGTTCAGATACAGCGACCCATCCCGCTGTTGTTCCAACATGGCCCTGCTGTATTTTCGTTTGTGTCTGCACGATGTGGTTTGTTCTAGCTACATGACGTTGTTACACCTTCTTGTACTTAAACATCCCACAAGAAGGGCTATGTTCTTGTGCAGGGGCAACTGCCACGCAACATGTGTGTGGACAAAATCACAACACGTACACACAGAAGAAAATGCGGAGCAGCAAAACATCCCACGGCAGCACGATGAGACCGAAAGGTTTTGCTCCAACATAAACCTGCTGTATTATCTTCTGTGTGTACATGATGTGGTTTGTTGTAGTTACTATATGCCGCTACGACATCCGTCCTGCACACTAACACCCTCTCCGTGTGTCAGTATTAACTAACTAGATCATACAAAGGGTGATTGACATGTTAAGTGTCCTTGCAACATCGAACCTTTCTTTGCTCTGATGAACAGACAGTTATTCCCCAACGCCTGGTGTAATATCTATAAACCAATTAACTTTATATAATAACCTGAATTCTACGCGTATTTTGATTGGTTCTTACTTATGATCTATCAGAGTACAGACACATGGATGACGTCAGGCGGTGGTGTGACTCGCGCGCGTGATCAGAGTTCATAGTCCAAATCAGAGTTGTCGGCAAAGTTTTTCAAACTTGCGAGGCCACAACAAAGCAAAAAAGTTCAGCTGATATTAATTACAAATGTCCAGTGAGAAACAATACGCCATGCATCGTTCACCTTTCGAAGCATTTAACTGGGCGAAACAAGCTTGAAGAAGACAGTGAATTATTCGAGAAATTATCCGAAATCTTTATGAAAGTTTGACCGATGTTGTGCAATTGGACGACGTCACGGGAAACAAACGAATTGTGGTTGAACGCTTCGGTTATGTTTACAGATTTGAACAACATTTCCAAATCGGAATAAAGGTTAGAGTTTTCATTGACTTTCAATTGACCATTTTTCTGTTTATTTAATTAATCGGATTATAACAGTGCTTCGTGTTAACGAAAACTTAATAGTTAAATCAAAACAACTTAGCTCATCTTTACGGCGGCATTGCTCACACTGAAGTGTGCTGAAGTCTTGTGTTATTATATAAAACAAATAGATTCCATTTTGCCGTGTGTCTGTTCAGTTATAGATCACAGAAGACGTCAAAATGTGGTATGAACATCAGTGACCCACTCGGCTAGCGCCTCGTGGGCCACTTCTCTGTTCATACCACATTTTGACGTCATCTGTGATCTATAACTGAACAGACGCACGGCAAAATGGAATCTATTTGTTAAATTGCACTGTGCGCTACTCGCATGGTGTCTTCAGAACTTTCAACAACCAAGTGTCAACCAGACAGTTGTTTTGGGGAGAAATACTAAGTCTGACCAAAAGGGATCTGATTGTCTTGATGTACCACAAATTCTCAAAACTAACGTGCAAAGAAATGTAAGGAAATAATGAAGAAGAATTGATGTTATTAGCTTAGTGTTGAAAAGGTAAAAAGCAATAAAAAATTGGAACGGACATCTCGAAAAGTTTACCTATAAATATACAATATTTTTTGCAACTTCCATTGAATTCCAGAGTTGGCATAAATATTTACCGGTTTTGCATACATGTATGTATATATACGTTTCCTTTTTCCTTTATTTAGAACAACTGTATAAAGAATGGACGGTCGCTCTGCCACAACAACGCAGCCTGTCAGTCTGGTTTTACATACAAGAAATATCGATGTTTGTGCACTCCTGGATTCACAGGGGAACACTGCGAGCATGGTAAGTATGAAAGATGCCTTGACAAACAGCAGCGACGCGTAACAACGTGTAGTAAACTATAACTTAACGCAAGATCTTAGTAAATGTCAGTTGAGCATTCAAAAATCGGAAAAGCTGCGTCCAATGAACTTGATGTGCCAAGAAAAGATTTTTTTTAATATATGAAACTTAGAAATGATGAGAAGGAAAAGGAAAACAAACGAAAAAGGAAGGACCACAACGTTCATCTTTGCGTTATAAAATTAACGCGCATTTTCAAAAAGGTGTGTTTACATTTATCTATTTAACGCCAATTTTTGTGGGGTACGCTATTTGGTGCTCTACGTAATAATTTTTACAGCAACCTGCGCATTTACAAGACAAAATTACAACAAACAAAACAACAGCAACAACAAGACAAAAACAAAACTCGAGGTTTAAAACCCGTAAACCATATTCTAGTGGTCATACCAACAAAGTTATTTACAAGTACGGACGAAGCTGTCTCCACTATGAAATTGATCACTGGTGTAGGAGGTTATCAGGTGAATAGTACTGGCGACTGAGATTTTGTCACTCGTTTGTTAACATTTAGCATGACTAAACAAGCAAATGCCATAATTGGTGAGCGTCTGGAACTTTCTTACTAGTTTAGCCTGTTAATCAGTCAAAAAAGATCACTCTTTGCCGCTCAAAAGACGTTTGACTTCGAGTAAAAAATTTTCTCATAACGTAACTCTACCAACTCTGCCCACGTCTCAAATTAGTTGACGCGAGTAAGTAACTTGACCAAGAGAACTCAAATGACAAAATATGGATCATAAGCTAAGCAATCCGAAGCAACTTGCGTTTTTCTGTTTTCTATAATTATTATCTGTTCTATAATTCACAAGACCGCACAAGCTTCACGATGTAAATATCACACTGAAATTAGTCCAGAAGCAATAAGAAGAAATTGTTGATCAAAGCAAAAGATGTCATAGTCGAATGATACATTTCCTGTATGAACTTATGCAACAACTTAATACATAAACATGAGGCCCCAGTATAGACAAGACCGTTTTGCGCACAACTGTTGTTAATTTTGGCAAACTAAGAGCATTTAATTTTTTATTTCCTCGTCCAAAGGTGGGACTGATACAGCATTCCAGGCTAACTTGAAACGATTTTATTATTTTTTCAACAATAGTGCAGCCTGACTTGTCTGCCTGACCTACCCCTCCCCCCCCCCCTTTACTGCCGTAAAGAGGACGTAAATTGTGCTGTAATATTTCTTTATAACAACTTCATATAAATAAACACATATTAAAACAGATATTAAACTAAGAACATAACTAAGAACGTTACGAAATTGGCAGCGTTCCTGACTAGCCACAATCAGTGAAATTTTACGCCTGACACGGGGCATCGTAAGAACGGTATACGTACTTAATTTTAAAAAAAATGTGCTCAAAACGCAAGTTTTAACGTATAAATATTTTGGATTTCAGTTTGCAAACAAGGATGACTTGCGTACGTCTCCCATGATTTCCGCAAAAATAAATTTTGTAAAAAGGAACTTCACGTATCACAAGAGAAAAAAGTTAGAATTCAAACGAGCCCTTAATTTATTTTAAGCATTTCTAGTCTAAATTCAACGTTTTCTACAAGTTAAATGTGATAATGTTTTATAAAAAGAAAAATCATCTACTAAATTCAATAAAATATCAGGTAAACTGGGGTCTCTATCGGTGCTTCTTTGCACCTTAAACTAGGGAGTTTCGTTTTGTTATATTACATTATATATATATTGACAGTGTATCATTTTTAAAGAACAAAAGAGGTTCTGAACGCAACTGCGTGTATCATTTTTTTTTTCATCGGACACGTCAAGTTTATTAACCAATCAGAATGTCAGGTAGAATAGATGTGTAATAAACACCCATGTCAAATATACGTAAACATTTATTTACAAAATTTAAGTATCCATAAACTGTTTTAATTCTACCTTTATGTATGTTTTGTTAATGACAGTATGCTGTATTTGTTGAAGAAATGCAAAATAAAAAAATATATTACTGTTTGTCTTCCATCCAGCTTATCAATTGTCTAATTTCGTCGCACCCACTTGTACGGAGTAGTAGATTTTCCACAGGTGGCACCGTCTCGCCAACTACTAGCCTTGGAGTAAGGGTGATCGTAGCGATTGCAACAACTACCACGGTATCTCACTGTTAAACATCGTTGGCAAGGTGTTTGCGCGCATCGTTTTACACTGACTGCGGATACTTGCTGTTAGCATATATCCTGATTCACAGTACTGCTGAAGCTTTAAGATCGATAACTTAACTTGCCTTTATTGACCTGACCAAAGTGTCCGACCTTTTGAGCAGAGATGGTCTATTAAAGATGCTACCAATAATTAGCTATCCACCAAAACTCCTTATAGCACAACGTAACTAAATTGCACGCTCTGATTGGTTAATTTAGCGTATACTATTTGCCCCATGAGTGAACGCTGAAGAACACCATCAACTTGAATTTCACTGAACGTTTTGGACATTTCAAGGCATCATTTCTAGTGTCTATAATAGTATAGTTCACATAAAAATGTCGTCGATCTGTTTTATACAATAAAAATCAAAATCAGTGGGGAATCACGTACGCACGCGCGTGACAGTTGGTATAAAAATCACTCTTTCCAGTTAAAGCCGACGAACATGTGTGAAATTTCGTCCTAAATTTCATGTTTCAGTTGACTTTTCACAATTGGCTGGATCACAGTTTTGGAAAAGAAGTGACGATTTTCACAAGTTTTCCGAAACTTGCCTTAAGGTGACTATATATAGTGTTCGGTGGTTAAGTATTTTGGTGAACACTGAAGCCAAACCAATCTCACTAGAGGGACATTTCTGTTGTTTTGAAGCTCTTTTCCCGTTTCTTCGAATTCCTTTTAAGTGCATCAAGGCCCGCACTTTTTAACATGTGCATAAGTTAATTGACAACTTTGAATATTTCTCAGACGTATGTAGTCAACTGGAGTTCAGCTGCAGAGCCATCCTCTCATTCCAAGGAAAAAAGTTACTTACCTGGTGATACAAATTACGACACCCTTTGTAAATAAAACTTCTGGTAATCTCTATGCTTTATTGGACCAGTTGGAAAATCATTAAAGACGGCAAACTGATATTGACGGCTAAGGCGTTTAAAAATAAACAAAGTGGATTAAGAAACTAAAATATATTGAACAAACTTGGCCCTATATTTCGGTTTGCGATACAAACCTTCCTAAGTGGCTGGGCGAAAAAAAAAAAGAAGTGAAAAAATTCTCACATTCTCACATTTTTCTGCCCAACCCCTGAGGAATGTTTGTATTGCAAACCGAAATATATATTTTAGTTTTTTAATCCATTTTGGTTATTTTTGACTGCTTTAGCTGTCAGAATCAGTTTGCCGTCTTTGTTTTAACTACTTTACTGATCCAGGTCTTCAATAGATCCGGCACCACTCTGTCTAACTCTACTCTCTACAACGAACACCCTTATAAATAGCTTTAGCCAAACCTAAAAGTTGAGCTCCCCAGTTATTTACTTCGCCCTTTTCGCTATGTTATGTTATTCACCAGCCGGGATGTCCGTATTGGTAAAAACTGTGCCCAAAGTCTTGGATACCAAAGCCGAGAGCACAGTTTTTCCCAATTCGGACCGACCTAGGCTGGGATTTGTAGAATACCGCCCGGTCACGAACAAAGAAAAAAAAATAATGCGAATTTACTGACCGTTACAGAAAGAAAGTATAGCACTTGAGCCCGCGATCCAATGTTAACTATTACCAGGTCAAACTTTAGAAAACATTCGTTTTCGATGAGTTCTATATGTGAGCCCGCGATATGGTCATGTAAAACTGGTCAGCCGATACATTGTTTTGAAAGCTGTAAATTGAACATGATATGGATTTCCAATATTAAAGATGTGAAATGACGTTAACCATAACCTTAAACCGATTTCCGGAGTATGGCCGCCATGTTGGGGCGACGTTATTTTCTATGGCAATGAAGCTCTGCTACGCGGCACTTCGGGCCGCTGCGAGCTCTGCTATGATCTCAGGTAAGGAAACGTATAACAGAAGGAATGTAAGGACTAACAGGCGAGTTGAAAGAAATTTTGACTGCTTTGAAAGGCCCTTTGGTTATAAATCCGACTGAAAAAAAATTAAGTTATCAACATATAATCGAAAAGTAACTCTCATAGATAATTCTCGCAATTGTATTTTAAGTTTCTAATTCTGTTAATGTTAAAATTTGAGATGGGCGTAAACTATTTCAGGTGTTCACTGAGTTATACATGTGTTTAGAGAAAATCGTTTTCTTTAAATCTACATAAAATAAAGCTGCTTTTATATCAAAATAATTATTTATTAAGAAACAGGGCGGTTTGTTTCCACAAAGGAGCTCGCATAATCATGTCACGTGGTTTGCTGTTAGTGAAATTTTCGAGTCATAAAGATCCCCAAGAGAAAAAAAAAAGACACCTTATTTTCTCTTTAGATCCCTCAATCGCCAGATAAATAAATATGTAAGATTTTTATGGGTAAATTTTTTCACAGCCGTGAATTGCTTCATTTGTGAAATTCATCGAAGAAGATTTCATGGCTTAAGTTTCCTGGTCGGTAAATTGTTTTTCACCGTCAATAACAATATCTGAAGACCTGAATATCGCTGAGTCTGCTTGAAACAGGATGATAGATTTTCAATTCAGATCGAAAACCAAAGGGTCTCCCAAATCAAAATATGTTTCTTAAACGTTCTTTTTAGTTGTAAGGTGGCGGTTTCATTTAGTTGGTGAACAAAATATAAAATTGACTGTAAGCTACCAGAGAACGGCTGAAATTAAAAAAAAAAGTATTGAAAGTTGAAAGTCCATCCCGCAGTTCACCTACATCCTTTTATTAATTAAAATGCAAAATGAATAAAACATATCGCATGTTATCATCCAATCCTCCTCTAAAAAAACAGCATCGGATCAATATTCACTACCTAGTGGCGGATCGTGTATCACCCACTAATGTTTACATCAACCACGTTGATTTTTTTTTTTTTCACCAAAATGAGAACCATTTTAATGCTTTTTGTTTTAGAGCGCAGCAACCAATAAGCTCTTCTTTTTAAGCTTGTTACATAAATGGCCACTAAGCAATTATATAAGTGGTTAAGATTTTTATTACATTAAAGGTTAAAAACGTTATTACATTAGTGGTTTGCATTTTATTACATTAGTGGTTGATAGCGGAGCTCGCACGGCGCCGAAGGCGCCGAAGGCGGAGCCCCATTGGTTCATGCGGACAAAGCAGATAAACTGAAACCCGTCAAGCCGAAAAAGTTTGGTAGTCACGTGACCTTCCGTCCGTCCGTCCGTCCGTCCGTCCGTCCGCCCTGATTAGGACTGGGGACGAGTTTGTCTGGGGAGCCCGCGTTTGTTGGCGGGAAAATGTAGTAGGCAAAGATTTTCAATTTTGCAAAGAAGCTTTCAAAACGACTTGAGTCTCTAGATTCAATACGTTTATTCAGCCAGTCTGAAGCTTAAAACTCGAGAAAAAATTATTTGTCCTAATCTCTTGTTGTGTCGATGTTGACAAACGAGAGTAGAGGGAATTCAACTTCGGGGAGACGGGGTTTAAGCGACCTGCGACGTGAAAGAGAGCGGGAGAGAGCAAGAGAGAGGAGGCGACACAGCAGCAAAGAACAACGAGCAAAGGAGCAAGAAAGAGCCCGGGAACAAAGGCAAAGAAGTAGCGAAGGGCAACGACAAAATGAGCGTGAAAGAGCCCGGCAAAAGAGGCAAAACTCAAGTAATGGTAGCGAACAACGGCTACAAAATGAGCGTGAAAGAGCACGGCAAAAGAGGCAAAACAGTAGCGAACAACAACGACAAAGAGAGCGTGAAAGAGCCCGGCAAAAGAGGCAAGAAAGTAGCGAGGAGCAACGCGAGAAAGAAAGACAAAGAAAGAGAGTTCCGAAACAAAACGAGCGACGTATTGGAGAATGTGAGTATTAAAAGTTACGTTATAAAATAATTTAGTCTTATTCATTTCTTGTTTTTTTTGGAGCCATTGTTTTCCTCTAAGAGAATAACAACAAGAAAGAACAGCATGACATCTGTCAGTATACAGTAAAAACCCGCGAGTAAGAACCTATTGTTTTTAAAATTAGCCTAAATAGGTTATTACATAAAGGGTTATTAACACACATTTAGGCTAATTAAGTTCTTAATAGGTTCTTAACTGATTTCTGAAGAAAAGTTTCATTGTTGTTATAGAGATTCTTGTGGTATTCGGCCTTTTTCTTATATAAAATCTGCATACCACATAGTGTTTATGTAAAAATGAAGCACTAATCATTCAGAACATAACATTATATACATGTATAGTAATGTCTTGTCCAAATTATTTTCCCCAAAGTAGACATTTCTAATCAGTTGTAGAAATTAAGAACCTGTTTCCAAATTTTAGGCTTAATAGGTTAAAATGGTATCTAATTTGCAAATTTTAGCCTATGTTAGGTTCTTTCTCCTGTGTTTTTAGTGTATTTTAAAAGTGAAACTGTGTTCACCCCCTTGGGGACTAGGGGGACTGAGGGATTTTAATTTAGTCTTACATAATCTACAGCTCTAAAATAATCTGTGGATCTCATTTTATCTGTAATGTATCTGTTCATTCGTGCATGCAACTGACAACATGGACAAACAAACATAATTGGTAGTGTCTGTATTAGAAAAATCCAGTCAACCCCATGGGACTATGAGACATCTAACATTTATAATTTTAATTTGTTCTTACATGTACATCCAAACATGCTACATAGACTACAAAAAGCAGCATGTTGTAGTTGTTCAGGAGAGACTAAACTGTCGATTAGACCACAATGTCAAATTTCCATGGGAATAGACAAACAATAATCAAAATTGATTAATGTGTTTTGTTTGCCTACAGGTGTAGTGCAGCAACAGCTCTGCGATGCCGAAAAATTGCATAGATCAAAGGATTTGCAAAGGATTGCATTAGATGAAGGATTTATAATTTCTGACAATCAAGGATTGGGAAATTGTATGTTTTTTGCACTGGCAGAGCAACTGGAAATTGTGAAAGGAGTCAAAATTTCAGCAGAAGAACTGAGAGTCAACTTAGTTAAATTCCTTACAGAAAACTCCAACTTGGTAAGTCAGTGATTTGTAAGTCGAGCCTAAGTCACAGTTACAAGTCACATTGTTATTTTTTTTTCTAGTCATAATGCCAGACAAATTCTTGGGAATTATGTGGCAATTATCACTGCTTTGAGATAAAGAGTGCTATATGCCCTTTTAGTACTTATTGTTGAAAAATAGGTACCCATTTTGTGATGTCATTGTTTCATTCTACACAACATTGCAAATTGGGTGAGGGTGGTAGTACTGAATTATTACAGGATTTTCAATAAATATCAGAGTATGCAGCAACAGCTTTAGAGTAAATTATTTTTATAAGTCATGACCTTCTTCTTTGGGGAGGGGGGTGCTACTCTGAGAAAATTGTACAAAATTTGGCCTTTTTGGATGCATTTCCTACATTCTGATGCATTTTGAGAGCATTCACATTCATTTATTTTATCTGAATAAAAAGCAGTGTATTCAGTATTAAAAAGAAGGGGGGAAAGTGAAAATTATAAGATGTTCAAATAAGCTATTTTTAACATTTTTTACATAATTCAATGGTTTTTTGAAATAAATATCGAGGCATTCTAGATCAAGAAATACGAAAGTAATTATTTAAGTTGCTCAGATTTTGCTCAGCGAATCACTGTAGTTTTTAGTAATCTGCTACAAGTCGACTTGTAGGTTTGTATAACTATTGTATTGTAACTTGAGTAAAGCCCATTAGCTTTAAAAAAAATAATTTGTTCTCCCTGAAATCTGTTTTTCTTGCACTTTGAGCCAAATGTTCTTAACATGAGTACAGATTAATTATGGAGGCTGTATAATTTTCTTATAATCTATCAAACCTTTTATGTATGAAAACTTGTATATGTAATAATGTCCACTTTATTCACCGGTATGTAGTACATATATACCCTATTTATTCGGTTACAAGGCGCACGGTTTTTTCAAGGAAAATCTGTTTTCTGTGGGAAGTTTATGCCAAAATTGGGGTGCGTCCTATAGCCGGGTATTTTCGCCCAACAAAATCTTATGACCGCCATTTTACCGGAACTTACAAATAAAACAAGAAAAATGAAAACACTTAATGTTGGTCATTGACTTTTAGAACAAGAAAACAGATATAAGAAACAGCAAGTTTCAATGTAAAGTTTATTGTCACGTATAAACAAGTTTTAGCAACGCGTGTCTATGCCAGCATTTTGTTGAAACAGGCAAATAAAATCAAGAATACTCATTTGAAACAAACCTTTTTAAGCGTGGAATGTTGGAAATGACTTTAGAAGACAGGGAAAACACCAAAAAAGCTTGAGAATCTTTCAAAACCACTCGATAAACAAAGTAGAAGCGATACGAAGCATGCTTGAGAACTTGGTAACCAAGCTACAAACTCAGTGGTCACTGGTAACTACACATCTGCCAGGTTACTAAGCAGCTAAGTTCGAAGCGATGGAAAGACTTTTAGGTCAAGTGGATTTACGTCTTTTTTAGCAAGAAATGTTACCTTTTTACTCGAAGATTGTGCCAAGGAATATGAACAACATTCAATCATTCAAATTCTGTAAGAAGGACTGTCCTTAAATTGATCACCGCATCTTTACAACTCTCCAACTCATGGTGCGTCTTATAACCGAGTGTTTTTGGAAAATTTTCAGTTTGGAAACAGCATGACAAAGTTGCCAAGTTTAGAGTGCGTCTTATAACCGAGTGCGCGTTATAACCGAATAAATATATATACACATGTATCATTATAGTGTAATTTTTAGTGATCACCCCAGGGGATTGATAGAGCATTTATGGTAACGTGATAATTTTTTCTTGCAGCCCAATGGAACACATCTATTCCGCTTTGTTGATCATGATAGACACCCAACATGGCGTGATTACTTGGAAAGCATGGCAAAAGATGGCACATGGGGTGATCATTTGATGTTACAAGCTGCAGCAAACTACTACAGCACTGCTATTCGTGTTGTCAGTAGTCTTGGTCGTGAAAATGAATCACTGATTTGTCCAGTAAATCCATCTGATATTTTGCCTAACACCAGCAACACCAACCACCAACAGCCACTTGTGCTTGGGTACATTTTTGAGCTTCACTACGTTAGCCTTTTACCCATACAAGGTAACGTTGGTGTTAACTAAAGCTGTGTTCACATTAAACCTGAAACATGTTTCAAGTAAAATGTTTCAACAAAATAATTTTTATGCTTCACCTTAACATGTTAGTTAATGCATTGTGCAAATCACATGTCAGTTTGAAACATGCTTGGTTGTTTAATTTATGCCATTAACAATTAATAAATCTTGTCCACTTAAACCAAAAAAAGATATTTCAACTATTCTTAACATATGGTCTTATAGTAGGCTTCAATTTGGATTTTTTGGGTACTCGCTTTCTCTCCATTTTGAACATGTGTTTCGTCTTATCATGATCGAAACTACCTTGTGAGGTTGTTCCAATCATGCATGCTTCAGAATAAACATAATTCGATCATGATTTGCCCAAACGTGCCGGCTGATGTGAAAACTGATCAGACTAATCTTGTTTTAGCCAAGTGTGAACACAGCTTTAGTCAGAAGCTTTGCATTGCTCAGGCGTTATCACTGAAAAATAATTAATGTTAGGTTGCTACTACTTTTCCACTCTAACAGTCATCTTCATGATAATAATAGTTGTAGAAAGATAGCTGCATATGAGCCGAAGAACTCATCCTACAATGCATTGAGTTGTTATTTATATCACGTTTGTAGGTTTGCTAGTTTTGCTTTTGGCTTGTTCGGCATGTACAGTCGATATACATGTTATACAAACGAGTTAGTCACGTGTACTGCAGTTATTTTTATTTTCTTGCTGGTCACAGCACTTTTTTTGTGTTTTTCAAATCATACCTCAACATCAAAGTCAAGTGCAAACAAATCAAAATGCCATTGATATGAAATAGTACAGAAGTCTGTATTCAAAATTTGTTTATCTTTGCAATATTTTTAATGACTTTCATATGTTCTGCTTTAGTATAATACTTACCGGTACTGTGATTATCGACCTGTATGGCAGACGTTAATCAACTTTTCTCTCAAGGATAATTTTTTGAATTCTTCTGCCCCCTGGAATTTTTAGTTAAGCCCTGTACTCTCCCTTCAGTAATAACTTTGCCTTTTTAACCCAACCAGCCCCCCTTGGAATTTCCAAAGGCATCCTTGGGGTGGGTATATGGATATTTTCTGGAACTGCCCTAAAAGTGAGCAGACATTTGAAGAGTGTATTTAGCCTCAGCTGGTTGTTTCATATCGCAATCTACATTATTGAGGGAGATCAAACACTTGAACACACACACAGACATACACACACACAAAAGAAACGGGTGGAAAGTGACTGTGTAAATGGTGAAAGAAATCAATCACTACCCTTTCCAAATGGACTACTTGTATGTTTCAAAAGCCATGTTGATTAAAACTTGCAGGTCATGTAATGCACATGTAAAAATAAAAGTTTAAGTGATGGATTTTGCAGATTTAGTTTTGGTATGTCAATAGCAGGTAATTCCTACAAAAGGATTTTTACAATAGGAAATCACAACATGTAAAAGCATTTTAGAATTCTACAGTATATATCATAAAACCTGTACATGGCAGTTTTAGCTACATACCCAAAGCAAAAGCTTCACCGATTATTGAAGCAATAACTTTGAAAGTGACCATCTAGTGCTCAGCTATGGCAATAATTCTTACATAATTTTTTTCAAATGATTTTTTTCAAATGATTTGCCCAAACGTGCCGGCTCATGTGTAAACTGATCAGACTATAGTCTTGTTTCAGCCAAGTGTGAACACAGCTTTAGTCAGAAGTTTTGCATTGCTCAGGCGTTATCACTGAAAATGATACATTGCTACTACTTTTCCACTCTAACAGTCATCTTCATGATAATAATACATGTAGTTGTAAAAAGATAGCTGCATATGAGCCGAAGAGCTCATCCTACAATGCATTGAGTTGTTATTTATATCTTTAAGGTAATTCCCTAGAAATAGAACTGCTCATAGATATCCAACTAAACTTTGCCAGTTGTTTGTTTACCTTAAGGGAAGTTAAATTTTGAATTAAAAAAGGGGGGTCACCGTATTCGTTTAGGAGCAGGAAGACCTTGTATTTACCATATAATTCCTTATATTTCCTTTATATTTTTTTTGCGAATACTGCTGAAAGTGCATCTTTTCGGTGATAATGTATTATTCTGCCATAGAAATTGATCTGTTTTTTTTTTTTATAGAAAGAATTTGATCGCTACTTTCGAACTAACAGAGAATAAAAATGATCTAGGTCACCGAACTCGTTTACGAGAAAATGATGATTTCTCTCTCGCGCGAGCCAAGCCGCATAGAAAAAAGCCACCATTTTGTTTATCTGCGCGTGCTTATTACGCGTAAAATTCTGCGCAGTAAGCAAGGATGCGCAATGTAATACTAGGGAATCACCTTAAAATGAATATACATTTACACCTCCAGGGGCTCCTTGGTATAAGTGATTGTTATTGATTACTGTCGATTGCTACTACCAAAACAGGTAGAACACGAATTCAAAAACATTCGTAACGGTTGTTTTTGGCGCCAAACGGCAACGATCTGTGTCACGTGGCTGTGCTTGTCAAATGAAAAAAGGTGAACGTACATGTTGTGGTTTAATTTTATCTTTGGTTTAAAATTTTTCAAACCAGTTTGATTTTTATTTCCCTTTGTTTCAGATTATGATAATGAATAGACAATGAAAAATAAAAACCAAACTGGTTTGAAAAATTTTAAACCAAAAACAAAATTAAACCACAACATACACAGTCACATTCCTGAACGTTTCATTCAACATGTAATGAAGCTTTCGATGATGGTGTTCTCTGTAAACAGCAAAGGCAGGACATTTATATCAGGAAAACCAATCGATGACAGCCTAAGAGGCAGTATAATCGACATGATTATTGCTGATGGCGGCCCGAGGACCACATACTACCGAAACAGGTATAGCGCAAATTCCAAAACATTCGTAATGGTTGTTTTTGGCACAAACAACGAAGTCAGAACGCAAAGGAATGTAACCATGTTCGTTTACCTTTTTCATTTGACAAGCAAAGCCACGTGACGCAGATCGTTGCCGTTTGTCGCCGAAAACAACCGTTACACATGTTTTTGAATTTGCGCTCTACCTGTTTCGGTAGTATCGATTTTCATCGATTTTCTCAATCAATAACAATCGATAATATTTTTTTCTGTGAGTTCTATTGTTATCGATTACCGATTATCAATTTGTGATTCATATCAATAGATATCGATTGTATCGACAGATTTGAGATATCAATTTCTATCGATTGACTACGCCTGGATTCTTGTAAATTACAATAGAGAAAAAAGCACTAATATGTTATGTGTAAGATCATGAACTTTTTTATGTTATAACAACCAAATTGATCAGTTATAATATAGGATAAGGACTTGGAAAAAAATTCGAGTTTGCCCTGTGGTCAACAAGCAGCTCTCAAATTTTGTTGGCCTAGGACAGTGCATGTGACACTATGTATTAGCAAACTTGTGACTGTATAATTAACTTGTAGTCAGATGATCATGATATGCCTGGGCCTTTACCCATTATGCAAGCAGGCATGAAAAATTAATTGCTTGACAGGAAAATCTACTTGCCCCGGACAACCAGAGGGGAATTGTGGCTATTAGCATTGCTATCTTGATGGTTGTGACTGGTACAATTTTTTAATCCTTTCAAAGTTTTCCAGCCTAAAGCAGTGACTAATCAGATATTTTTGCCTGAATTATTTTTTCTACAAGAGTAGCAGGTTAGTTTTCGATCCTGAAATAAAAAAAAAAGTTTAAAATGTGCCTGTCTGCAATGAGGAAAATATCATTTAAAGCAAATTTAAAATACATTTACATTCAAATGTACATCAAGGTTTGCGAGGTTAATTGAGTGACCGGTATTTATGGAGGTTGTAAGAGGCAGTTTGAGTTTATCATTAATTTCATATAAGCAAATCTGTTTCATTTCTAAAACTTGCTATATTAGGATTTCCATACCTTTTATGGGTTTTTGATATTGTGTACATTTTGTTTTTAGTGAGGGAAAACAGGAATTCAAGGGGTGCAGTTAATGTCTGTGATGATGAAGGTAAGCATTACATTAGTGTCAGTTTATACCTTTGTTTCTCTAAATGCTCTATGACAGAGTTTAGTTTATGTGAATCTACATTAGAGCATGAAACTTGTTTTTTAAGTGTAAAATTTTGGGGTTTGAAAAATGATAAGTGTTTTAACTGCTTGGTAAGTTAATGTTTCCTTAAAATCATGGTTCCTATTTTGGAATTTAATATACACAATTTACATGTAACCGCACATGTAAATATACATACAAAATGCAATGTTTTCAGTGTTCAAGAAAAGAGGGGATGGGGGGAGGGGTAGGAGGGCAAAAAAACCCAACAAGATCTGCTACCTGACCCGACAAATTACTGAAATACTTGTAATTATTTTGTGGGAGAAGTGCAAATTGACCTGTTCAAATTCCGCTTGTTAACAGCTAATCTTAATATCTACATGTAAGCTTAAGCCCTAACCTAACATAAATTGTCTTGTTGTGGTACTAGGCGAATAAAGAAATAGAATTTTAACTCAGCTGAAATTTCACAGTTGGGCTTGTTGATGAGCCAGCGTAGTGTTTTCTTAGCTACATCACTAAGAAAGGGGAGAATATGTAAGCTTTCGTGGAATTAATCACAGTGCTTTCAACAGCACCTGTCAGAGAGCAATATACATGTAAGAGTCTTAAGACACCTCATTTAATAGGGAAATCATGAATTTTAGCCAGTGATTGACCCCAAAACACCCACCAAAGCTTAGTTATATGCCAGGTCTTTTTGATAGCACTATTTATGCCTTCAGTAGGTCAAAGGATTTTTTTGTTTCTGAACATATCCCCCAACACAGTCCCTGGCCCAGGCAAAAATTGGAAAAATATATCTCTTTTTTATGCATCTGCAGAGTGTTCTGAACAATTTAAGCTAATTTAAAATTATAAACATTCATTTGATGCCAATGATCATCAACAAATCTTATGTCTTTTTTGCCTTTTTCAGGGTTAACACGGGTAGCAGAATTTCCACAGAGTTGCAGACACAGAAAGAGATAAATGAACAATCAGATTATTATATTTTATTCTTCATTGCATGTACAAATGTACTGTCTGTAGAATACAATTTATTTATAAGGACAGGTGTAATTTTAAAGTTGATGAAATAAAGCCAGATAAGGTACAATCATGTACATAAAAAAATCATCATGCTACCTAAACATTTAATTCCCAGTGCCCACACTGCAAAGAACAATAATTATGATAATGAGATACACATTTCATCAATCTCTTAATGCCTGGTAAAATGGTAAAATGGCATGGTAAAATTTTTGCCAAGCAATCTATACCTGAGTTTAGAACTACATGTAACAAACAGTATTTATGCCTCTCCAGAATTTTTGCTAAGTTTACATGTAATAAAGCTAAGGGCAAAGGGACTCGTAAAGGAAAAAGGTGTTATCGTTTTGGGGACCCTATTTGGCAGAATGACATCTGGAATGTCAATATTTTGCTTGCCACTACCTTTTACTGAGTTTGCTAGCAGGAAGCTGTTATTTTTGGTGTTAGGGACCAGTCATTATTTATGTAGAGGGGGGGGGGGGGGTCAAGGCTATTTCAGAGTGGCAAGAGGGGGGGGGGCTAAAATATTTTATAAAGATTTAGGGGGATCAGCAGTTTGAGTTGGGTAAAACAGTTAAATAGAAGAGTGCAAACACTATAAGTGAAACAGTGACGCTAAATTGTACAATTTTATGCTATAATTTCTATTGTTTTCTTTTGTTTAAACTCCACTATTATGTACAACTTTAGTGATTTGTATTTTACAGAAATACTGTTTGCACTCTAAACTCCATTGTTATCTCAAGTTTTAGTTAAATAAAGAATCCAGACCTATCTGCTTTAATATCTGGTTTGACTGCAATTATTTCTTTTTACAAAATGATTATCACTGCAATAGCCCAAGAAGTAATAACACATGATATAACAACAAGAAAGTAGTTCTTTTACACTTAAGGAAAATCATTGGAAAAGAATTATATTTTGCATGGTTACCGGTATTACATTTGTGTTCACCATGAGAGCATAATTTGTAAAAACTATCACTTCCAAAGTTAAGGAGTTAATAATTGAGGTATTTTTGCTATACACATAACTCATCCAAAATTTGCCCTATTGCTGAAAGAGTATCCAGAACAAGTGTGCAATTAAGATTGTATGTTACATGCATTTAATAATTACTTAAGGCATATAAAGGGAGATATGAGGTGAAGGGGGGGGGGGGGTCATCACGTAAATATAATAAAGAAGCAGGGGTCACTTGCTACTTACATGGCCTGGAGGGGGGGGGCCTTACCGAAATTTTGATCTTTCCAACATATTTTTTCCCTCCCCCTCCCCCCTCTACATAAATAATGACCGGTCCCTTAGGCAATAATAAGACTGTCATTGTCACCATTCCATCGTATAGGGCCCCCATTTGGGGGAGGGGGAAGCTACATGCAAAACGTTCCAGTTTTGTTATGTACAGCTGTAACATACCAGTTATGATGGGGGTATGGATATGTTCTAGAGCAACCCTTTCTTTGTTCTTGTTTAACTTTGAGAGTTGCGAGTGTATCTTTAGAACCAAGGTTATGCATAGACTACTAATGATATTTTTGATTGATCGATTTTTTAACTCTTATTTGGTGCTGTTGTTCATGGTGAAAAGGGATACGTATCGTATATAAAGAAAATAACATGAATAAAAAACAGTCTAACAAATTATTAAGGGGAAATAACTGGGAGCTCCGCTTTTAGGCTTGCCTAAATCTATATATTATTTATTACATGAGTGGTTAGTATTACATTAGTGGTTGATATTTATTACACATTAGTGGTTGATATTTATTACATTAGTGGTTGATATTTATTACACATTAGTGGTTGATATTTATTACATTAGTGGTTGATATTTATTACATTAGTGGTTGATATTTGTTACATTAGTGGTTGATATTTATTACATTAGTGGTTGATATTTATTACACATTAGTGGTTGATATTTATTACATTAGTGGTTGATATTTATTACATTAGTGGCTGATAATTGTTACACATTAGTGGTTAGTATTACATTAGTGGTTAGTATTACATTAGTGGTTGATATTTATTACATTAGTGGTTAATATTGCATAAGTGGTTAGTATTACAATTTCATAAGTGGTTGATATTTATTACATTAGTGGTAGATATTGATTACATTAGCGGTAGATATTTATTACATTAGTGATTAGTATTACAATTACATAAGTGGTTGATATTTATTACATTAGTGGTTAATATTGCATTAGTGGTTTATATTTCGTACATTTGTAGTTGGTATTACATAAGTGGTTGATATTTATTACATTGGTGGTAAGTATTACATTAGTGGTGATATTTAAAAAAAATGCATTAGTGGTTAGTTTTACATTAAGCCTGGTTTTCACTAGCGACGCAAGCACAAGCGCAAATATAACAGCTCTTATTTCTCTGTGAAAAGGGCTTCGACACATACAAAAGCACAAGCGCATTGCATTTTGATGCTTGTGCTTGTGCTTGTGGCAAGCACAAGCAAAATGATCAAAATTTGTCCTTTTTAGTGCAGAATGCACTATTGTGATGGTTTGGTGGATTGGCGTTTGCTAAACCCCTAAACCACTAAGTCACTAAACCGCTAACGCGGTGTAAACTTTTAATCACCAATTAATTAATAAATATCAATTAATTAATTATTTATGTAAAGGGGGGAGGGGATGGAGAGAACCTGATCGTGTGCCCTTGGTAAATCGGGGAGTACATTACGATACTTACAATTGAAGAACTCAAGGTATATATTTGTTTCAGAAAGCACTATGCTCTCCTTGTGGTACAATTCTTTCTGGAAAAAAATACTTTGTGCTAAACGCATGCGCTCATCCGTTTACATCACGAACATTGCGTTTTCCTTCTGCAGAAGGATTCGTGTAGACTCCGTGGCCCCAAGTTAAAACCACAAATTAATTGAATTAGACACTAAGGCGTCATAGCAGTTCATGTGAAATAATTCTTGATATGGCAACGCTGTTTTCTTAAGGGTTAGAAAAGGTGATCTAGCATCTCATAATTAATTGATAATATCAATGTCGCCTTGTTTGCAGAAAATAAATCACGTTACCATATCATCATGTTACATCCGTTTTCGACAAAAACAAAAGTATGTTACATGTTTTTGACAAAAACAAAAGTATTTCGATTGCTGTTTCAATATCAAACTGAAATTCAAGCTATCGAAAATTAAAATAACAGGGACGTGTTTAGAAATTTTGTATTAAAGCCTAACGTGGTGTACCTTTCAATGCGGTTGAATTCCTGTAGAATCCGTGGCGTTAATTTAATTAGACTTAAAAGGCATCGCAGCGATCTGCGAGAAAAACAACAATATTATGTTACATCCGTCACTTCCTTTTCTTTGATTTGTTCTCCATCGGTTGAACTAACCTCCGTTTTATTTTGTAAAACCTCTGCCGCTTTAGTGTTTGAACATGCTTTCGCGACGGTTCCGACATTTCTTCAAAGAAATCTTCACATGACGTGCTTCTCGGCTTCATGCTTGAGTGAGCGTGTGACGTGTTCACCAGACCGTGGCGAGAGCATGATCTGGTGCACGAAATGCTTTAGCCACAATTTCGGGGAAAAAGCCGCAATTTTTAGCGACAATTTCGGGGGGAAAGTCGCAATTTCGACATTTTATGCTTTGTAATTAATAGTTTGTGCTCTGCTTGTGCACTGTTCTAAAAATTTGTAATTTTTTAGGTCTTTTTCTAAATGCTGAAGGGGACAATGCGGTATGATTCTTGTAGAATCCGTGGTGTAATAGGCCTTATTCGTATTCTCGGTATTGGACTGGAACTAGCTTGCAATGGAGGCTCATGCGGGGGAATATCATTAAAAACACCTTCATGTCATTTGCATTTCAAAAGATTACCCGCATGAGCCTCCATTGCAAGCTAGTTCCAGTCCAATACCGAGAATACGAATAAGGCCTATTTAATTTGATTTAAACGCATCATAGCAGTCTAAGAGAAAAACAAAGGTATCATGTTACAAACCTTTGCACGAAAAGCACAAATATCACGTTTGCTGCTTCAATACTGAACTGAAAGGTGAACTCGTTTGACTTCAAGTGAAATTACCCTGGAAAATTATTATCATGCTGTCGATTGATTGGCCATATTGCATTCTGTACTGTCCTTTGAGTCTCTGAGTTTGCGTGATCGCGCTTGTGCTTGCGTCGCTAGTGAAAACTAGGCTTTAGTGGTTTATTATTACAAAAGTGGGTGAAACAGATCTCCTCGCCACCTTTGCAACGTTTTCGAAATGCCAGATAAAGAAATATGAGAAATTTTATAGAAGACACGTTCGTCTCCATCGTCAGATTTTCTCCAACCTTCTTTGAATAGAAAATAAAATAAAAATCAATTATTGGACGAGGTTGTTTAGTTAAACTTGATTTTTATTATATTTTCTTATGGTCGATCAAGCGAAACAGAGAAAAAACGTACAGTTTGGGCCTTTTTGGAAAAACGCTACCACGTGGATTCAGCCTAAAGGTCCAAAATAATCGAATAAGAAAGTGCCACACGGGGAGCTTAAAGGAACGATTTTTGGCCCAAAATTTTTTATGCCACAGCGTGTATTAAACCTTGTTTTCACTCTAGATGCAGCAAAACAGACTGATTGAAACTTAAAACGTGCACTGTCGGCCTTTTGGGGGAAACTGCCACCACGTGAATTCAGCCTAAAGGTAACTACAAGCCTTACAAAATTAAATAACTTTCCTTACATGGGAAACTCAAAATAAATTTTTTGGCCCTTGTGATTTTAAGTGCCAACAGCTAGATTAAACCCTATAAACACTCCCGATCCACCAAAAACGGCCAGTTTGAAACTTAAAATGTTTACTGGTAGCCATTTTGGGAAAATGCCACCATGCACGTGTATTTATCCTTATGTCCACTTGTGGTCTAGCAGGATCAAATGAGTTCCCTCGCACGGAAAACTCAAAATGAAGAGTTTTGACCCTTGTGATTTCAAATGCCACCACGTAGATTAAACCTCATTTTCACTCCAGATCTACCATAAAACGGCCAGTTTGAAACTTAAAATGTACACTGGAGGCCATTTTGGGAAAATGCTACTACGTGTATTAAGCCTAATGGTCATCTTCCGGACAAATAGATTCTTTGAGGCGTTAAACACGCGATTAAATTAGTTTATCTTTTTTAAAGCAATATATTGATTATTCAACACAAAGAAAAACGAGAGACTTGGAGCAACTCTACTCTTAACTGTATTTTGCACTTCTGCCACCAACATTTCTACCTCGAGATGGTATCTCCACGGAAGATTTTCCTCGGTCTTTCGCTTTTCGTGACTTAGTCCGATCCCGTTTTTGAGCTTAACACACTAACAAACGAAATGTCATTAAAAATTCATAACTAAATGTATGATTTTAAAAGATATTCTCTGCAGGATACAAGGGGCCTGTCAAAACAATATGTGCTTAAAAAGGTTAAACAGAGTTAATTGATCCCTGCTTTCCCAAAATTATTTGCTGTATGGGCGTTTTTGGCTTTTTCGATATCCTCTTTTTGTTATTTTTCCTTACGGCTGATGTGACGGGCGAAGAAGGTTAGTATGATTTCATTTCTCATCTCAATTACCGAAATATCGATATAATCTTCGTTTCAGCATCCGTATAATTCTGTAAACAATCAACCGATAGAAATTGCTTCCTGACTTATATCAACAACACTTTCAGAACTGACATGCAACTTGGAGGGCGGTTAGTTAGGTAGAAATTAAAAGGATTACGGTTTATGTTTATCTTACTATCCCGCAACGGATGTTTAGCTCTGTTGTTGATAATGCTGGTATTTAAATTTTAACACATCAGTTGAAAGGTTTATATCGTTTAACAGAGAGTCCTGATAATTTTGACCAAGAAGTTTAACACAATACATGATTAAACGTTAAACTCTTTTTGGACATCTCTCCATTTATTTAAATCTCTTTTTGAATATTAAAAAAAAAATAGATTTTTTTCTCAAATTTGCTAAATTACAACCGAAAGGTCAACAACTCACCGTGGCTTACAATAGGGCTTTTTATAAACAAAATGAATTTTGTTTAAAAAAAAAACATAGCAAACTGCTACATATACCGATATTTTTAAATCTTTGCTATAAACAAGCACATTAAGTCATGAATAGGAATATGCGGTTGTCAGGCTTTATGTCATTTATTTCTTCTATGACCACCATAAGAAAAATAATGACGCGTACGTCTTGGTCGCAAAGAAAACATGTTTTTGAAATTAATTAATCACAAAAGTAAACGAACTGTTATACAGCTCACTATGATCAAGTCACAACTACAGACCTTAGGGCCCCTGGAGAGAAAAGGCATATGCTTGCTGTGTATTTCATTTTTATGATAACGACGATGATAAGTTTTCTTCCCAAATATAAACATTTCGTGTGGTTCTGTCAGCTCTAAGCCAAATTTCTTAAGAATTTTGTAGTGTGAATAAGGTTTTTTCAGTATTTAATTTAACACAATGTTCTGTGCATTGGCAAGGGCAAAGAGTACGTTTACTTTCTCTTGAATTATTGAATGATCTGTCAGAAAATAGAAAACATTTTTTTACTCACAACAGACACAAAACTACTCACTTTCCCGTACAATGTCCACAAGTGTAGGATTCTAGCATCTACAGGAAGCAAAAAAGTGAAATTACTTCTATTTGTAGCAAAAATTTAATAAATTAGGGGACTTTTCTTGTCAGGTGTATCTTTGATATTGCACTGAAGAGATAATTAGAAATTGTTATAATTAGAAAAAATAGAAATAATTGGTTCGTTAAAAGACCTTATCAACTCTTATTCAAAATATAATACTCGAAAGTTCCTAAAGACAGTTTGACAAATACCAAGTAACATGCCTTGGGTCAAAAAAATCTCAGATTTCAATAATGACTGCTAATTTTCACAGAACTTATATTAGGGTAACCTCCGATGTTTACTACGATGTTCATTAAATATTTTAGAAGTTACAGTGCAAGCTCTGTTAAGCGGCCACCCTCGGGACTTTGAAAAGTGGCCGCTTAACAGAGGTTGGCCGCTTAATAGAAGTACAATATAAATAAGATAGGAATGGCAGTAAACAAGATTTTATTGGCACTATATAGCAAAATGCTTTTAAAAAGTGCACACCTAAAGAGATTAATCCAAAATTCATTGTAACAAAACATCAAGTGCATTTCCAGCCCATAGCTCTAACACAGAGGGCACGTTGTTGAAATGTACAGTATTTCCTCGAGTTGATAATGTTCAGAAAAATATGCAAAACATCGTTGACAAGTTTCTTAGGCCTTTTTACATCAACAGTTAGTATGTGAAAAAATTTAGCGCGAGAAATTTCAGGGACGATATATATCATCTGTCACCATTTCGCTTGGAAAGATAATTTGCTGGCCGTTTAAAGGAGGTAAAAACTATATAAATAATACACTTGTGAAAGCAAAAAGGTGGCCGCGGCCGCTTAATAGAGGTGGCCGTTGAATAGAGGTAGCAAATACAGCAGTTTAGTGACAAATAAATTGGGACTTTGGAAAGTGGCCGCTTAATAGGTGGCCGCTTAATAGAGGTCGGACTGTAATTGAATCTTAGGACGGTCACCGTAAACATGCATTGTTGTTTATCCAAAAATGTTAATTACTTTTTGTTACTTGATGCAGAATAAAATTGAATCGTTGAAGCACCTTCACCCGCTGCGTCGAGATTATTAACACGTACACATACACACGAACATAGCCTGCGTTGCAGACGAACAAATCCCCGGTGATATCCGTCTGCGAATTAGAGCACAAAAGCTTGTTCCGCCCCCCGCGTGTTGCCAGGGATTTCTATAATTACCTCTGATTGGCTCTTCGATAGGGCCGTTCTTTTGTGCGCCGTGATTGGTCGAATGGATCTCGTAACACCATAGTTACGCTTTTGATGAATAACAGATACACAATAAACTTGCGGCGATCACGGTAAATCGGCGAGAAAAAGCGTTTGAAGCGGTAAAAAGCAACCGGTTCGAAAAAAAAAACAACTGACAAGCAAAAAGGTCTTTTGTCTTGTGGTGAAAGGATGTCACACAACGAACCATCCGTCATCCGTGATGAGAAGCAACATGACCTTGCAACACAACAAACAGCCGAACCCGGCGTTACAAATGCAGAATGCAAGTAGTCGACATCTTCACGGAAAATTTAGGATCAGAGCAACTATTTCGAGAGCTCAAAAAATATCTTGCAAACATGAATGTTTAACCCTCGGACGTACAAGGGGGGGGGGGGGGGTGGATGCCACCCCCCCCCCCATGAGGTTTTTTCCAAATTTTGAGAAAACGATTTACTCTACAGTACTGAAACTTTCAGTAGCTGTTCATTCATCCTTTGCCGAAATTTTGATATGTCGACCATGTGTCAATGATATTTGACGTTGCCATGGCAACGTCATAGATACAGGCAGGTCTTGCTAAAAATCGTCATTTTTAACATTTTTCTTTATTTTTTCCAGTTTTTTTAAACAGAATTGCAAGATTTGTTTATTTTAACATTCCATAAGCATTCTGACTTGATTTTGCATCAATTTCCGTTATTTTTTGACTTTCTAAGAAAATGTTAAAATCCAAGATGGCGGATCCAAGATGGCGGCTCTAATGATGTCACGTGACGTCATATGACGTCACAGCCAATTAATATTATGCCATCTTGTAGAGTAAGCTACGGGCTTTCTTCTGAGAGCAAAATAATTTCGCTACGCCTTAATATAACAAAAACTCCGGGGAGGGGTTCCATCCACCCCCCCCCCCCTTGTACGATGGTGGGGGTATGAGTTTGCTTGTACGTCCGAGGGTTAAAGACTAACCGCAATAGTATATGGCAAATTTAACACAGAGGCGTCAAAAGAGTCAAAATATACAAACGAAAAGCCGTGCAGACTATGACCTCTACACATTTGCTAATAAAGCGACAGTCTTATGGCTCTACGCAACTTAAAACGCCTCCAAATAATACAGCTTACAGCATAAAGTGCTCTTTCTAAACAAGTGAATAGCGAAATAAATTGGATGACCAATTCCACAGAGCGGCAAATATACAAATTATACGACAAGAACGCCTCAGTGTAACTGGTATCTGGTATTCATCGAACGCGTAACTATTGTTTCACAAGATCCACTCGGCCAATAACGGCGCACGAAAGAACAGCTCTTTTCAAGAGCCAATCAGAGGTAATTATAGAAATCCCTGGTAACACGCGGGGGGCCGGAACAAGCTTTTGTGCTCTAATTCGCAGACGGATATAACCGGGGTTTTGTTCGTCTGCAACGCAGGCTAACACGAACACTACATTTCCAAGTTCGCATAACGATGAGACCTCGTCGTTTTTCAGACCTCACTTGATATCTAACAGCCACAAAGGAAGCCATTTTGCATAAAGGGAACCCAGTGCATAGTGATCGTACTCGCACGTGAATAAAACCATGGTAACAAGCAAGGGGAACTTTCTATAAGGCGACTAAGACAGGGTTCAGCTTTTACATGGACACAACTTTGCTAACCAGCAAAGGGGAGAGGCACTTTCTATAACGGGACATTAAGACATAAGGGGACACTTAAACACGAAATTTGTATCCCCTGGAGACATATTCCATAAGGACTGGTAACAATTAGTCGTAGTGCTGGCCAAGCTGAACACTACATATGTGAAAACCTAGCAAGAATGCGACACAAAGGCAAAGTCGCTATGGTGCCCAGCCATGGTGTCATCCACCTCGTGTATTCAAGGAATTAAAAGTTGCTAAACACTGAACCTTAAATCTTTCGCAGACACATGCCGTCAATTGGAGTTCAGAGCCGCCCTCTCTTTTCATGGCAAACGACTTATGAACCACGTGATACGAACTGTCGAATCCTTTGTGAATAACTTCTGCGGTGCGCTTTGCTTCATGGAACCCAACTGTGTCAGTTACAACATGGAAGTTATTAGTGGATCTCCCACTGTCACTAAATGTGAACTGAACAACTCAACTTACAACGAACACCCTGATGATCTCAAGCCGTGGCAAAATTATCTTTACCGGGGATCAGAGGTAAGTGCAGAATGTAAGGGAAAATACTGCGGGTGACAGAAAACTTCAAATATTTGTTTGGTAACGTCAAAGGACTTCGAAACATCTTCGGCAATTCACGATAGTTTCCGAGCGATCTTTTTAAATGCAAAAATATCCACCTTACGCCACTACTTGTCGTACCTTTTCTTTTTCCCAAAAAACCTTTCAAGTAGTTTATGTCTCTTTAGTTGCACAATGCTTTGTTGCTCTTCGAAGCCTTCCGTACTCGGCTTCGAATTACATGAAAGAAACTTAAAGAGGCTGCCAAATTAAAGCTACAATTCGTACTTGCTGTGTCGTATATGCCGAAGAGCTTCAAAAGGCCATGGCACACAAAGTCTTGCCTGCCGTTACCATTGTTAGTTGAGGGGACTGGTTACAAAATTCGGCAAACTTCAAATGATGAACTGTTTGTTATTGTTTTGGCTTGGTCACGTGTTTGCGACCGTGTACAACAGAAATTTTAAGATAGAATCTGGAGTGTCGAAGTGTCATTTCATTGAGTATCGTTATTCCAGGAGATAATTGTTCTGTGTCCCCTCTTCTAACTTTGGTGAAACAGATGAAATAAAAAGCACTTTCTTGCCCAGGGGGGATACTCCGGCTTGTAAAGGACGGGGATGATCGAATGGAGGCAAAATTCAGGACCCAAAAAATCCCTTAGTCTTCCGAAATTACCCAAAAAAAATCCCTGAACCAAAAATAACCCCCCAAAAAATCCCTTGTCAAATTACCCCTAAATTGCCAGGAGGTGCAATAAAATAACACAAAGAACGCTCGTTTTGTTTATTCATCATACCATAAATACGCCAAAGCCGCGCCAAGGCACATTAGTTCGTTTTTAATACCCAAAAAATCTCCTATCTAAATTAAGATACCCAAAAAAATACTTGCCAAATTTTCCAACCCAAAAAAATCCCGGAATCGAAAATTTCAAACCCAAAAAAATCCTTCGATTATCCCCGTCATTTACAAGTCGGAGTACCCCCCTGGGCTTTCTTGCTTCGCCAAAGTGCTCTGAGAAGATGGTAGGGATGGTCACGCAGCTCGGGGAACGCTTCACAATCGAAACGTTTAGACATGGGGTCCCCCTCAAGGATGTTCGGCAGAATTCTGTTATCACGGCTAACAGTCATTTGCATCAGTTAAAGCGGCAACCGTTTCAAATTTTGACGAATAGTTATCTATTAAAGTGCACCTAACCCCCGAAACAATAATTTCAAAATTGATTGTACATGAGTTAGAGAGTTGAACGGTTAAATATTTCTTCATCTCAATGTTTTTAAGTTATGAAGGTTTATTTTTCCAATATGTTAATGAGTATGACGTCTACCCATTCTTCATTCAATATACAAATTTTGACTGGTTCACACAAGCAGTATTTAAAAAGCATCATCATAATACTCGCAATTTCCACAATTTTTATTGTAAATTTGGTGTCTGGTAATGGCGAGTAAATAATGATAAATTATAAGTAAAACAAGTATGCTTAAAAGCCTGGGTAGAATCAATTTTGAAAGTATTGTTTCGGGGGTTAGGTGCACTTTAATTCATCCTCGGTGGAACCAATCCCTCAGAAATCTTTTGTTTTTCATCGGCATTCATAATTAACTATGTAGTATATTTCTTACTGTGCAAACGAGACTGAGTAGTGTTTTAGTTAAAAATATTTTTTCGATTTTCCTATTTTTTCTTTACATCAAAGAACGCCTGTGGTAAGAATCCATGCCACAATAACGCGACCTGCCAGGTGGGATTTACAAACAAAGGATATCGATGTCTTTGTACTCCTGGTTTCAAGGGACAGGATTGCCAGGATGGTAACAGTTACCTTTTTATTAGTTTTATTATTATTATTATTATTATTATTATTATTATTATTATTATTATTATTATTATTATTATTATTATTATTATTTTATTTTATCTCGAGTACTTTAAACTTTTTTACTGGGCAAACTCCTTTGTTCTCGTAAACACAACGGTTGCGGTTTTCAGAGATGTAAGAACTTTGGAATTTAATCCTTAACCAACGGCAAGCACAAGCACAAACATCAAAATGCAATGCGCTTGTGCTTTTACTTGAAATGAGGCCGTTTTCACGGTGAAATAAGAGCTGTTATCCTTGCGCTTGTGTTTGCGCTTGTGGCGCTAGTGAAAACCAGGCTTTATAACTCTTGCAAAGAATGTATGCGCAGAGTATACAGCGCGAGGGCCACGTGGCGCTACAAATATTGACTATGGCAGGGTACCCACGTGGTTCTAGTACTCAAGTCAAGTCGGGTCTCTTCTGTTTCTTACTTAGTCTTCCCATACGGGTAAAGCTTAAGTGGGCTACAGCATCCTTTAAACGAAATGTAACAAGGAAGATAATCCACTGAGATTTCTATTTAAAACGCTCATCTATTTATCAAGAAAACTAAAAATTTTCTTTCCCTGTAACGTGGCATAGTTACAATGTTTTGTTGTTGTTGACATTATTGCCTATTGGCTGCCTATTGGCTGCTAAAATGTAAAAGACTTAACCATGTTACTTCGTGCGTGTTTCATTCGGGTTCCCTTTTCAAAAAAATGGCGGATTGTGCACGCTTATATCCAGTTTTGCCATTACTTATTAAGGAAATGATTCCGTTGTTGTGAGAAGGCGGGAAAACATTAAATTCTTGATATTATGTTTTTGTCAGTGGTTGTCATTTAGCATTTCATTTATTTAGTATTTCATTTATCATGTATTTTATTTATGTTATTTAGTATTTCATTTAGCATTTCATTTATGGAATTGATTTAAGTTATTAGCCCTCTTATTATGTTAATCATGTGATAAGGTGCAGTATCTTGAAGTGACGATCAGGGGACGTGAACTTTCGGACGTTTGGTTTATCTGCATTACGTGACATAATAGTGCCAGGTGGTGGCATTTACGCCTTCTTTGTCCCCTTTTTTTTGTCCATCGAGAAAGATGTAATCTTTTACACAAAAACTTACGTGTAATACGAAACTGGTGCCTTAAAGAAGGTCATAATATTCTAAAGAGAGATTAGCTGTTGATCAGACTCTTAGAACGTAATAAGTCCCTTTAATGCGGTATTAAATCTCGATACCACCACGACGTGAAGAATATCTGATAAAAAAAATTAATAGTTCGTATAGTGTGATCGTCCGGGTGAGAGTAGTTCTGAGAAGAACTGTTGTTGGTGACTGACGTTTCGATGGAGGCCTGGCAGTCGGAGCATGTGCATGCGATGTAGGCCTCCTACATCGGAGAGACCGGTAGGAACTTGACCACGAGACTGACTGAACACAAACGAGCGACGAGAAATGGTGATGTCAACAATCACATTTCTGAACACCACCGACTTACTAAACACAAAATCGACTGGGACTCCGCTGAATGCTTAACCTACAGTACTAACTATTTTCAACGACTGTCCCTGGAAAGCTAGTGGTACACAAACTTAGAACAGACGCCTATCAACAGATGTCAACAACTACCGGCACCTTACAAACGACTTATTCACGACGTAAACAGAAGCGACAAACGAACCGCCAAAAGAACGACTTAATTTGGCTAACAATAGACGGAACAGAACGACTTAATTAGACTAACAATAGACGGATCGAAACTGACCAATTACTGATGACAAACTTTACACGAGTCTTACAGCCAATAACATTACGGCTTAACTAGCTGACCAATCAGCTTCAACGGACCAGACTTATAAAATAATCGACTGACAACAACCTTTTCACTTGACTCTGAAGATGACTTCCGCTCAGGTTGTCGAAACGTCAGTCACCAACAACAGTTCTTCTCAGAACTACTCTCACCCGGACGATCACACTATACGAACTACTGATACTCCTGGGTTCAAACCATTTACTTTAAAACAAATTAAATAAATCGTTTTTTACCCAGATGTCAACGAATGCTCCAGTACTCCCTGTTTACACGGAGGAGTGTGTGTTGACCAGATTAACGGATATGTTTGTAACTGCCAGGCTGGATATAGAGGAACACACTGTGAAAATGGTAAATGCAACATGCACATCAGTTTCAATGTATTTATAACTTAGTATTTTTTGTTGTAGATACACGCATGACATCAAAACCAGTCAGAAAAGTTATCAGGGTTCTTACCAGACCCAACGCAAAATGAAAGATCTTTGATTTTCTTATTGTTAGCCTTTTTCAATATCAGAAACATTTTCTTTGTCTTTGCTCACTCGTGTACTAACTTGCTACTATACCTGAAATATCTTGACTTTTTATTGTTTTGTTTTTTTACTTAATTAAAAAAAAAGAATTCCGAATTTAGGGATAAATTCTCCAATGTAATGCGCCACACATCGATAACTTAATTATGACTTTATTTGCGAGCAAATGGAGCATTCTTGAGTGAGGCATCATTTTGATTGGTTTGTGAACATTGTGCAAAAAGGGTTCTTGAAACTAAGCACGGGACACTTAACCCTCGGACGTACAAGAGGTGGGGATTGGATGCCACCACCCCCCCCCCCCCCCCCCTTTAAGTGTTTTTAAAAAAAGGATTTACTCCACAATGCTGAAACTTCCAGCAGATGTTCATTCTTGCTTTGCGGAAATTTTGATATGTCAACCATGTGTCCATGATATTTGACGATGCCATGCAACGCCGTAAATACAAGCAGGTCATGCCAAAAATGTGATTTTTAACATTTTCTTTTTTTTAAGTGTTTTGAAACAGAAATGCACAATTTGTTTATTTTTCCATTCCATGTTGAAATCCAAGATGGCGGATCCAAGATGGCGGCTCTAATGACGTCACGTGACGTCATATGATGTAACATCCAATTAAAATTATGTCATCTTCTAAAGTTAGCTAAGGGCTTTCTTCTCAGTGCAAAATAATTTTGCTAGGCCTTAACATAACGAAAACTCCGGGGAAGGTGCTCCATCCACCCCCCTCCCCCTGTACGAATGGTGGGGGTATGAATTTGCTTGTCCGTCCGAGGGTTAAAAATAAGACCTTATAAACTTTCTATACTGAACTTTTGCATAGTAAATGAAACTTGGTTGTCGGCGGTTTCATTTTTTAATATGCAATTGCGCTGCGTTTTAGTTTAAATATTTAAGTATTCGAGACAAAATTGTATTCAAAGATTCAAAATACACTACCTCTTTGTGATATGATTTTTAGAAAACTGGATTCAGATGACCCCATCGACAGTTTGCTTTGGAGCCAAAGGTGATAGTTATGGCAGCTTTAGAATTCCAGCGTCAGGTGACGTCATCACCTTCAAGTTAACATACCTCAGTGGCAGTGTGAGCTGTGCATCAAACCATCATTCCAATTGGGGCTGTAAATACGCAGCCTTGACTCACACTATGGGGACACACATCACTGATTCCAACAGAAATCGTCTTCTGCCAAAAAACGAGTACTTGAAGGGAGGATCGCTTGACTGTGGTTATTACAACCTGCCATGGGCTACTCCTGATTCCCCAGAGCTCATCTTTGATCACTTCTCTACCCCTTTGTCCGTGACAACTGACCAAAAATTTCAAGTCTGGTTTACTGAGGACTTATATGGCTACTTGTACTGCTACGAATCAGATAACGGCCTGGAGAAGACATGTGCTGAGGTATATGGTTTGTATGTCTGATCTGCGATGGCTGTTCTACGAGCAATTTTCGACCCTTTGTCAAGACTTCAAGTTGCGTCGTTTAAATGTCGACAGTGTTTTTTACGGTTTGATTTTAAGATGTCTTACACAAAAATATTGGAGGGTTAAACAAATGATTTAAGGTGTTACATTTTATGTACATAGTTTTCGTGCACAGTTTCAGTCATGACTTGAGCTTTCCAAAGGCAAACACACCTTTCGTGACTCTGCTGTTATAGTTTTAAACAGTCTACCAGCTGCTATGAAAAACACTGACGACTACTCACAATTTTGTAAGCGCGTGAAATACATTTGTTTGAGCTATCACTTTCATGGCCGTAACTAGCAAGAGGCAAGACGAAGCACTTGCCTCCACTTGATTCTAAGCCAAAATGAAAAACAAAATATGTTTGGTTGGGAAAATAATCCCCAGTTGAACAAGGTTGATTTTTTTTCAAGAAATGCCTATTGGAAAATGTTTAAGAAAGAGTTTCAGAGTTTCTAGTTCTCCAAACTTTCTGAACGACATGCTCCCAGAATCTCCTAGCAAAATCCTGCCTCGTCTTTGCCAAAAGTCTGGTAACGGCCCTGACTTTATTAAAATTGTTTCCTCTTTATTTCTTTATTTACCTTTCTGTTCAGTTTGCTTGTTTTTAAATAGATAATAATTATGATTTGCATGTGAAAGCTACCTCTTGTATAACCCTTAATTATTATCACAGCAAAATAAATAACAGCTTAACCCTATCCAGACCCGGGGGGACGGAAGAGAATGCAAACGGCCCTCGCATCTAAATAAAGAAATGCGCTAACGGCAAACCGCAATATTCTAACGTCAAACTGATCGCGTCCCCAGCCAATCGTGGATTCAGTACGCTTAAGGCTGGTTCTCATATGATCGCCCCGATCGTCTCTGTCGCTTCTGTCGTTTGCAAAGTCTGAGGTGATTGGAGCAAGCAAACTTTTTGAAGCGACAGAAGCGACAGAGACGATCGGGACGATCATATGAGAACCAGGCTTAACTCGTACAAATAGATTCAACGCGCGAGCGACTTGGAGCAAGTCTAACCCAAACCGTAATTTGCGCTTTTCTCGTTCGCTTTTCATGATACCATAACTGAAAAGACATGTCATTAAACTTTAAAATAGATAATTAAACGGATGCTTTTAAATAAACTTCTCTGCAAGACACGACATGCCTGTGTTTAGAACCTCAAACAGGATTAATTTTACAGCGCATAAAAAAAGCTCATAATTTATTTCGTTGACTTTTACTATTCGACCTTAAAACATGCTGTGTCAAGATCTCCTATGAAACATTGCTTACCAAAACATATTGCTGCATGGGCTCTTTTTCCTTTTTCGATATTTTCTTCCTTTTGTTTTTTCTGACGGCTGATGTGACGGGCCAAGATGGTGAGTACCATTTATTTCTTATATGTAGCGTTCTCAATTCCCTAAAACCACTGGCATACTCTAAACTTCCTTGCAGCATCCGTATATCTGTAAAAAAATCCAGCCTTTCAAGAGGCATTGCTTCCTGACGTTTGTCAACAACACTTTCAGAACTGACATACAACTTGGAGCTATGGGCGGTTAGTTAGGAAACTGGTTTCGTCAGTTGTATGTTTATCCTACCATCTCGCGAGAAATATTTAGTTCTGTTGTTAACAATGCATGTAGGTACGCATCAATTGAAAGGTTTATAACATTCAACAATAAGTCCTGGTTATTTTGACCACGGAAGTTGAATGTTGAACTGTTTTTGGACATCTCTTTATTAGTTTTAATCTCTCTGAACATTGAACAAAATAATAAGACCTTTTCACCAGTTTTTAAAACCGCAGTCGAAGGCCGTTTGTTTGCAATAGCGCTGTTTATAAATAATGAATTTTATTTTAAAAATATAGCAAACTGCTGCATATGCCCATAATTTAATCTTTCCATAAAAGTATAGCTCTTCAAGAATAGGAATGCGCGTTTGTCAGGCTTTGTGCCATTTATTTCTTCTACGATCCACCATAAGAAAAATGATGATGTCTTGGTCGCAAAGAAAACATGTTTTTTGCAATTACACTTTTTTTTTTCTACAAGAATTTGCGAAATTTAAGAATATTTTAAGAATAACCCCGAGGCTGAGATTTTGAAAAGAACATAATTTTGTGTGTTAACAATGCGTATATACAATACAATTTTTTGTTTTCTGTCAACTAAACCGTTAAAATTCTTTCTTTCTCTAAATGACAAAACTAGCTAAAAAAAAAACACAACAAAAGCAGCACTAGTTTGATGCTACTAACATTTCTGCAAGAAGTTATACACTTGTAATTGTTACTCCAATACATTTTAAAATGGAAATGTCAACGCTATAATCTAAGAATATTCGCAAGAATATTTCAGTTAAAATCGCCAGAAAAATTAAGTATATTCATTCTGGGCCGGAAAAACAATATTCTTATAAAAAGAAAAGAGTGTAATCACAAAAGTAAACAAACTATCATACTCCCCTAACTATGATGACGTCACAACTGCAGGTTTGAGGGCCCCTGGGGAGGAAAGACATAAGCCTGCTGCGTGTTCCATTTATATGATAACGAAGATGATGTGTTTACTATCCAAATAACATTTCGTGTTGTACTGTCAAGCCAAAAAAATGATCTTAAAGAATTTTGCACTGTGAATAAGGTTAGTTCAGTATAAGATTTAACACAATGTTCTGCGCTTTTGCAATGGGCAAAGTCTGCGGTTACTTTCTCTTGAATTATTGAATGATCTATCAGAAAATAGTAAAAACATTTTTATGCTCACAACAGACACAAAACTTTCACGTTGAAACGACAAAGGAACGGCGACAAGCATAGGATTTTGGCCTCCACAGGAAGCATGAAAGAGAAATTAATTCTATTAATAGCAAATATTAATCAATGTAGGGGACTTTCCTCAACAAGTGTATCACGATATAGCAAGATATAATTAAAAATTGTTATTATTAAAAAGAATTAGAAATAACCGGTTTATTTAAAGACCTTATTAACTCTTAGCAATTTTTAAAAAATGCTCGAAAGTTCCTAAAGAAAGTTTGACAAATACCAAGACTTGGTTATTTCTCCCAAAGGCCTGTTACTTCAAGTTACTTCGGCCTGCTCCGAACGGACAGTGCAACACACGTGACATATTTGAATTCACAGAGAATCAGTTTTTATGCTTATGCGTAATTTATGCTACTGGTCACCGATGAACCAGTCCCGAGACGACCGGCCAGGAAAATAAAGTTATTATTATTAAAAACACGCTTTTTAAACAGAGTTTCTCTTTTTATTGGTTCTTTTCTAAAGTTGTTTATCCAAAAATGTCCCTTCATTTTTTTGTTACTTGGTGCGGAATAGAATTGAATCGTTAAAGCACCTCCAATGAATATAATAGGAGGCGCTGCGTCGAAATAATAAACACGAACACATACACCTAATTGAAGAAACGTTGACACTAAAAAGCATAAACCGTGAAAGATATGACCCAACGGTGTTCTGGGTAGACAGCCTTGGTAAGCTTAGTAATAATCATTTTATTGATAATCAAGGTATTTCCTTTCTTTGAGAGCCTAAGAGCATGATTTATTCAACCTGTGTTGTTCGTGTTTATTCTATCACAGACGACGATTATTTTTTTTCCGATTTCCCAGTTACATTTGGATCGCATCGTTCATGGTTTACGCTTTTCATAAGACAACGATTCTTCAATCAGGTTCATACAAGAGCCCTACATTTATTTCAGGCATCACATGAACATTGTATATCTAACAGCTAGAAAAAGAACGACTTTCCTCTCCATAAAGAGATCTAGTGCAAAGTGATCGTAGTTGCACATGGACAATACCATGGTAACAAGCAAGGGGCACTTTCTATAAGACGACACCAAGACAGGGTCCTGCCTGTCCATGAACACTACACTGCTAACCAGTGAAGAGTAAGGGGGGGGGGGGGGGGTGGACACTTTGCATAAGGGGACATTAAGACAGTGTCTTAGATGTACATGAACGATACATTTGTAGCCAACAAGGGGACACTTTGACAGGACCCTGGCTACACGTCAGCACCATATTTGTAGCCAGGAAGGGAACACTTAACATAAGGGATGGGAACAGCAAGTCGTGGTTCTGGCAACACTGAAAACTACATTTGTGAACACCTATCAAGAACGCAACACAAAGGCAAATTCATTATGGTGCCCATCCATGGTGACTTGGAACTCGTGTATTCAACAAAATAAAAGTTGCTTAAAGGGACTATGTCAAGCAAGTTTAGGCAATTTCGGCACTGACCAACTGGTCATAGAATTAACTGAAATATCACAATAATGGCTTAAAACCGTAGAAAAACTCAAAAGAAACAAAGAAAGGCCAAAAAGGGGCACAGATGGGCAAAATTCGGAAAGATTTAAACGGATTGCGGTCGGGTAAACTAGAAAAACGTCGGCCCGACTTTTTATTTTTTCCAATTTTATCTCAGTTTGTATGAAAGTGTCATTTACAATGCTCGAAAATCATCCTTGTTTGTTATGTGGCCGTGATTTTGCCAATAAAAGACTTTTGCTCTGCCAATTTGAAGTTTAGAGTTCTTAAATAATGAAAATAAATAAAATGACCTAAAATACCGTGACATAGCCCCTTTAACATTGAGCCTTAAATCTTTCGCAGACACATGCCGTCAATTGGAGTTCAGAGCCGCCCTCTCTTTTCATGGCAAACGACTGATGAACCACGTGATACGAACCGTGGAATCCTTTGTGAATAACTTCTGCGGAGTGCTTTGCTTCACGGAACCCAACTGTGTCAGCTATAACATGGAGGTTATCAGCGGATCTCCTTCCATCACTAAATGTGAACTGAATAATTCTACTCACAATGAACACCCTGACGATCTCAAGCCATGGCAAAATTATATTTACCAGGGAACAATGGTAAGAGCGGAATGTAAGCAAGAAAATACTGGGTGAGAGAAATCTTTGTAAGGTTTTTTGCAATTGATAACGCCAGAAGAGCTTGAGTCACCTTTGATTATACAATTACTGAGAGAATTCTCGTGAGCTCATTGGTCGAGAGCTATGATCGATAAGAGTATAGACATAAAAATGACGTGCATTTTACAAAAGCAATTCGAAGAGAACAAAATAAATTTGGTTCATTAGATTACCAAAAGAATGCAGATCCTCAAAATTCCTTAAAACGCACCTCAGACAATTTCTGTCAAAACCCGTTGAGACAAACGCGTTTCACAGATTTTTCGTGACATGTTTTTAACAAGTTTGACTTGCAAACTTGTTAAAAACATGTTACTCTGCTTCTCCTCTCACTCAATGCTGTTTAATAGGGTTTGCAATTTACCAGGCTTTCTTTCCATAACACGACAACACTGACAACATTAAAATAGCGGAGGGTGATTGGCAAAAATGAGCTGTAGTACCAAAATTGGTGAAAATTAGCAAAGTGTCTCAACCGTTTTGTCCGAGATTGTAGCCTGTAAAGCAACGTAAGGCAAATTTAGTAAGACTTGAGAAATTTGCCACTTTTCCAAATTCAAAACTGGCAAGTTGTGTAATGTCAACCACAGGTAGCCCAAGCTCGATATATGAGTACAATAAAGATGACCTTTGCATTGTTTCGTAATTCGATCGATTTGCATATTTATAAGGATTTGTATGGGGAAATAAATATGACCGAAAAGAACGAAAAATAGCCGTTGAATTACAATAAAAATCACTCACCTTAGCTCCTTTGCTGTTCCCCTTGTGTGCTGTGTGGTTTTTAACCGATTTAGCGCGATTCCAGTGAGTTATAGTTCCATTGCCTTCCTCTCTTTATATACAGAAAGGTATATAAAGAGAGGAACGCAATGGAACTATAACTCACTGGAATCGCGCTAAATCGGCTAAAAAATCACACAGCACACAGGGGGAACAGCAAAGGAGCTAAGGTGAGTGATTTTTTTTGTAATTCAACGGTTATTTTTCGTTCTTTTCGGTCATATTTATTTCCCCATACAAATCCTTATAAATATGCAAATCGATCGAATTACGAAACAATGCAAAGTCATCTTTATTGTACTCATATATCGAGCTTGGGCTACCTGTGATGTCAACTAGAACATTTTAGGCGAAATTTCCCACACATCCGACCCACGGCTTCAAGTGGGAAAACTGCAATTTTACGAGCCTGCGCGCACGCGCGCGACTTTGCATTGATTTTTCACCTAATTCTCCGGTAAATTTTCATTTTTGTTCCATAATAAAAAATCGACCGCATTTTTTTTATAGTCTACACCTTTGTTGACCATAGAAATGATGCCACAAAATGTCCAAAACTTTGCAGTGAATCCACTCGCCTTTCGGCTCTTTACCTAACATTCATATGAAGCTATATGAGACAAGCGTGACTGAAAATATCTTTATTGAAAATATGACTGTTTTGCATTTTTTTTTTTCCATCAAAGAACGTTTGTGGGAATAATCCGTGTCATAACAACGCGACCTGCCAGGTAGGATTTACAAACAGAGGATATCGATGCGTTTGTGCTCCTGGCCATGGTTTCAAGGGGCAGGATTGCCGGGACGGTGGGTATCCAATATCTTTCTATGTCTGTTATTGTGCCTTGATTACTTTCAGGTCCTATTAGGGGTTTTAGGGGTAAGGGATAAATTTTTAAATATTACAGGGATATTCTATAACTATTCAATTGTTGGGATATTGAAAATTAAAATAGTAGTGATAACAGCTTTGGTTATTTTAGGGATAAAGAATATCTACCCTCAAAATTATTGGGATAAGGGATAACGCAACCCCCTCCCCAACAGGGCCTCACGAAACCAATGACATTTTTTAACAAGGTAACAAGGTAGACAATTCAAAACTCTATTTATAACGCCTATGAGCCAGCACACTATTTCTATTTATTACAAAGCGGAAAAAATCCGAAATTTTGTCAGATGTAAGATAGAAGGCATGCGCAGTTGGATGGTTTTCCTATTATCCAGAATATGAAATGTTTGACGTCGCCTATCAAGTGAAACTCTTGCGTCGTTCATAGAGTGTCGTTCAGTAGCGAACATTTTGCACGACTCTCTGGTCGAACACTTATCGTTATTGCCTCAATAATAGAAGAGTAATTTAATGAAAACATCCATATTTTACCACAGCGGGCAAGGAACGCATTTTATGTCAAATTGGGCCATTAAGATCGCGCGTTTTCTCAATTTATCACTGGAAAGCACGGTCCTTTTGGGCAGTGAACTTTAGAAAGCAATGCTTGAAGGATTCACCTATTATGCATCCAGAATAACTAGAAACACATACCTTCAAATATAATTTATTACGTACGTCGAAAAATGCCCAAAAATTGAACCGAAAGTCAAAATTGTAAAACAATTCGCCGACATATTCGCTGCCGGTAGCAGTGCTTGTGATGTGCTATTGTATTTTTCGTGAAACGTGAACAGATCTAGGACCCCCCCCCCCCCCCCCTTACCACCCTTACACTACCTCTTTTAACGCTAAAAATGATTCGCACGTTTCAGATGAGGACGAGTGCACGGCAGCAACGCACACATGTGATGCTAATGCTGTGTGTAGTAATACACATGGCTCATACAACTGCACTTGTAAACAAGGATTTGCCGGGGATGGACACAACTGTACAGGTGACGAAATGTTAAAATGATCCATTGGAATAAATACGACCATTTTGTATCACGAAGATGTAACTATGCAGGCATGAGGGATTGGCACTATCAATAAAGTCCCTAAAACAATGCTGACGATCTATAGAAGTTCCAAAATAGGTTGATTTTTTTCTTGCTTTTTGAGTTACAGTCAACTCTCTCTTAGCAGACTCCTCCATAAGACGGACACCTGGTGTTGGTCCGGTCCCTCTGTTTTTTAGTCACTTTACTGTGACTAGACTCCCTATAAGACGGACGCCTTTCTAAGACCGTTAGTTGGATCCGGTCCTGACGGTGTCGTTTAGAGAGAGTTGACTGTAATTGACACTAAGGGGTTGAGAGATCAATTCCCTTTCTGTCAGAATGGCCAGAAGCATTTTTTTGTAGCATAGATAAACCATTTTAATTGGTTTGAGCACATTGTACAAAAAGGTTCTTGAAAAAGTAAAAACACAGGACTCTGGAAATATACAGTAACGACAGAGACCGCCTGGAGCGGCTCCAAGTCAGTGTCAGTCGGGTGTTTTTTAGAGAGGTATCCGTATTATAGGGAGCAAAATGATTGAAAACTGCAGCACGGGACCAATACCAGGTGTCCATCTTAGAGAGGTGTCCGTTAAGTAAGAGATGACTGTAAAATCCTAAACACCGTTGTGTTTCTGCGTAGGCAATAAAAATTTGGTTTTTGGGTATTTTCTTAAATACAGTATTCGAGACAAACTTGTATTTGAAGATTCAAAATAAACTCCCTTTTTGTGATATGGTTTTTTAGAAAACTGGATTCAGATGACACCATCGACAGTTTGTTTTGGATCCAGAGATGATACTTATGGCAGCTTTAGAATCCCAGCTTCAGGTAGCATCATCACTTTCAAGTTAACGTACCTGAGTGGCAGTGTGAATTGTTATGCACCAAACCCGGATGTCGCGTCCAATTGGGGCTGTAAATACCCAGGTTTGACACACACCATGGGGACACACATCACTGATTCCAACAGAAATCGCATTCTTCCTGAAAACGAGCAGTACTTGATGGGAGGATTGGGCTGTGGAAAGACATATTACAACCTTCCATGGGCTACACCAGATTCGCCAGAGCTCATCTTTGATCATTTCTCTGCGCCTTTGTCCGTGACAACTGACCAAGAATTTCAAGTCTGGTTTATTGAGGATTTATTCAACTGCGGTTATGGGGATAACAGCCAAGAGAGGACATGTGCTGAGGTGTATGGCTTGTATGTCTGATTCCCGGTGGCTATTCCGAGCAATTTTCGAATCATCGGTCACTATTTAAACTTGCGTGGTTATCGATATGTCTTACTCAAATATTAATACACAATGTTGCAGGGTTTAACAGAGAATTAAGGAAAAGACACATTCCTTGACTTGGTGTTATAGTTTTTAACAGTCTACCAGCTGCTATGAAAAACACTGAGGACTACTCACAATTTTGTAAGCGTGTGAAAACACATTTGTTTGACAATTTGTAGCTATCGCTTTCTTAAAACTGTATCCTGTTGATTTCTTTATTTACCCTTCTATTCAGTTTTAAATAAATGGTAACTAAATAGCAATCATTCTCATTTGTTTAGTGTTGTAATCTGACAACACCTGATAGAAGAAACGTTGACCCATGGAAAGCATAAACCATAAACGATGCGACCAAATGTTTACTTTGAAATCAGAAAAAGTAATCGTCGTCTGTGACAGAATTAACATTACAATAAGACAAGTTGCATAAATCATGCTCTTAAAGATCTCCAAGAAAGAAAGTATCTTAATTATAAATAAATGGAATATTGCTAAGCTTACCAATGCTGTCTACCCAGAATCCTATCGTTCATGGTTTATGCTTTTCACAGGGTCAACGTTTCTTCAACTTGGTATCTATACATGACACCAGTTAGTTCAGTTCAGGTCCAGTTTTCAAAACTGAGCTAGAACGTTTAAACGTTAATTAAGTTCTATATTCAGAAATTGCTTCGGTAAGTTTTATTTCGCTCTGTGATTGGTTTAAAATTTTAAAATTTAGAATTCGGACGCCAATCAAATGCAACACCGAAAAATAGCGAAAATTAGCCACACACGTTTCTCCGCTTTAGTACTAGTATTTTCTGCGCTGGTTACCCGTATTTGGTATAATTATGCTTAGTTTTTTTTTGTATTTTTTTTTGTATTTTTTTTTTAGAAATTACAATGACAATAATACATACAAGAACCTAATTACAATACTACAGACACAAACGAATTACAATACTAAACAAGCCTTGCACAACGTGACTAATTATGCTTAGTTGATTGTGTTGTTTATCACGAAAGGTTGAAATCTATTTCCAGAAAAGCCATACTTTAAAAAGCATAGAAAAAGGTCAAAAAAGATTTCTGCTGCATTCTTTCACTGTTTTAACACGGCAAAATTCGTTTTCTATGTTTTTGTTTGCTTTTCTCTCCTTGACCATCCACAAAACACAATAGCGTCCGGAGCAACTAATCAATGAAAATGTTTTGGTTACGTAATTCAACCAAAGTATGTGAGTGCAAAACATTAGCCTGCGTAGCAGGCGTCTGTTTACGTTTTTTAGCGCGTTTACAAGAGTGCGCGATCGCGAGAAGGCCGCGCGAGGAAAAGTCGATTTTTTTCCTCGCGTGGCCCCCCTCGCGCCTTTCGCGTTTCCCATACGCGCGCTCGAAACTACGGCGCCTGCTACGCACGCTAGCAAAACATAAGATTTTGCGTGGTCGTACACCTTGCAAAAAAATCTTGGGATCTTTGTTTGCTCTTGTAAAATGTGCCGAGCTTCTCAACCATTCCCTCTATTTGCTATGGCTGTAAATGTAACCTGCAATTTACACAGGACTAGTGGTTTTACCAATACCCAGTTCGAAATCCTCTTTTTTTAAAAATAGTACGCGATAACCTTCGTTGAAACATTCATTGCATTAATACACTTTCTAAATTTCTAAGACTTCAAAGCACTTTTCCAACATTACCCAATGCCAGGAGAGTAAGCCGAGTTCGAAGAAGCAATTTCGTGACAAAAAGAATTGGAAAGGATTAAGGAAAACAATGGTAAGACTAACAAGTCCCAATCTTCTTTCTTTCACGAAAAAGTTCGTCATAATATTTTACCACCTAATTGTTTTAAACCGTAGGTAGTTCCTTTCTTTCTTTGTTATACAAACGCCTATGTTATACATAATGCAAGCGCACCTGTAGTTTATGCAGTTTACAACGTGCCATCACCTCACGATGGACTAGCAGCAGAACCATGGGGGAGAAGCAACGCTTTTAGAAATTTTATACCCAAGACTGAGAAAGACCAAAACCTTATACAGTTGTGGTACAGATCGCCCGGTAACTGGGCGCGATCCGTAGATGGTTTTAGGTTTACCATAAACACACGCAACTTTGTCAGACAACCAGAAGCTAACATGTTGATTTAAAAAAATGGTTGCAAGCACTGCACACAAACGGCTAAATGTACCATATAAGACGCACAAAAGGAAATTCCGCACATACTTAAGAAAATTTGCAAGATATACCGGGTATTTGTGGACGTATTTGTGTCTTAATCTGACCGCTGTGAGATTACACAAAGTAAAAATGTCTTTAAAATGGAAAATGCGGGAATCAATTAACGGGAATCAATTGTTATAATCGTTTTTTTACAAACAACAGCCTATAAATTACTATGTGAAATTCAAGACGTTCTTCCTGAATTATACAAGGCTTTGAGTTAAGTTCAATTCATTTAATTCCTGCCTTTTAGTCAATTAAAATTAATTTCGAGAATGTTCGACGCCTAATTTCTCCTTGCACATTCAACACATTTAAAATATTCGTCAGCCAGGGGAAAATGTCTTGATGCACCACGAATTTCCCAAATTTCCAACATTAAAAGATAGATGTGATTGTGTCTCTTGCAAATGATAAGCTTGAAGTTCGTTATATCTCTGGCATGATGTCGTGCTTTCTTTTCGATCCAGTTAACATTACACCATTTGCGCCCCACTGTCACCATAAACGTCTCGACAGCTTCACGGCTAGCTTTAACAGGTTCATTTTGTTCTTTCCGTCTTAATTGCTCTACGTGCTCCAGACAGGAGGCTGTTTTATGAATATTATACTAACAGAAACAAAACGAACCTCATTAAACAAAACGGACACTTGAAATGAACCTCTCTGCAAGACGTCACATCCCTGTCAAAACAAAAACTTTATTGGCTCAAAATAAAGTGCACGGCGTATAAAAATAGCTCGTCTACTCGACAACTTCAGATGCCTCCTCGATGGTATTCTCCTCGATGTTTCCCTCATCCAGCACAGCTGTCCGAGTGAACCAGTACTTACAATGATGCACTCGTAATTTTACATTTAAATTCGCCGTCAAAAAGTCATTTCAAGGTTATTTGTAACATGGATTCTTCTTTTGCCCTCATTGTCTTACTGTTGTCTTCTATGATGGCGAATGTAATGTGCGAAGAAGGTGAGTACGGGTTTCTGTTGTTCGGTTCTCTTTGCCTTTTCATTTGCGTGCTATTTAATGGTCTTATCTATCCTTAACATATCAATGAGTTTTCAAGCCGAAAAGCTTTAAAGAGCGCATCAATGAACTTCATATGCCATTGTCTGCGTTTAGTACCAAATTTTCCGAGCAAACATTTAACAGAAATGCTAGTGAAATTATTTTCAGTTTGGCGCTTTAAGGTGGAAAACCGTAAAAGGGGATTAAGACAGAATCCGCCAGGACTTCGAGTATTAATTGAACAAACTCATGTACATGTACCAAAATTATTTACATCTCATTACAAACTCCTAGTGTCACTGTTTCAAATATCTTATCAAAAGAAATAATTTCTAACAGCACAAAACAACAAAAAGAAATTTCGAAGTTCCACTGAATTCCACTGAATCGCTTAAAAGACGATTTTACAAAATAATTACACGTGAGATTTTACCTGTAGTTTACATGGTTCTTGTGAACCGCTTTGAAATTCATTTTCTCAGGCTCTGATAAGAAATTGTTGTTAATGTTATCACGGATAATTTTTTAATCTTTAGCTTTTAGAAGGGGTTAAAAACAACGCAATAGGATTTAAATTATTCTGGTACTCGATTTTTGTCCAGCTAAAATTGATATTACTCGATTTCCTGATAGGATTCCGTCTTAAACGTTTTGTCTACAAACACAACTTTGCTCTCGCGCAGGAGAAATGCCGGGGTGTTGATATTGATTACAATTTGACACGATAAGTGCCCTAATGAAAACGACCAAAGTTAGAGTTCTCGATTGAACCTTATTTATGCCACTGCACTGACGCTGACAAATTTCTAAGAGATCTTTTCTTAGATTCGTTTTATTTAATATAAAGCTAAAATTTGGAACGTTGATTCGCTAATGACTTCTAGAGAGATTCAATAAAGCAGATTATGGCTGAAACAAAATTTAAAAATATATATATTTTACCAACTATCCAGCGAATACATGATTTAGTTTCTCTCAAACATAGCTCAGAAACTTAAAAAACGAAAGATATCAGGCATCTTATTAATATTTAAGGAACCTGTTCTCTAAAATTAGAAAAGCTAGTTTTATGGTTTTTAATTTACAACATTTCAACATTTTTAAAACATTCTTCTCTTGGATTAAGTCATTTTACGTTAACTTTTGTATCGACTGGCTATGTTTGTTTTTTTATCTAAAGCAACTGCAATCGAAAGAAAACAGAATGGTCGCAATTTCTTTGTAATCTACATTTTGTTTTCATAATTTGACTAATTAATAAAATTGAGACATCGATGTTTTAAAACATACATTGTCGTGTGTTGATATAAATTACTTTTTTGACACGTTTCGTTTTGCTATTTTCGTGTAACTAATTAACTTCAACGTACACGTTTTGTTTTTGGTTTAAAGAAAAAACCTCCGTATTTTCTTCGTTCGTGCTTCTAATTAATTATTTATACTGAAAATTTATCAATAGTGGGTAGAAGTTCTTTTGAAAGGTGGTTTGCATCACTTCAAATTGAATTTAGTGAAAATGCGTAGTTTTAAATAAAGTGAATAACTATTTGAAGGATAAGTAGTTTGTTTAAAACGCAGAGTAAATACTTGGTGGTCTAATCTCATCAGAACATTGCTGAAAACTTCGAGAACACGGAATAGACGTGCATATTAACGGCGACAAGACCAGAGATTGCTGCTGCAGGGTTGGAGTCCTACCCCAGTAGTTGTCAAGACGTACGATTTCTCTGATATTTTTTTCTTGTTAACTTTCATTAGTATAAAACAACAAAGGGTTTTTTTTTTCTCATTTCCTGTGGAAGTTTAATTAAATGTTGACGTACTGCATTGAAGAAATGATAAATGTATTTATTTTACCTGGGACGACAAATGTTTGAATTTTCCGTTCCATAAATAATATTTGAACTCAAAACATGACTTTTTATATTCAATTCCGAAAAATTTCAACCGAAATAATGTAACTAGCAAGTGACACGAACTTTATTAGCTCCAAACACCAAATTTGGATAACGTAAAGTATTGGAAGCAAGGTTTTATATAAGATTTCTTAGCTTAGTGGAAATAATGACCCAAGCCTTATGTAATCTCATCAGGTTACTAGCCCTGAGTGCGACCAAACTAAGCGTACTATTTGCGAACTGTATAAAAACTGAATTGGATCGAAAATATTTCACTTATCCTTCAAATAGTTATTCACTTTATTTAAAACTTTTTCATTTAAAATGATACAAAGCACCTTTCAAAATAACTTTTCGATGTTTTTATCGCTTCTGAGAGGCTCCTGGGGATCTTTTTGGGCGAATTTTTCTCAATAGTTGGAACCCGTGACGTACGTTTGCATTACGCATACGTCACGGATTTCTCGTAGTACGCGTTCGACCGTTGAAAAGAAAATCACCGAAGACGGTCTCCAGGAGCCTTTCAGAAGCAATAAAAGCACAAAGAAAATGCTGATGTTTTTAACAGTTTTCACTTTTTGGAAGGAAAAGTGATTTTTTAATCAATCTTTAGATCCATACAAACTCTTATTTAGTAAAAGGATAGAACTTTTTGAGGTTATATTTGGGTTTTTCGGCAAAACTCTACGTTAAGACATTTCCTATAACTAACGAGGGTACAAATTCCGTATTAAGAGATAGAGTTTCTTCAACTATGAGGAGACACTGCTAAAGAGGGCACGACCCACGAAAAGGCACATTCGGTTTTAAGGGGACACCGTTTGTAAAAGTTAATTCGTGCATTGGAAGAATAGCATTTCACGCGCAAAAACAGTATTGTAACCACCAGAAAGCTAAGGAATTCTCTTCTAAGAGAAGTGTAGTTTTTTTTTTTGGTTTTTTCACGTGGGATGGTGACGTCACATCACGTGACAATTACATCATGATGTCAAAACAGCCGCCATCTTGGATCCGCCATCTTGGATTTCAAAATTTTTCTAAAATGCCGGAAAACCACCCAAAATCACTGCAAACTACTCAAAATGAATAAAAATGTGCTTTTAACCCGTAAAAATGTAAAAATAATTCCATTTAAGTTGATTTTTATTAACAGAAACACGCAAAATTACGAATTTGGGAAAACATGCCTGTCAAAATGCCGTTGCCATGGTGATGTCAAGTTTCTGACACATCATTTAACCCTACCAAATTGTTGCCAGATAAATTTTAGGAAAACTCAGAAAGTTTGGCAGCGTTTGGTTAAATCTTAAAAAAGTTATAAAAGTTCAAAGTCAGCGCGGGCCTCAAAAGCCCCCCCCCCCCCCCGGTCTAAATAGGGTTAAAGCTAATACCCGATTCCCTCTATAGCACGCGCCTGCAGGGAATCACGGTAGTTGTATTCATCAAACCATTCGCGCGGCTCAGCAAAGCGCATCGTTGCTGAGTCTCGCGCATGGTTTGATGAATACAACTACCGTGATTCCCTGCAGGCGCGCGCTATAGAGGGAATCGGGTATTTACACAATGTTGAGCAAAATTACGAAAATTCATTGCGTAATCATACACTTATTTTTTTTTTTTTTAATTCCCTGTAAAGAAAACTAAAAAATAGGAATCATGGAATACAGTGTCAGGCTAAACAGCAGTAACAAAAACCAGCAAATAGTCACGTTATTAGCCAGTTAAGTGTACAATATGTAAAGTTTTACAAGCTGTGCTGTTTTTACAAGTACTGAAATGGTACAAACAAGCCAAAATATAAACTTTGAGTAAAAACATAAAAAAATAACTACGTTTGGAATGAAAACATGCTGGGATATTTTTTCGGCAGTCAAACCTGAAACTGAACATGCTAAGGTATTAAAAACAAAAATTATAACAACTGTGGGATATTTTTGCATATATCTCAGGTTTGGCTGCGTCACGTGACATGTTTAGACCAATAAAGGGCAAACAAAATTAAAACATTTCATGGATTACAAATGATCCTCAAATGATCTTGGACTACCAAAAAAAATCAAGAATATGGTTTCAATTGTAATTAAACTAAGCAAAGTTTGGCAACATTACCAAAAACATTTAATTGAAAATTGTGTCTTTCTTTGCTTTCTTTTCGGCTAAGAACGCCTGTAGCGAGATGCCGTGTCAGAACAATGCGATCTGCCAGGCAGGATTTACCGACAAAGGATATCGATGCGTGTGTGCTGCTGGATTGACGGGTCAGGATTGTACGGAAGGTAAGATTGCAGTTGATATTTTTGATATTCTTTTTCGCGCTTGAAAGCAAAAATGTTTTATACCATAGCCGAGAGAATTCTCGCGCGCTGATTGGTCAAAAATTATGGTCGATGAGAGTATAGACCATGAAAGTGACGTCAGATCACGCCACGCATACGCGCGGGCTAAAAGATGTGTAAGTTTGGTCTCCATGAATCCTCGATAAATGAAAGCGAATTTCATCATGTTTTGTTTGAATCAAGTACGCATTTGTCTTCGGAATTCAGGATTGGACTTCTACTCAGGTGATCTGTCGAAAGAAAATTGACCAGGCTTTTGAATTTTTGGTCTAACTGAGAAGAACGGTGCTAGCCAACCGGCAGCGGACTGTCGATGTTCAGTGAACAAGCGCTAACAAGATATTCAAAAAGAAAAATAATCTTGCTCGCTTCAAGCAATAGGCACCATACTCAACGAGAGAGGAAAAGGTAATTAAAATTGCTATTCTTTGAATTCTTGTTCATCTTCTTTTGTATCATTGTCGTTTTTACGTCTCGGACCGGAATCTTTACGTCCCTGACCGGCAAAGTTTCTTCACGGTCAGGCATCGCTTTTGATAAATACTTGATCGAGTTTGTTATGGTATAAACCAAATCGACCACATTTTTCCATGGTCTACACTCTTATAGACCATAGAAATGACGCCATAAAATGTACAAAACTTTGCACTGAAACCACTCACCTACGGCTCGTGGTTCCACTTGAGTTTTGAACATTTTCTGACATCATTTCTATGGTCTATAAGAGTGTAGACCATGAAAAAATGTGGTCGATTTGTTAAGTATTATTTTGAAAGACATTTAATTTCGAGGCTACTGTCTCTCCATCAGTCTACACGGGAGGCGCGTTGGCCTAGTGGTTAGTGCACTAGACTCCGGATCAGCGGTCCGGGTTCAAGCCCTGGCAGGGGGCATTGTGTTGCGTTCTTGGGCAAGACACTTTACTCCAATCTCAAAAGACATCTCTCAATCCAGGTCCATAGATGCATACTGGCGGATTTGATGCTGGGGTTAACCTTCCAATATTAGCCGTCATAGTACTAAGATCTACTACTTAGAAGTTGGCAATGCCATTATTACAACCACTTGTAATCTTCAAGTGGCATCGACTGTTAACTCCATGATTCCTTTGTTGTTAAGAGTTAATTTATACCTTATTAACTTAGTGCGCCAACCGGTAAATATAACCCCATAACAGGTCGAACGTCTATATAGGATCAGGATAAAACATTGCCTTACCTCTTTCTTACAAACACTCAAACCACCAGCAAACCACCCCCCCCCCCCCCATTATTCAGGTTGTTTAAAGCACAATAAAGCTAATCAGGGATGAGAGTGAAATTTCATTTCATTCTTTTAGCAAGGTTTTCTGTTTTTCGTTGAAACGGTTAAAAGATATTCAACAATTCTTTCAACTAAAATAACCCAAAATGGACGGCTTTAATGTCCAGTAGAACTGGAGAAAAATTCAGTCAACAAAAACCAACTAAAAAACAGTTGATGCCAATACAATTCGGCGCAACAGTTATCAACGGTTCGGCCGACAACAGTTCTATCGGTATACCTTAAAGCCAAATCAATTAAAACCCATTTGTGGTTGAAACGATTGATCTCAATAGGACATGGCCTAAATGTTTCATTTTTCAGATATCGACGAATGCATTGCAGCGACTCACAAATGCCCTGCTAATGCTGATTGTGTTAATATTCATGGCTCATACAACTGCACCTGTAAATCAGGATATACAGGCGATGGACTCAACTGTACAGGTGAGATTGTTCAAATAGATCAGAATACTTAAAGCTGACACAGTAAAAACTGTATTAGACGGCACTCAATTAGTAAAAACTTTACCTTTTCAGCGGCGGTCATTTCTATTTAATATTTAGCCCGGGGGGGGGGGGGGCGGTATGGTATGTGCCGCGGAATAGGGTAGGGTTTTTGAGGTTCTCAGTCCTTAAAATTAATAGGGTATCATTTTTGCTCCTTTTGGCATTGTGTTCCCGGTGTGATCCTTAGATAGGGTACCTAAATTCTATCAGCTAAAATAAACGCCCAGCTAAACCAAAAACAAAAAGGGATCTTAAAACTGAACTCACCGTTCAAGTATTAGTAAAGCGATTTTGTAAAGATTTGCGTTTTGCCGTGCGCGGTTGGCCGTTATTTGGGTCGTCACGGAACGCTTCTCCTCCCCTTGAATAGGGTGTCATTTTTTCGGTTTTGGGCCTTAAAAGGGGGATCCATTTTCGCTTTCTTTATCTTTAAATAGGGTCAGGGTTTAAGAACCTTCGAGGCACATCCCTTTCCAAAATTTATGGGAGTACCTCCTCCCCGGGATATTTAGTAGGACGTCGTCATCTTTTACAAAATCTTGGTTATCGTCAATGATGTTGAAGACCTGCATTAAATATTATCGGTAACACTTGTGTTCGAATAAAACAAAATAACTTGAGTAAACCGATTGAAATTTAATTTTACTGAAAAACTCTTCGTACATGGAATAGACGTAATAGCATGAAAGTTCAATGGAATGCAGAATTCTTTGGGATATATCTTCCTTACAGTTCCCAACGCATAGTGCCTTTTACCCCTCTGGGATTGCTATGAGCTTGCCAGCCATTTCATACCTTATTGCACGCAGTGGCGTAGAAATAACAATCATATTCCATTACATCTCTCAGATATCGACGAGTGTGCTGCACCGGTCGACCCATGTAGTGCCGTTGCTAACTCTGCATGCAAGAATACCAATGGATCATACGTCTGCGAGTGCAAAGATGGATTCGTAAAGAATGGTCCGAATTGTGAAGGTGCAATAACATTTCAACAACATTGTAAAATATTCAATCTCTTTTATTAGTTTCAAAGAGCCCGACTTAAGTTAGAATCCACCTTTCTATTGACAAAATATCTTACGTCGCAAATCTCCAGCGTATTATCGCATGAACGTGCATTGGTATGTTGCACATTCATTGGTATGCAGGTAATATTGATATCCTCAATAACAGTTCAATAAAGATTACTCCCATTAGTAGAGAAATAAGTGCATTGCATTTTCAGTTTTTAGTGATTAGCACCAACAAAAATCGACAAAGCTTACTCCGACTTATCAAGCTCTGTTCAAGTTCAAAGCTTATCCGGTTTACATTTGAAAATAAAAATAATTAATCTCCCTATTGAAAAATGCGGAAAGAATGCTAAAAAAACTATTGAAGAAATAAGAGTGATTTTACTAAACCCGAGATATAGTTATAACATTTCAAGATACTATTAGACACTAATTCCATTGTTTTCTTTTGTTTAGTTTTGACTATTACGACCTGTTACATATCTTTTCATGGGTTAAATGGAATCTTTCTACTTGCTAAGTTGATACTGCCCTTGTAAGAGGATTTATCCCTTTTTCTGCCATATACTTGCAAACGCAACAGACTAAGTTTTCAATAGTCTTGGCATGATTTAAAATAGGCGTAAAGGAGCATCACGGTTGAAATATAATGAAATGCTGGAATGACATTGAAGAAAGGAATGAAATAGGAAGGATGATTCAATGTACATCACTACATACTAAACCAAACACGGGAGTAACTTTGATACCTATTTTAAACTATTACGTTAAACGTGACATGGTCATTTCATTCTTCGCTTATCTTCTTCTACGTTCAAAATTTCTCCCTGTTTAAAATATTACAAGACTAAAAAACAAACTGTGGACAATATAGTAATGTAGTTAGTCAGCAAAAAGACTGGCTTCTCCTGATAGCGAAAAGCTGGCTTCTCCTGACAGAAAAAAGCAAGAGATTTTTATAAGAAGAAACCATCAGGTTTACTAGAATGCAATTCTTCACGGCCAAATTACAATGTAGCTCATTTCTTTCTTATTATGGTGCATTCGAACATCGTATATAAGTTATGTCTGTTATCATATTGTACCTCACAAAGCTACATACTTATTAACGTACTTATTTTTTAGCTGATGATTGTCAAAACTACCAAATTCTGTCCGATGCAGAAAGAAAACACGACTACCCAACGGGATGGTATCCTCAATGTGACAATAACCTCAATGGCTGGTATCGTTTCCAAGGAGCCGCAGGAACACAAATGGCGGCCACATGTCCATTAGCGAACAAATGTGATACAAACTTCCCGGGCTGGTTTAATGATGTGCATCCTACAGTAGCTGAGGGTACAGTGTATAGAAAAGTCTGCTTTCACAAGGGTGGAATTTGCTGTGGATCATGGTTAAATATTCAAGTAAAGAACTGCGACACCTACTTCATCTACAAGTTGGTTTCGCCACCAGGTTGTAACGCCCGTTACTGCGGCACCGACTAATTCCATTGCAAATGACCTTCTCAGTGCAGTACGGAGCTAGATATTGGTGAATATTTCGTTACGTGATTGTTGAAACTATTCCTAAGAAGCCTTACTAAAAAGACACCCGATTAAAAAAACAACAAATGCAAATTTAGTTACTGAATTAAGTTACACTTCTCTGTAGAACTTCGTCATCAGTACGAAAAAAATTCAATCTTAGACATCTCTTGAGCGGGGAACGAAAGAGATTTACGAAGGCTTTTCATACACTGTAGCGATATTAGGTGATTACTAGAAATTACGAGTCCTGTCCAACAGTGTAGATGAATGAGCGGTTTTTGGTAGATGAAGTAAGGCACTCGAGTTAAGACACAATGGTTCCAGGTTACCTTTGGGGCAACCTGGAAAATCCATTTTCCCTTTACCCTGCCGTATGCAAAGATACAAATTATTTTTGGAGCCTATTTGCTCACGAAGCTGACTCTTACTGTAACGTTGGCGTTCGTAGTATAGCATTCGGAATCAGTTGTTTCATTCCTTTGGGAAGACGCTATGCCAACGGTTCATCTGAAATTCGATGCAAGTCTTCTTTAGATGTTTAATTATGTAATAGTCGACGTCTTTCTTGTATTTTATATTAACAAAATCAGTTGCTTCAGAAACGTTTGCACAGTGTTTCCAGTTCAAGATCTTAAATGACATTTTGTTTTTAAATACCAGATTAGCAAAAATCGGGAAGATCCCTAATGACCTATGTACGTTCTGTCGATCCTCTCAAGAAACATTAGAACATTTCTTTTATACCAATGTCCTTATTCAATAGAATTTTGGCTTAGATTTGAAAACTTTTGGTTAACAATTACAAAAGAGCAAATAAAACTTAATTATAAAAACATTATATTAGGAATATTAGATGAGAAATCTAGTTTGCTCAATTACTTTATTATTTTAGGTAAACTTTATCTGTGGAAATGTCGTAAGAATAATCAAACCCCTCTTTTTTGCCATTTAAAGATATAGTCCGGAGAAAATACGAGACTGAGAAGCTTATAGCCTCTCAAAAAAACTTGGCCTTAAAAAAGGTTTCAGGCTAAATGGAAGCTTTTCTTGAAAAGTAATCAAGCTTTATATATCAAGGACTAGGTGCTGTCTGTAAGTTGATTCCTCGTAAATATAGATATAGAAAATAATTGTGTAAATTATTGTGTAATTAGAGTATGTTGTAAGTCTTTTAGTACCAGCGTAAGTAGAATATCATACTGTAACACCTTAGAATATAGCTTTGTAAATAGGATATAATATCGTACATTTGTATTTTAATTAGTGTAGGGAGGGCCCGTTAGTTGTGTAAGTGTTGTAGGTATTGTATTGTTGTAATTATTTTGTGTTTCTAATGATAATAAAATAAAAAAAAAAGACGTCGTATTTTATATTTTGTATTTATGGTATTTTTAGTTGGCATGTTTTTAGCATTATTTTTTTTATTTTAGCCAATATTGTAAAACGCCATTGCACTTGTCGATTTCGGCGCTATATTAACGTGATGGACTTTTTCCCGCCCCCACTAACTGCCCCTGGGTCTCCGAAGATGGCAAACGGACAATATAAATATAAGGATACACATGAGAAATTTTCACACGTGCTTGAGAAAATTTGCAAGCTATATCTGTGTCTAAAGGTGGATTTCCACTGTCGCATTTTTGTTGACGCACGTTAACGTACGTAAAAATTGTAAACGTACGTAAAAATGAAATTTTACGCGCGCGATTACGTGCGTCGAATATACGTTGTCCAATTTCCAATGCCACGTTTTTTTCTTGGTATTTACGTACGTAACACTCACGTATACGCACGTAGCGATCGCGAGTGTTTTCAAAAAAGTTGAACCGAGTTCAACTTTTTTCGCGGCTGTCTGCGGTTACGCAGCGATTTAGCCAATCATACTTTTGGATTTTGTCACATGACACCACTTACCAGTGGAAAACGATTTTATTTTAATTCGCCGTCGATTTATATGGGAAAACATTCAGATGTAGAAGCGCTTCTCATCGAGAAAGTCCGAACATTTCCAGCAATAATCTATTGAACTGATTACAGAACCAAATTATACACAAACGCAGTAGTAAGAGAACGCCTGGCGTCAGGTCACGTAGGCTTTGAACCGGTAATCCGGGAAGGTCGCCTCAAATCTTTTTTTACTTGTTGGTTTCTTTTGGAAGTATTTATAAAATGCCTCTTGGTCATATTCACGCATTTCTTTAACTAGCGTGTGGTACAAAGTGTTTTCATGGCAGCCATGTTGGAAGAGTCAAACAACAAGATATTTACATAAAAATGTTAATGATTTTTTTCCCAAAGGAGAAACAATTTATTGTTTCACTCCTCCAATATGGCCGCCAATAACACACTCTATTCACCAACTTGATAATTCAGGAATGTGGGCATTTACGTACGTTCAACGCACGTAAAAAAGAAACGCTTTCTATTACTTTTTACGCGACAGTGGAAATTTGCCTACGTATCTTTTTTTACGCACGTTTTACGTACGTAAATATTTACGCGACAGTGAAAATACCACCTTAAGGGCCTGTTTATATGGAGGAGAGTTGTCCCTGGTAGGAGGGTTACCCTCTCCCCCGAGCCATCTTTTACCGAGCGTTTAGATGAGAAAGTTGTCCCTTTTGACCGAGCCAAAACTTGGCCCTGTCGGTTCAAAGGACTGGCGAGAGTTGTTTTGAAACATCTATTATGGCTGCTTTTTCTAAAATCAGGAACGCTGAATCGTCGACCAAGACCATTTTTTGGACTAATTTAACGCCAACTTCGATTTCAATTTATCTGCGAGGCAAAAATAACCAAACTGTTTATATGGAAAAAAGTTGGCTCGCTCCCCAGAGTCACCCTCCCTTCAAAGCGAGTGACCCTCCACCCAGGGTCACCCTGCCCCCCACCCCCCCCCCCCCCCCCCGAGTCAACTTTGCAATTTCTCATATAAACGGTTCGCAGCTATTTATAAAGAAACGTATGAAAAGCTCTCACCCGGGGTGGCTCGGGACAACTCTCCTTCATATAAACAGGCCCTAAAGCTACCGCAGTGTGACCCCGACAATGTAAAAATGTGCTAAGGATATCAAAATGCGTTCTTTAAAACGGACACTTTGTTAAAATGGGTTCGTTACAAACAGCGGACTAAAAATTCGCATATGAAATTCAAAACGTTCTTCAGGAATTATAGAACGCTTTGGTGGGTTTTTGAGTTAGGTTCAATTCATTTAATACTGCCTTTTAGTCAATTGAAATTAATTTCTAGAATGTTCGACGCCTAATTTCTCCTAACAAAATCAACACATTTTAAAGCATATAGGTGATGAGAATAAGATAATCATCAGCCAGGAGAAAATGTCTTGATACACCACGAAATTACCAACATCAAAAGATATATGTGCTTGTTACTCACTGGCAAAAGATAAGCCTCGTTATATCTGCACATGGCATGAAATACCTTCTCTTCGATCAAGTTAACATAACACCATTTGCCCCCCTCTGCCACCATAAACGTCTCGATAGCTTCACGGCTAGCTTTACAGGTTCATTTTGGTCTTGTCGTCTTAATTGCCCTACGTGCCCCAGACAGGAGGTCTCTGCAAGACGTCGCATGCATGGCAAAACAAAAACTTTATTGGCTAAAAATAAAGTGCACGGCGTATAAAAATAGCTCGTCTGCTCGTCAACTTCAGATGTCTCCTCGATGGTATTTCAACCTGATCTGATGTTTCCATCATTCAGCACAGCTGTCTGCGCAAACTAGTGCTTACCAATGATATACTGGTAATTTTACATTTTCAGTAAATTCGGCGTCAACAAGTCATTTCAAGGAAATTATTTGTAACATGGATTCTTCTTTAGCCCTCGTTATCTTCCTGTTGTCTTCTATGACGGCGGGTGTTATGTGCGAAGAAGGTGAGTACGGGTGTATGTGGTTCGGTTCTCTTTGCTTTTTCATTTGCATGTTATTTAATGGTCTAATCTATCCTTAACATATTAATGAGTTGTCAAGTCGAAAAGCTTAAAGCTTTAAAGAGCGCATCAATGAACTACATATGACATTGTCTGCGTTTAATACCAAATTTTCAGAGCAAACATTTAACATGTACAGAAATGCTAGTGAAATCATTTTCAGCTTGGCACTTGTAGGAGGAAAACGGTAAAAGAGTATTAAACATTTTGCACCAATTATAAACACAACTTTGCTCACGCGAAGGACTAGAGATCATGGGGTGTTAATATTGATAAAAATTTGACACGAAAAGTTCCTTAATGATATGGACTAACGTTAGAGTTTTCCATCGAACCTTATTTATGCCACTGCATTGACCCTGACGAATCTCTAAGAAATCTTTTCTTAGAGACGTTTATATTTAATATAAAGCTAAAATTTGGGACGTTGATTCGCTGATGACTACCCGAGGGCAACATTAAATTTCTTGTACGTTTACAAACCAGATTCAATAAAAAAGCAGATTATGGCTGAAACAAAATTTAGACTGAAAACCCAAATATTTCACCAAATATCCAGCGAATACGTGATTTATATGCCCTCGAACATAGCTGAGAAACTTGGAAAACGTAAGATCTTAGACATCTCATTAATATTAAAGAAAACCTGCTCTCTAAAATTAGAACAGCCAGTTTTTTGGGTTTTAATTTATAACATTTCCAACATCTTTAAAACATTCTTCACTTGATTTAGTGATTTTACATTGGTTTTGTATCTACCGGCTATGTATTTTTTTTTTATCTAAAGCAACTGGAATCGAAAGAAGACAGAATGGTCGCAATTTCTGCCTAATCTACATTTTGTTTTCATAATTTGACTAATTAATTAACCTGAGACATCAATGTTTTAAAACATGCATTGTCGTGTGTTTTAATGAACATTACTTTAATTTTCACCCCCTTCGTTTCGCTATTTTAATTTCGTGCAACTCATTTACTTCAACGTAGACGTTTTGTTTTTTGGTTTAAAGAAAGAAACCTCCATATTTTCTTCGTTCGTGCTTCTAATTAATTATTGATACTGAACATTTATCAATAGAGTGGAAGTTCTTTTAAAGGTGGTTTACATCATTTCAAATTGAATTTAGTGAAAATGCGTAGTTTGTTTAAGACGCAAAGTAAGTACTTAGGGGTCTAATTTGACTAAAGCATCGCTAAAAACTGTCAAAACACGGGATAGACGTCAGGTTTCTCTATTGTTTTCTTTTTTTGTTAACTTTCATCAGTATATAAAATCAAAGTGTCTATTTTTTTTCCCATTTCCCGTGGAAGTTGAATTAAACGTTGAGGTACTGCACCGTAGAAATAATTAATGTATTTATTTTACCTGGGACGACAGATGTTTGGATTTTCCGTTCCATAAATAATATTAGAACTCAAAATATAAACATGACTTTTTAGATTCAATTCCGAAACATTTCAAGTGAAATAATGTAACCTGCAGCAAGTGACACGAACTTTATTTGCTCCAAAGACAAAATTTGGATAACGTGATGTGTTTGGAAGCTAAGTTTTATATGAGATTTCTCAGTGAAAATAATGACCGATGCCTTACGTAATCCTCTCAGGTTACTAGCCCTGAGTGCGTAGAAACTAAGCGTACTAAGCTATTTGCGAACTGTATAAAAACTGAATTGGATCGAAAATATTTCACTTATCCTTCAAAGAGTTATTCACTTTATTTAAAACTCTTTAACTTGAAATGACACAAACCACCTTTCAAAAGAACTTTTCGGTGTTTTTATCTCTTCGGAGGGGTGAGCGAGTTTTTTCAATAGTTGGAACCCGTGACGTACGTTTGCATTACGCGTACGTCACGGATTTCTTGTAGTTCGCAATCGACCGTTGAAAAGAAAATCACCCAAGACGGTCCCCAGGAGCCTTTCAGAAGCAATAAAAGACCAAAAAAAAAAAGCTGATGTTTTTAAAACATTTCACTTTTTAAAAGGAAAAGTGATTTTCCTAATTTTAATCAAATTTAAGATTCATACAAACTCTTACATAGTAAAACGAGATAACCTTTTGAGGTAACTTTTAGTTTTCTCAGCAAAACTCTTCTTTAAGACATTTCTAGTTAGGGACACCACCCGCAAGGGACCCCCTCCTCATATAAAAAAGCACATATCCTGTTAGGTCTTCCTTACGCAAAAAGGAAACATCTCACAAAATGAAATTTCCAGGCCGGTAATAAAACAACTCCAGTAAAGGACAAATTTCGTGACCATGAGAAAGTAACACCAGTCATGTTAGGGCACATCTCGTGAGAAGACATCACCCATGAAAAGGACACCTTCTAAGGGCACACCAACATCAACTATGTGGCACCTCTCATAAGAAGGCATCATCCATGATAGGGCACATCTTGTAAGTAAACAGCACCCATGAGAACGCACTTCTAGTGAGAAAACATTACTAACGAGGGGACAAATTCCGTATTGAGAGAGGTTCCTCACCTATGAGGAGACACCCCTAAGAAGACACATCCATGAAAGGGCACATTCGGTTTTAATTAACGGGGACGCCGTTTGTAAAAGTTTAAATTCGTGTATTGGAGGAAAAGCAGTTCATAAGCAAAACAGTTGTAACCACCAAGACGCTAAGGGTTCCTCTTCTAAGAGAACCAGTCAGTGTCTTCTCCAAGTCCCTCTTTAATAACAGGGGCAGCCACTGCATGCAGTCAGGAAAATAAAACTGAAACGCTAATTTTCATTTTGGTTCTTTCGCAGACCCATGCCGTCAACTGGAGTTCAGATCCGCCCTCTCTTTCCATGGCAAACGACTGATTAACCACTTGATACGAACCGTTGAGTCTGTTTCCAAAGAATTCTGCGGAGCATTATGCTTCATGGAACCCAACTGTGTCAGTTATAACATGGAGGTTTTCAGCGGATCTCCTACAGTCACTAAATGTGAACTGAATAACTCTACTCACAATGAACACCCTGATGATCTCAAGCCATGGCAAAATTATATTTATCGTGGATCTGAGGTGAGTGTTGATTACAAGCATAAAAGCGAATAAGGCCTTAAGGTACCACGGAAGGAAAATTGGCGTTTTCGTTCCAAGTGAATTTGTGTGCAAACCATCAGTGGTTACCCCAATAAAGTATATATTTTCTGGAAGCTTATTGAATAAAGATTGTAATTTTGGATTTTGTTTTGATCATATAGACCATAATAAGCATTGTCAGCATTTTGTTTGCAAAATTATGAGAACACGTTTACGTGAGAGCCTTGATTTTTATGTGGAATTTGATCTACATATACTAGTCTAAAAAACGGTGTCTCAGATTTTTCTTTTCTTGCTCCATTAATTTCTTATGAATTTTTAATCCTTAAGAAGCCCTAAAAATGCCATTTTAAAGTTTACAAGTTTTACTAGTTAAAGTTCATCATTGTCTTTTTTTGGTTAAGAACGCCTGTGGCGAGATGCCATGTCAGAACAATGCGATCTGCCAGGCGGGATTTACCGACAGAGGCTATCGATGCGTGTGCGCTGCTGGATTCACGGGTCAGGATTGTACGGAAGGTAAGATTATTGTGATAGTTCTGATATTTAGATGGTCTTTTTTACCCTTCAAAGGAAAAATGTTTTGTATAAATTAATTGGAAAACGTTTACCCTTCAAAGGAAAAAATGTTTTGTAATTGGAAAACGTTCAATTTGGAGACTACTGTCTGTCTTTGATCTAAATGCATGTGAGTGGTGCCTTGACATAGTAGTTAGCGCGCTTTCCTCCCGAGAACGAGCATTCTGGGTTCGAGCCAGAGCCGGGACTACTGAGTATAGTTCTAAGGCAAGACACTTAACTCTCATAGTGCCACTTTTACAGTGAAACCTCGATTTAACGAAGCTTCAAGGGAGAACTCGCTTTATGCTACAGTAACTGTTTTAAATGGTTAAAACCGTTGGTCTCGACAGAACATGACCTAAATGTTTCTTTTTTTTTCAGATATTGACGAATGCACTACAGTGACACACAATTGTCCTGCTAATACGGATTGTGTTAATACTCATGGCTCATACAACTGTACATGCAAATCAGGATATACTGGCGATGGGCTCAACTGTACTGGTGAGACTGTTTAAGTAGACCAGACACTTTAATCACACAGTAATATCTGTATTAGAAGGCACCCAATAAGTATAAACTTCATCGGAATAACCTTTTTAAGGGGATCGCTTTATTTGATATTTGGTAGGGCATCGTCGCTTTTCGTAACGAGTACTCCATTCGGAGAGTGAAGTATTTGAAATACATGTAGCAACTTACTGAAATAATTTTGCTGCCTTGGACTAAAATTTCAATTCGCTCAAACTGCAAAGATACGATTGCATGTCGGAAAGTCAATACATGTAACATAGCTGTCAACGTAAGGTCATTTCGACTCTGATTGCAGAGCGCAAACTATTAACATTGCAAAATAGCGCTTGTAGAAACCAACTTTGGTCTTTTTTCTCTACTTCTATGCTAAAGGCCCCCATCTCTTGCACAAAAATGCAAGATGGGGAGATGGAGGCTACAATTTATTAAGAAACCATTTAATACTGTGCTGAAGGTAGCCTGCGTTCCAATCCTCGATGTAGCGTCGGGTTTTTACTGTCTGCGACGCGAGCTATATGACACGCCGTGTCGTAGAAATAACAATCGTATCTCATTCTGTCTTACAGATGTCGACGAGTGTGCTGCACCGGTCGACCCATGTAATGTCGTTGCTAACTCCGCGTGCAATAACAATGTTGGATCGTACAACTGCCAGTGCAATTATGGATTCATAAACAATGGTGCTAATTGTGAAGGTGCAACATTTTTTAATGTATATATTCAATCACTTTTATTAGCTTAAAAAAAGCTTGTTTAAAGAACAATTAGGTTAATCCAGGATTGGCGTGAAATTTACTTTCAGTTTATGGGTAAAACTGCTGTTTTCGTCGGTGTTACAAAAACTAAGTATGCAGCCGCCAGCATGTTTGTGTCTCTCTATGGGACACAAATATGGCGGTCATAGAATTGTAGAATCAGTAAAGTATATTTTACCATAAATTTCTATTTTCTGTCAATGAAAATAATTTGGATATCACTTCTAAACTATTATGACGTCTAAAACTAGTAATAGTTCTCACTATAAAGCTGCCCCCGCCTTTTTATAATTTGTTTTACTGCAATAATCTAGGATTAGTGGAGTCTTTTTGTCGCCTTTATTGATGCCGATGGACTACACAATTGGGCTTCTTTTTTACTGTGCCATGTACGTCATGACATTGTTTGCTGCGGAATTTCTTGTTGTGTGACACCGTTGGGTCCTAAAAATATTAATTCACAAGTTCAAGTCGAATATATTACCTAGCACGCGGAAATGTTAACCTAGCGGAAATAACACATAACACATTATTCGTGGTGACAACACGCAAGCTTATTCCCGGGCTTATAACATTCAAAATTAACTTTAATACTAACAATAACTTCCAGGCCAAAAAGCCTAAAAATTCCGCGAGTAACAAATATATATGGCACAGTTTAAAGATTCGAGAAAACAATTTTTGATCCTTATTCAACCCACTCTTTGGATCAAATAATCTGACAGTTTGTTAGCGAAACGAATTACCTTGTATTACATTTTTGTTTATTACTGTTGTAAGATGTATACGATACAAACCCCGAAAGCAAACGTTGACGCTCGAACCAGCTCTTGGAACACACGTAGCCAAGAACACGAAACCAATTGCTCGAAATCTTTCGACGTATTACTAACAACTGCTTCAAATATCACTTAAAGCAGAGAAACCGCTCGAACAAATCTGTGAACACGCGTAAACCAAAACCGGAAAACGAAATGCTGCTAGAAGATGGCGAAGCTCGAAGGTGACGAAACGCGACCTCATGGTTGCAAGTACCCAACACCACCGTGCGCGCTTGCTAAAATATTACCCGAGACGACTGTGCGCGCCTAGTTTTGTCAAATCGAGAACGCTTCGCCCATTACAAACACATTTCTTACTTTTTCAACAAACATTCTTTGTCCTTGTATGTATACACCCGGGGACTCCTAGGGTGCCTCCTCAGGTTTTGGCCTCTGGGCCAAAACCCTGCGGGGGCAATTAAAAAAAAAAATGCGAAAGAAATGTGCCTTCTTGTGACAGTTAAGAAAAACGTTCATTCGGAAACAACTTAAAAATACTTTATCTCCTAAAAGAAGCACTAAATCGAACCTCTGCAAAGGGGCTTACGTGCTTTAGGTCTAGAAAATGTGAAAAGAATAGTGTAATGGGATTGACAGTTGAGATTTTTAAAGTTTGATGACGTCAGATGAAACCCACCAATAAAACATGACGGAAATGTTTCGGTTTTTTCAGATGTTGACGAATGCACTGGAGGGGCGCATAATTGTCCTGCTAATGCTGACTGTGTTAACAATCATGGCTCATACACCTGTACCTGTAAATCAGGATATACTGGCGATGGACACAACTGTGCAGGTAAGATTGTATAATAGATCAGAAAAGTTAGGGCTTCTTTACATCAGAGCCGAGATGAGATGAGTTTCGTCCCGGGATGAAAAAGTTTTCATTTTACATGAGCGTGTTCATCTCAGGATGCCGGGACGTAGGTCGTCCCGCCCGAGTTGAATTGATCTAGCTGGCGCTTACATTACATTATATTTCATCCCGGAAAGACTGTTTACATGGTGTTGTTCGTCACGTTCCATCCCAGCATGACATTTCGTCCCGGTGCTCAGGACAGGGATGAAATCGTCTCGGGATGAACTCATCCCAGGACGAAATCATGTAGGCAGCAACAAGAAAATGACCAGACACCAAGATGACTTCATCCCGGGAAGAAAGTCATCCCGGGACGAAACTTTCATGAAACTTTCATTTCCCTTATATTATTACACATTTAGGGTGGATTTATTTGCAACATTCTCGTATAGCCGTACCATTTGCCCGTTTTCATTGTTTTGTTGTTTTTTTTTAGTTCGAAAACAATAAATTCCAATGGGAAAATGCGACGGCTATACATGTATGTTACAATTAAATACGCCCTAAATTTGTAGTAAGAAACACTTAGAAAGGATCCTGAATGTGTGTGTGTGTGTGGGGGGGGGGGGGGGCGTATAGAGTCCCATTTTCTTAACCCAAATTTCGAACAAATCCCATTTCCCAGCCTATTGGTTTCCTGATATTCCAAATCCCAATCCCACTACTACTGTTTATGTGTTTGTGATTTCCATTCCCAGTGACCCAAATTTCATTTTCCCAGTGAAATCTGCCCAAATTCCAGTTTATCCCTTCAGGCCCCTCCTTAGCGGACGTTGTCACCTTCGATCTGCATTCAAATCAAAGGTTACCTGAGGTAACAAACGTGTGTTTCGGCGAAGACAACCAAAAAAAAATGAAAAGCGACTGAAATAATTCGATTTCCTTGAAAAACTCAACACAATAGCCTAAAAGCTAAAGGAATGCACGGAACGTTTGGGGTTAAATCCAGTAACTAATCCATTATGCCCAATGGATAGAGCTTTTCTCCTTTTGGGATAGCTATGCCCTAGAAAACCATTCCGGACTATATTGCACGTGGTGGTGTAGAAATAACCGTCATATCCCATTCTATCTTGCAGATATCGACGAGTGTGCTGCACAGGTCAACCCATGTGATGCCGTTGCGAACTCCGCATGCAATAACACATATGGATCGTACATCTGCCAGTGCATTGATGGATTTATAAAGAATGGTCCGAATTGTGAAGGTGTAATATAATTTTGGAAAATATTCAATCATATTTTTAATAAGATTCTTAAGTTAGAATCCACATTTTTTGGTTAAACTATCTTATGCGTCGCACATCCCCTGCGTCTTTGTTCAAGAGTTAACTTGCATTAGTACTGAACACGTCCGTTGCTTTTTTGTTCACGTGGTTAAGACCAGTGGAAAACTGCAATCAAGATCTTTTCAACGTCACAGCTTATTTGCCCCATCTTTGAAAAAATAATAACAAATAATAATTTACCGAAAAGGCGAGTGTGTATACGAAGAAAATACAAGTGACAAGTGGGATATTCCATAGTATACCACGAGAAAGTGGTTGTGTAAAGTACCATTCACCTCCAAGCAGCTGAAGATGGCTTCCTGTGTCGCTTTTGGATACTCATTTGTGATGTTTTGGTCTGCTATTTATTTAGCTTGTGTGGTATATACTTAAACAATTATTCATCTCAGTGTCGGTAATTGTGGTAAATATTAACCTCGCCGCTTCGTAGCCAGGAAAATATCCACCACTGTTCGCCTCCAATTAATTAGTTGAATCAATCATTTTTAAAATAAGTTAGTGTACTCTAGTAAAGGAGCGTCACGGTTGAAATGTCGGGAACGAAAAAGGAAAACATCACCAAATCTAGATAAACCACACGCGAGAGCAACTTTGAATATCTTTTTAAAACTATTTAGTTAAACATGTTATAGTCGTTGAAATCTTCACACATGCCCTTCTGCATTCAAGCTGCCTCCCTTTTTGTTTTAACATTCCAAAAAAAGGAAATTATAACCCTTAAGCTAAAAAAAAAACCGCGTGCTTCCAGCCTTCTGATGGAAAAGAAAGAGAATTTAATTTTTCTACGTTTAAACCATCAGTTTTACGCGAATGCCAATTTAATTTAACACCCAGTGCACACAGTGAGATAACTAACGCTATGATAACAAACGCGAAATGAGACTTTTTTAGAGTCCTCTTTACGGCCAAATTTAGCGCATTTCTTTCGTACGCGTATGATAGTAACGCTTTCGAACACCGTATACTCGTTATCCTATTGTACCTCACAAGACTAAGTTACGTATTTAATTTTTAGCTGATGATTGTCAAAACTACCAAACTCTGTCTGATGCAGAAAGAAAACACGATTACGCAACGGTATGGCCTAATCAATGTGACAGTAACCTCCAAGTTGGCTGGTATCGTTTTGATGGAGCCGCAGGGACACAAATGGCGACCACATGTCCATCGCAGAGCAGATGTGATGCAACCGTCCCAGGCTGGTTGGATGGCGCTCATCCTACAGTGGCTGAAGGTATGGTCGCAAGAACCGTCTGCATTAACAAGTATGCAAATTGTTGCTATACAGCGTTCAGCATTCAAGTAAAGAACTGCGGCTCCTACTATATCTACAAGTTGGTTCCAACACCGGGTTGTGACATCCGTTACTGCAGTACCGACTAGTCCCATTATGAAATGACCTTAGAGCAGTACAGCTGGATACTGTTGGGTGAATATTTCGTGACGCAGTTATTTACATTTTGCTTTATTAGCATCAGTAAACAAACAAAATGCCTAATTGAAAAGGGTGGTAAAGGGTATTTTCGTGACTCGTGATCGGTCCTTTTTCTCGTGAAATGTGAAATGGCTATTTTCCCAGTGAATCGTGATTTTCATAGTAGCCGTGAATCGTGATTTTCCAAAATTATTTTTCGTGAAACGGAAAATAAATGTTTAATTCCCTTAACTTCGTTTCCCTTTTTCCATGAAGCGTGAAATGCCTATTTTATTTTCCGTGAATTGTGAAAGGACTGTTTTATTTTCCGTGAAAGCGATTTATTCACTCTCTCAAAAGAACGTACTAAATTAAGTTACTATGGTTCCTCTGAAAATTAATAGGTAAACAGAAGACACTCTTCCCCAACTCGAAAAAACGTCTGAAATTACCTATCCCCGATTTTAATTTCCCTTGGAGAATTGAGAAATCGCGATTCCACTGTCATTGTCGCAAGCGCTGCAGTAAAAACCACATGAACTCTATAGGCTATGATAACAAGCAATCTCTGAAGCACAACGTCATCAGTATCGAATTTTCAATTAGTCCCGGCAATCTCAGATGTCTCTAGTGCGGGGAGAGAAAGAGACCACCGTGCATACAAAGCAGGGCGGGACACCTTCTCTCTTTTTTCCGCCCTGTCAGTAGGTGATTACACTCCTGAAACTTGTCATTTGTAGTAGAAAGATGCTATAGTTAAAACCTTGTATTTTATATGCAACAACTATTAATCTCGAGTGCTGCCCAAGGGTAACTTTTTGTGCTTCAAAAATACAAATATCTGTAGTAGTTCCTTAAGCTTTGATTATCTTTAAAAACGTTTCAAATGATACACTGAAACCTAGACTTTACTGTCGGAAAATAACCCCGTAAATCCATCTTTGTTGCCGTATAAAAGTGCGTGCATTGAATTGACCAGGCTAGACCAGGCTAATGCAACGTTGAGTTGGAGCGCGGGGAGTTTCCTAATTAGCCCCAATTTTAGCAGTCGAAGGGCTAAGCGTAAAAGGGACCAGTCAATGTGCTATAGACAAGACCTTTTTGCGCTCAACCTTCTCTTAACTTAGATAGTATACTGTAGTGCAACACATTCAAGTGTACAGAATGCTTTACTATGACTCGCGAAAATTCCCACATCACATCGGTTTTAAGGGTTCTACCATAGTTAGTAGAGGGGACTGGTTAGGAAACGCGGTTTACATCAAAGGCCGATGTCTTTGTTATGGTTTTCCCTTAGTCACGTGATCTAACTATGGTTCTACATAGGCCATTTTCAAAAATACCATATTAAATAGATTTGGCCAAACCTTAAAGCGGAGCTCCCCGGTAATTTACGCTCTGCGGCCCTTCGGGCCGCTGTGGAGCTCCGCTAATACTCGCTGTTGTCCCTCCAAAAGTTTGCATAAGCATTGTTTTCAATTTCTCTTGGGACAGCAAAACAATGCTTGGAGGGACAACAAAGAGTATTATAGTATTTTTGAAAATGGCCTATTGCATACACGTCGATGTTAAGATTCTATTACTGACTTACAAGGCACTGGATGACTTGTCACCTTCGTACATGAAAGCGGCTCTTTTAAAAGTTCTACGCCAGCTAGGTGATTGATATTTAATCACAAAGAAAGCTTTGGACAGAGAGTTTTTTATTGCAGCTCCAATATGGTGGACTGCAATTTGCCGGAACAGATTAGACGAGCTATTAATTCGCTGGACACTTTTAATTCACTTTTAAAACGCGTCTTTTTCAACAAGTAATTGGCCGTTCCGAGGTTGCGCAGGGAACTGGGGCGAGTTTCAAACTTCAAGTAATCGATAATCTGACACCACCACATAAAAGAACTCGGTGAGATTGGTTATTTTACCAAGTTTGATGCTTTTAGGATGAACACAGACGAAGTTATGGGCCTTGAACATGGTAAAAAATCCATACAAACGTCTCTTATTTTGAGACAGCGTCCCTCAAAATCATATAAACTCTTAAATTTTTTATGATTTTTGTGATACTCTTTAAAATGGGCAAAAATAGTGATTTTCATCTTAGTTTCTTTCAAATAATGGGTCTTTGGCAGGATTTTACAGCTGTCACAAAACGGATAAAAATTTTAAGAGCTTATATGGTTTTGGGGGACGCTGGCTTACAATTAGAGACGTTTGTATGGATTTTTAACCAAGTTTCAAGGTCCATAACTTCGTTTCTCTGCATCCTGAAAGCATCAAACTTGGTCAAATAACCAATCTCATCGCGATCTTTCATGTGGTGGTGTCAGATTATCGATTACTTGAAATTTGAAAACTCGCCCCAGTTCCCTGCGCAACCTCGGAACGGCTATTATGTATGAATTTTTATTTACTACCTTTTATTTCTCTCAATTTTGTCTTTTATAACTTTGCATTTTGTTTTTTATCTTTTTATTAAGTGTTTTTTTATAAACCATTTTGAATTTATATGGTATTTTTAGTTTCAATGTTTTTAGATGTTTTAACCAATATTGTAAAACCCCATTGTACTAGTAGATTTTGGCGCTATATTAATGCATTGTATTATTGTGTTATTAACGCCCGTTTAGCGAACTCAAACATGACGAACAACCGGACACATGAACGAAACCAAACGTTTTCACTTAGTAACGCGGTTGGATGTAAATTCTACTGAAGCAGTCGGGCTCCCCAGAAATGACAAACACAAATGAATGATTGCACCGAACTCGTTGTATCTTAGTTACGTAATTAAAGAACATCACTTACAACGATCCAATTTTTTGCTTAATCTTGCGGGTCTGTTAAGCCTAACACTTAAAAGAGCAATGTCTCGATATTTTAAGGCATTTTTTCTGATTTCTTCTAAATTGAAGAAAACCTCAAAATAATAGTTGTGTTATGTAGAAAAACAACAAAGGAGTAATAAAACCGCGAAAATAACCAAAAATGGTTTCAACTGACGAAGATTAAAACGGATTGCTAACAACAAACCTGAAAAAACTTGCCAGCTTTTTCAAGATGGGTTATCCGTGGCGTAGCTCCTTTAAAATACATGTAAATAGGACAAAATCAATGCACTACGAATTAGAACCAGTACAGTTAGTTGAGGACATTATTCACAATCTGGCCAAAGAACCTGATTTAAGGCGATTCCTTTGTATTCACTGCAGATCATTTTGCCAGGTACAATCTGGCGGCCGAGGGCACATTAAAAACCAGTAGGGTAGCAACTCTCGTAAGTTTGTAATTCTATTGGTCCTCTAGTGTAGTAGTTGCTACTGTTTTGGGTCTTGGAGCATTGTTCGTGTTTTTCTCTCAAAGAGTAGTGAACCATTCATGTGAAAGTCAGACCTTGTGAGAGCTGCTTCCCGACGTTAAATTTTTCGGTTCGTTGCCGTTACTGGTTTTGCGTCGTTACGGTGATATTTTTCAAGTTCGTAAACGCAACAAAAAACAATTCGAGCTGAAGAATCTTTTCTTTCCCTTCCGTTGCAAGGTCTATGGTGTAATGCCACGAGTCGCGAAAGGTATAGTTGCGCGTGCTTGAAGAATATCATTGTTGCGTGTTGTTTTACGACACTTTACTACTATTATGATTAACTAATAATAACTTGCTAATATAATTAATCTGTACAGCTATCGCCACGACCCATTTACAGCTTGCCATGTTTCTTTACGGAAACGTTTTAAAGTTTAATCTGCAGCGTAGAAGACTATTATCAACATTTACTCACTGAATAAAATTAAATTGAATAAAAAAGCATTAAAGAGCCATTCAATATCAAAATTAAAATCATTTAAACAAAACTGGTATAAAGGTGCATGGGTCGACTTATTGTACATTAGGTAATGTAACCGGCATGTCAGTAATGTATGTAGTGTTAGTAGTGTGAAGAATGTAAGCAATTCTAATGCAGTGGAATGTAAAAATGTAAGTAATTGTACGTTAAGTCATGTAGGTAACCTAAGTAATTGTTCTGTAAGTAGGCTATATATATATATTTTTTTTTTCTGTGTGTTGCAATAAAAAAAAAATTAAAAAAAAAGCATGAGTCGACCCGTTTTCTTAGTATCAACCACGTGACCAAGAAATGACCAATGAGAACAAGCATTAAAAGAGACGAAACTCCAGTTAAATAACCATGTCCAATAACAGCTTCTTTTTCTTAAAGATAAAAAAAAATGTATGGGCGGTTTTCTTCATACTAAGATAGTCGTAATAAGTTACATGACCATCCATAGATGTTCGCTGAACGACGGACACTTTTCTAGTTATATTTCGTCCCTTTCTTTAAACTGAGGACGCAGTTCAAGTACGTTTGTCGCCAAAAGCACAGCCCTCAAGCATCTTTCTGACTCAAAATGTTGCGTGGTGACTCAGAACTGTGCCACACAATTTTATTCTACTGTTATTTTGAAATTCCTTGATGCTAGCTTGTCGGCATAAGAAGATGAATGACGTTTTCGTACACCATGAAGGTAAGTGCACACGCTGGTGTCACTCTAAAAACAGAAACAAAAAAGACAGTTACAAGTTAATGTTCATTCGTTCGTTCGTTCGTTCGTTCGTTCGTTCGTTCGTTCGTTCGTTCGTTCGTTCGTTCGTTCGTTCGTTCGTTCGTTCGTTCGTTCGTTCGTTCGTTCGTTCGTTCGTTCGTTCGTTCGTTCGTTCGTTCGTTCGTTCGTTCGTTCGTTCGTTCGTTCGTTCGTTCGTTCGTTCGTTCGTTCGTTCGTTCGTTCGTTCGTTCGTTCGTTCGTTCGTTCGTTCGTTCGTTCGTTCGTTCGTTCGTTCGTTCGTTCGTTCGTTCGTTCGTTCGTTCGTTCGTTCGTTCGTTCGTTCGGTCGGTCGGTCTTCGTTCGTTCTTTCGTTCGTTTGTTCTTCGTTCGTTCGTTCGTTCGTTCGTTCGTTTTTAACCTGTTGAAGTAAACGTAATTATAAATAATCGCCTTACCTGAGAACATTGGGAACCAGTCCCTTGTAAAATCCTTTCACTCCTTCGTATCTAAAATTGTGAGAATGAAACCGAAGTTAAAAGACATCAGCAGCACTTTACACCAGCAGATGAACCTTGTAAATACACGACCTAAAGGTTTCTTAAGCCTAAAAGGCGTGTGTTGTTCAAGCTCTGGTCGGGGCACTGCGTTGTGTTCCTGGGCAAGACACTCCACTCTCGAGCTCATAGTGCCTCCCTCAACGCAGGTGTAAAAATGGGTATTAAATGCAGAGGGTAGCCCTGCGATAGACTATTATATCATCCCATCCAGCAGCTTTATGGTACAAAATCGGAAATAAACGCCGTAGCCATGAATTTGGATACAGCCCAGTCCCACGTTAGAGCTCCCACGTGATATGGCAAGAAATCTTCGAACAGCAGTTTTGCTCTAGCTCAGAAAGTTACTCTGTTTTTCATTGGTTGTCAGCCTTATAAAGCCAACCACGGCATTCAATTAAACGTATAATTATCTGTAGTGCATGTCGTTGGCAAGGAACTTTTAAGCCCTAATCTGAGGGTCAGTAGTGCAGAAACTCTCAAGCTTGTGCATTGTAATTCTACTGGTTCTCTGGTGTAGCAGTTGTTTAATACTGTTTTGGGGGCGAGGGGATTGTTCTTGGACCAGTAGAATAACACGTTTACGAGTGCATTCTCAGCATCTAGAAGTTTACTTGAACGAGTCAGCTAATTATTAACTTTTACTTTTCCTCTGAATAAGACATCTCAATTTGCTACTCACCTGAAAGTTTTACGAATAATGTCCACTGCCCCTTTATATTCAGCCATGGTGTACTGATTCTTCAAATTAAGAAAAAAAAAACATAAGTTCAGTGACTCGGTTCATGTACATGTACGGTGCCCTTCTTCCCGTAAGCTCACTTTTTTGGGGCCGGTTTCTACTGACAAATAAAACATATATTACCACAGAGAAACGGGTCGTTATAATTATGATTTGACCAGGGGTTTCGCCAAGGAGGTTCTCCCTAGAGTAGCTTATACGGGGAGTCTCTGCCCAAAAAAGCTACCTTTTTCAGGCTTGAGGTTTATAAATGGGTAGGGATCTCACGAGTTCGAGTATAGAAAATGGGAAGGAAAACTATCATTCTGGTATTAAAAAGGCCAAGGTTTCAAAATATTGAATGATCGATTCATTGAAGTGTTACTCAAAGTGAAATAGTAAGAAAAAAAGATTCGGTATCCCTTCTGAAATATTATTTTGTACCAAAGGTACTTGTAAAAGGGTTACCTTTTCTTTTAAAAAATGGTCAGTACATGTATATAAGCAAGGGGAAAGGGTTTGGACATGGGCGCGGAGGCTCCCTGAATAAAAATCAAAGAGCTCTTCGAGCCACGACTGAATTTTTTGCCAAGTTTAAAAGTTTAGTTTTCATTCCTTGTAAATTTATGAGCAGCAAGGTGATTCAAACATTCCTTTGATGCACATGATAACAGATAAACGGTGGAATGTCGATTACATTGATATAAGATATTTTCGTCTCACGTGACTAAGTACGTCTAAGTAGCGCAGTCGGGTAGGCAACTGACTGCGGATCGAAAGGTCGCGAGTTCGAGTCCCAGAGGGGGGTTTATTTTTTTTTTCCTTTTTTTTTTCTTTTTTTAACCCAAAGCACTAAAATGGTTTGTTTATTATATCGCTCTGTAGGTATGCATTGCAGAATAATTTACATGTAGGCTGTAAAGTAATAACGCTGTAAAAAAAATATAATAGACTGATTCAGGTACAAATGTAATATTGTGCTGTTTCATCTGAAAAGCTTTTCCTTTTTTTGGGAACAAGCAGCCACGCACTCGATTTTAGCCAACGCTCTGGTTTCTAGATAGATCCATCGCTTATGAAGCTTATGTGAAACCCGATTTAGTTTTCGAATGCTCCTACATTCGACTACATGTACTACGCTAGCTCGAAAGATAGACACGAAAGTCATCGATCGATTAATGCAGATTACTGGCTCTCAATGTTCACTTTTTTGGCGGTCGATTTCTTAATTCTTCACGTAATTGTCAGCCATATTTTGTTTCTTTGCTTCTGGTTTTTCTTGTAAACCCCTTTAAATTTAAAAGACCGCCTTTATACGGCCGCTTTTATACGGCCGCCTTGCTACACTATTTCTACAAGTAAATCTGCTGGTCAGCGGAGTTGCAATGAGAAGTCTACAGATGATGGACCAACCGACCAACCGTGGCTACCCACAATACTCCTGAATAAATTCAGTCGTAAAAATGAGATGAGTATCAGGGGGGGTCGGGGGTGTTAGAAGCCTGCTTCTGGTGCTGCACTGCCTGCTGCACTGCCTCGTGCACTGATTTCTAAATCTACTAAGAAAATCTCCTAAACACTTTTTTATATTTTCACAGTTTACGCTGTTAAGCAATACGATCTTAGCTGACTCTCAGCACATGCTTAGGTTGCCTGTGCAAACCATTCGCTGCTCCTGGGATGCCCTGTGGTCTGAAAACCAACACGTATTAAACCATTCTACCATAAGACAATTTTTCACCGATCCTCACCTGAAGTCTTGATCTGACCACTTGATAGGGATATGTTGCAGTTGCAGCAAACATTTTCGATAATGAAGCCATTAAGAGGTATTCTGTTGAGCTCTACAGAAAAAAAGTAAAATTACAATGTATACAATACAACTTTAGTTTGAAATTTACTGATTCAAATCTGATTCAATTACAGATTCAATTTACTGATTAAAATTTAAATACTTTTGAGCTCTATGTAAAAAAGTAAAATTACAATGTACTGTACATGTATACAGTACAACTGTAGTTTAAAATTTACTGATTCATCCACAATAATTTTGCTTCCAAAGGTTTTAAACTGCCTGGTCACAAACTAATAGAATAGTACAGTGTACATTGACTGCTTACATGTAGCAAAGGTAAACGTTTAAGATTGTACAGGTAGATTTAAATACAGCATCCTCTAGTGAAAGTACTTTAATTTATTATTGCTAAGTCTCTCAGTGAGTAGAAATGCCTTTTTTAACTTGCTTTTTTTTCTTGATCCATGTCTATGTTTGTTGTAGCATACTTTTTCAGTGCACATTTCATTCTTTATAGATTTATTCGGATGGTATATTAAGAAGGAATTAATTACATTTCTTAAACTTTCTTATTCTAAGAGAGACAGACAGGGAGAGGGGGGATCGGAGGAGGATTAAATTTTTCAAGAAGGGCCAATCAATGGAGAATGCATAGCCAACTAAATTATAATGTACGAGTTGTTTTCACTACAAGCAGATTGGTCTTTCCTCACCATCATCATCAACATCATTTTCACTCCCCATTCGATCATCCCTGTCACTTGAAATCCAGAGTACTCCCCCCTGGGGCCTTAGTCTTTCGGTTAGGTTTCAAATGCAATGATGGCATTTATTTACCAGTTTCTTGTTGATTGGTGTTCCAAAGTACTGACTGTAGCCCTTTTTCAGTTCTTCGTATGCCATAAACTGCAGTGCTCCATGTGAGACTCCAATAAGTCCTGGGGCATACCCCTGAAAGTCAAACAAACACATGCCAGTAATTGTTACAGATTGTCAAAACGGAAAATTGACTGGTTGACTTATACATGTAATTATATTATGATACTTATAAATTATGTTGTTATATAAGTGGGATTTTTTCCCCAACAGCATATGCCCTAATTGGCTACAGTACTTTTAGGCCACATACAATGTGTCGTCTACCGGTAACAATAAACTGTATCGCACCATAAGTCTCTAAGCAGGCAACATTGCATCATCAGAAGGTAACAGTGCACTTAATATGCCTGCGAATGTTGACTGACAACCGCCGTTTTCTAAGTCTTTCTTGGGCAATAATATTTTTAACAAATCACATTCGCTTGCGGCTTCTTGGCTCTTCTCTGTCGTTCGGCATAAACAAAGAACTTGCACTCTGCTCGAATCCCGTCAGCTATGCAGGCTAGCAATAGGTTAAATGCATTTACCTTGTACAATCCTCTTAACCCTTCATGTCTCCACAACTTTAAAAGGGCATCTACATGTAAAATGCATGAAACAGGGGTTAACAAACAAAAAATTCCTGCATAGTACATGTAGGTGATACCCACACAAAGTGCATTGCTAGGGAAAGTTAAGTACCCAGGAAATGCCAGAGGCTGAAACAAAACAAAATCACTGTTGGCATTCCAAGAGTCCTATATTTTATATCATCTACATACATACATGTATGTACATAACGTACAGTAGATGTATGTTCCTGAGCTACATACAGTACTGCTCAAAGGTACGCAAGTAAGCACCTCCAACCTTGGTATATACAGGTACTTAAGGTAATTATTTTTTATTATTATTTTTACATGAAGCGTTCTCAATTCATTTAATTACTGGGAAATTATAATTTTTCAAGGTCCCCAATGGGAGTCGAATCCATGACCTTCCAGATTCCCGTTGAATATTGCTCAACCACTAATCACAGACTCAAAGTGAGTAAGGTGGCAAGAACATTAATACAGTATGTTCTTTTAAAAATTGACTCGAGAATACTTCTTCTTGCTTTCACTTTATCTGAGTTACTATTGTCACTTATTATTTATTAGCTTTGTTTTAGTTTTTTTTTATTCTGACTTAATTTTTGAGGTGGGAGGGGTGCATAAATGAAATATTTAGACTGTCTTATTAAAAAAAAAATGTACATGTACGGTGCACCTTTACAAATTTAGGTAAAATAATTATATATAATTTGCATACACTAGTTAGTTGTTATGAAACGACTCCTTACCAATCATTCCTTTGTACTGCGGTGCTTGTGTGATTCCAGCTCTTGGATCAGTGTACTGAAGACACATGCGAGTTTTCACCACCCATATTGGGTTTGTTATTGACAAAACTCCTATTCCTACAGGAAACAAATAAAATTATTTTTGTAATTCTCATTGCATGTACCTGGCAGCACAAAGATATGGATTTTATTTTCGAGTGGTAAAAGCAATATTTTACCAAAGATAAAAAATTCATAAAATTCATATAATAATATTATATCTAAAGCCACAGCGTAATAAACAAAAATCATGAATTAAGTAATTTAATAAGCTAAACAGAACAACTGTCCAGAGGAAGGGAATCGATAACCTTACATGTACTAATGAGGATATCAAAAATACACCACTGCGGTCTGGATGTAGTCTTGTACAAATTTTACATCATGTGGTCTACTTTTCATTAAAACACTGGTGTCTCTCTAATAAAAACCTGTGTTTAGAAGCTAACTTACGGTACATAATTTGTACATAATGTACAACAAATATTCCTTTTAATTGTTTGCTCTCGGTCTATGTTTTGAAATCTACATGAATGAGTAAATAATGATAACTATTAATAAAGTCTACAAAATAAAATTTGAAAGAAAAACTTATGACAAGTTTAAATTTTGGTAGTCAAATAAAAGCATTTCTGGCAATTATTTAATTTTGCAGTCACTGTGTCACAGGTGTTATATACAGTTTTTATTTCCATTTTTTTTATCTAAGGGCATTGCTAACAGACGCCCATAGACCAATGACCCCCTGAAATTCTGGACCCTATTCCTATAAATGTAGCTTGCAAAAGGCAAAGAAAAGGCAACAGTCTCAGTTTGTACAGCTGGTTTGCTTGCATAGGTTGAAAACTTCCCAACAACAACAACATAAGAATACCCCCATCACTGATGAAAAGAAAGGACCTTTGTGACAAATATGTACTTTTGGAACTGTAACTGAAAAATAAGATTTAAAAAATATATCACAGCTGTTTGATACTTATTGTAATGCAGCTTTGTAATTTTTTATTAATTTGTTAAAGAAAAGTTGCAATATACATGTACAATGAAGTTCCTTACCTGCTACTGTCCCTGCTATAAGATGCTTCTCGGGTCCTAATGGCTTATCACTGTCTTTCTGCATCCATGCTTTTAAAATGTTGTAACTACATTAAATTATTTTAAGAAATAAAAAGTAATTATAATGTTAGATGTTGGTTACTTCTTGAGTTGTACTTCACTCAATCCAATTACATGTACATACTAGTGGTAACCACAGGTTAGAAAGTGCGGGCCTTGACGCACTTAGAAAAGGTACTGGTACGAGAGTGCATAATTTTAGATGGCAGTGTCGATAAATAAATGATTAAATGGACAAAAGACAATTATCCCGAGTAACGCGTCACGCAAGGAATGCATGTTTTTATCGTTTTGGGAAGTGTAATCGAGCACGCGGTGTGAATTGAGATGTGATTTTTCTCGGTCGGTAAACTCGCTATGTTGTGCTCACCTTTTATTAACGTGGCGTGATTAATGATAAATCACGCTTAATTGCCGCTAACCGGCCGCGAACCAGTCGGAGCTGTTTTTTGTCGGATTGACAGTTTAGTGAACTGTAGTCGAGCATGCGGTGTTTAATTGAGATGTGATTTTCCTCGGTCGATAAACTCGCTATGTTGTCAGTATTATAACGAATTTCTCGAGAATAACCGTTGTTGGAATCATTCGCTTTGCCATGGTTTATGCCTGATACAATCAGAGCAAATTTTCGCAAAAGCAACACCCGTAAAACAAGTCTGCAAATTGTAATGTTTGCAATCTTCCATGTGACAGAAGCCTAGATCTTATGTGACAATCGTTCTTAGAGAACAGATTTTCTCTTCCGGTGTTACGACAAACTGTCGTGATTGACACATTTTTCGCATTCCGATCGTTCTTAGTGGAAGAATAAAATTTTCAACTTCCCTTTTCTGTTCGCTTTTTATTAACGTGGCGCGCACGCGTTAAAACGCAACTCGCTGGTCACCGTCAAGATTAGGGTTGCGCGCCTCTCTTGGGCCTGCAATATTTTATAACACAATAACGCAAATTGAGGTGTCAATATTTTAAAACAGGTATTAACTTACCTTATTCTTACTCATTTTTGCAAGGTTTAAGGTTTCAAAATAATTTACTGATGACATAATGACATACCCGGTATGCGCATTTAAAAATATTTTTATCAAAACAATACAAATTTTGAATGTCTGGAACTGCAACTACATGTATCTATCCTAGAAAATATTCTTCTATCTTGTTTTCAACTAGCATCCTTCCTCTGATTACTGTTTTCTTCGGCTTGTAAATCAACTAAACTCTTTAGAATTATTACAGTCTCCAATTTTCCATTTGCAGGCTCCTTGTAATTACATTGAGCCGGAACTTTGTTTATTTCCAGTAGTTCCTTACTAGTCTTTGACAACTAAGCCATAAAACATTGACAAAATAACACAAAGTTAAACTTGTCTTTTGTTCTTACTTTTTCTTGCAATCGCGGAAATTAATACTCGCGAATTTCGGCTGCCAAATTTTGGTAAAATTATTTTAACTTAGTAACAATAAGTTAATCCATGAATGTACAGTGTATAGTGCACCAATTCATGTCTTCAGTAAAACAACGGAAAACTTATAATTTAATAAATAAATACAATTTATCATAAAAACTCTGATGAACCTAACACATACAGTACAGTGTACATGTAGAAGTACAAATTTAAATGTTTTACCTGAAGAAGTACAAACCCCAAGCTGACCCATTTCCCCAAACATTAGGTGTCACACCCTGGACATGAGTTTACAAAGAGAAGAAAAGATAAAAATTAGCAAAATTTGAAAGTTAAAACATATAGCATTGCTTATCCTCTCACTCTACCAGAAGCAAAGTCCCCACATTTCCCTGCAAAATGTGTGAGACATCACAAATCCAGCCCCCACATTAATTTTTCCCCCAACACAAGGGTTCAAATTTATTGCAAAGTCCAGACAAAGTACTTGATTCCAGGCCACATGTACACACAAGTCATATATGGCCTAGGGTCCCCCCCCCTCCCCCAGATCAGGAAACTGAAGACAAGTGATTACGGTAAAGCGGCCTTCACACGACAAACTAAAGTTGGCAAACTCATGTTGGCAAACTCAAGTTGGTGTGTGTGAACGACACAACAACAGTTGGCAAACAAGTTGGCAAACTGTTGGTGAGAATAAAGACAAGTTCTATTTTGTCGCCAACAGTTGGCCAACTTGTTTGCCGTTGCTGCGTCCTTCACACACACCAACTTGAGTTTGCCAACATGAGTTGGCCAATAGTTTGTCGTGTGAAGGCCGCTTAAGACCACCACACCTAACACTCCACCCTGAAAAGGCGATCATAATTTTGTCTGTACCTGATATAATCCCTTGATACCATTTGATCTCACAATCGACCTCACAGCATCAACAAGTCCTCTGTAAGCTGGTAACTTCCCACTGCCATCATTCACTGACAAAAAATAAAAATGATAGTTAATTACATTTATTTAGAAAACAGCCTGCAAGAAAGTCCATTCTTGAAGCTGTTTTTTCTAAATATAGAAACACTAAACTAGCACAGCTATTGGTGTACATGTACCATAAACCCTCTAATAAGCCCTTCCTACCCAGGGAGGGGTAAGGGGGTATCTGGGAGGGGGGAAGGGGATCTGACTTATCTCTTGAAAGCATAAATTATTTCTAGAGAGAGAAGGCTAACATAAAAGAGAGTCAGGATGAAAAGCCAGCAGGTTATAAGTTAACCACTTATTTTTTTGTACAACACTTTGATCAATATTTAACAATAAGACAACAAGGTTTCTTCAGTATCGGCTGATAGTTGACAAGGGGTGAAGCACTGAGTCAACTATCAAAAGGAAATAGAAACTGAGTCAACTATCAAAAGGTAATACAAACCGAAAGCGAGCTGTTGAATTGTTTTAGCATAACCCAGAGAACGATCCATTCAACAAAAAATTCAATGAAAGTGTGTTTTGCTTTGTGATCTTGCTTGCACATGCATTTAAGTGCTACTATGATCAAATTTTTGATTTTCATTTTTTTACATTGTCGTGAACAATTAGACTTTCTTGCTCACCTTGCCAAATTTCAATCTATTACGAACATCAGATGTCGTTTTATTTTAACGTTTATTTCCGATATTTACGGCCGCCATTAAACAACCTTGTTCCAAGGCTTGGTTGAGAATAGGGAGAAAATGACGTCAAAGGCTCAAAAATACCTCACGGGTTCAAATTAGAATAACAATCAGCATAGAAAATTGCACCAAAAACAAGCCCAAAGTTTTTGTTGCTTTTCGTGTGATTTTCAATACATATTGTTATTATATTTCAACCCGTGAGGTATTTTGGAGCCTTTGACGTCATTTTCTATTCGCAACCAAGCCTTGGAACAAGGTTGTTTAATGGCAGCCGTAAATTATTGGAAATAAACGTTAAAATAAAACGACTTCTGATGTTCATAATGGATTGAAAATTGGCAAGGTGAGTAAGAAAGTCTTACTGTACACGAAAATGTAAAAAAAATGGAAATCGAAAATTTGATCATAGTAGCACTTTAAGAACATTCCATTTGAAATCAGGCAGTGCTTGCACAGCCATTTAGATTGCAATTTTTCCAAATAGTCGGTCACTGGGCTATGCTTAAGTCTTTTATTCAATTATTTTGGAGTAGAAGTACCGATGATATTTTTTTCCAAAGCTGGCAAATACCATTATATGAGTTTCTGCCCAGATTACATGTAAAGGTAGGTAAAGTCTGTGTCCGAGCCAAGTGGCCCATACAGCCGGAGCTTATCCCGGTTTCTGTAGCATTACACAACTGAGAGTATTGCTACTCCCCCTTGGATGAGATGCCAGTCCATCGCAGGGGATTACCCCCCAGCAGTGAATTCAGCGTAGGCACTGTGAGAGTAAAGTGTCTTGCCCAAGAACACAACGCAGCGCCCCGGCCAGACCTCGAACCCGGGCCGTTTGACCCGGAGTCAAGCGTGCTAACCATTAGGCCACCGCGCCTCCCAGATTACATGTAGTACAGCAAAAATACACTGCCATATTTTACAGGGTGTTGTAGCTGGCAGTCATTTCATTATCTTGCAGACATGTTGTGTAATACAGTCTGTCATTTATTGTTTTTGTTGTGAAGGAAAAGGGGGAGGCTTAAAAGAAATGGTGGACTTATTCGTAATTGGAGATGGGATTTACCGTATTGATGGTGCAAACATATACTTTACAGTACTGCCTGAAAGCATAAGCACATCGGCCGCGGGTTTCACGAGGTGGATGCGTGGGTAGTGCGTCCACCTCAGGAGGAACGAACGAAGCACAAGACAAAACCGAGACGAACCCAAGGTAATCACGCGTGAGTGATTTTCTTTGATAGAAACAATTGTGAAAGTTTGGGAGAACTAAAAAAACTGTGAAAACATTGTACTTTGTATGGCCGACATAAAGCCAAAAAGTGTTTGTGTCAGTGATCGAATGTCAAATACGTCCACATTCATCTTGGTAGCTTAAGGTAGCCATCTGGAAAAAGATTTAATCTGAGTGAGTTTGACTATTATTAACGTAACAATTCAAAAAAACTTGAGCTGTATTTTATAGGTTTTTTATACCATAGTTTCTTAACATTGGGGTCAGCCAGGTTATGTTGTTATTCTGCCAGATGTAGGTTGTTTAGCCCCCAAGTCGATTAGCCCCCAGTCTGCTTGCCCTAAATCTTAAGTCTGTAAGCCCTCAGTAAAATGATCATCCTGCAATAATTTTTTTCTTTTAGCCTTCTTTCACTGTTTTTTCCATTTGTGATATGACAGTGGCTTTCCTGAATGTTTTCAGTCGAGTACACAAGCCGAAAAACTTAATTGAACGCAAAGCAAACAAAACCAACTATAATAGCAGCCTATATGACATGGTGAAACTGAGGTAAATCAGTTGATGTGAAAGTGGAAAGGTAAATTTGGATAGAAAGGATTATATCTTTTCTCGGCATCAGTAGAAATGTAGTGATATTAACACTTGAACTTATAAGAATTTCCGCGTTTTACATCAAGCAAAGCAAAGCTTCACTTGCTTTTGCTTTCACCTACTCGACCAGTCGTATAAAGTCCGCTAAACTTTGTATTAACTATCATATTCATCCCGAGTTACCAGTGAAGAATAGTTAATTGACTTAAAAGACAAATTTTAATTGGCAACTTAACTGGCAAATTGGTAACTTATCTGGGAATTTACAGATTGGGGGCTAATCATCTTGGGGGCTATTAGGGACCGGTCATTATTTATGTAGAGGGGGGGAGGGAAAAAAAGAAGGGGGGGTCAAGGCTATTTCAGAGTGGCAAGAGGGGGGGCTAAAATTTTTTATAAAGAAGTTTAGGGGGGGGATAAGCAGTTTGAGGTGGGTAAAACAGTTAAATAGAACAGTGCAAACACCATATGTGAAACAGTGAGATGCTAAATTGTACAATTTTATGCTATTTCTATTGTTTTCTTTTGTTTAAACTCCACTATTATGTACAACTTTAGTGATTTGTATTTTACAGAAACACTGTTTTCACTCTAAACTCCATTGTTATCTTAAAATTAATTTTAGTTAATAAAGAAACCAGACCTTTATAATCTGCTTTAATATCTGGTTTGACTGAAATTATTTTCTTTTTACAAAATGATTATCACTGCAATAGCCCAAGAAGTAATAAAACATGATATTTATGACAACAAGAATTCAAAGTAATCCCTTTACAACTTTAGGAAAATCATTGGAAAGGAATTATATTTTGCATGGATATTACATTTGTGTTCACCATGAGAGCATAATTTGTAAAAACTACCACTTTTCCAAAGTTAAGGAGTTAATAATAGAGGTATGTTTACTATACACATAACTCATCCAAAAATTTGCCGTATTGCTGGACAAGTATCCATAGCAAAGAAGCCTTGGTTGACTAAGTGTTGATCAAGCCTTTTTGCATTAGAACAAGTGTACGTGCAATTAAGATTGTATGTAGCATGCATTTAATAATAAATTACTTGAGGCATATAAAGGGAGATATGAGGTGGGGGGGGGGGGGTCATCACGTAAATATTGAATAAAGAAGGGGGGGTCACTTGCTACTTACATGGCCTGGAGGGGGGGCCTTACAAAAATTTTGATCTTTCCAACATATTTTTCCCTCCCCCCCTCTACATAAATAATGACCGGTCCCTAAACATCCGGATACCATTCTCCTGCCTGCCAGAGTGAATTTTCCTTTTCATTAACTAGCGCACACGCAAACCAAGGAAACAATATAAAACAATACTAGAATTTCATAGCGCCTTACCTTGAAATCTAATTTTTATCAGGTCCAACGGATGCAGAACAAGAGTTGACGTAACACCTCCAGACACTCCAGCTAAAAGATGTTCGTAGCGAATGTACCGAGTGATGGATGGTCTCTGTGACGTTGCTGGCCGCTCAGGAATTGCCTGACGTTCGCCCATATTATTTACAAATTTTATGAAAACTTTTAAACATTAAAACATTCCTTCTATGCGTAATATCACCAGAAAATCAGAGACTTCGTGTTTCATCATCCTCGGCCGCCATTTTGAAAGTGGTGTTTACCAGGCCCCCTCATCAGGAAATGGTACCCAACTCCCCGTTGCACCCACGGTCAAGTAAGTATGTCATGTTATACATACTCCAAGCCAGCGTCGCTTTGCGGCTACATTCGTATTTATCTGGCCGTTTAGGGTCAAAAATTATGGTGGTTTCGCTCTTTAGGAGAAAAAAAGAAGCAATTTGCGGTCTAAGAAGAGCAAATTATGGCGGATTGCGGACAGGACGTCACCCTATAATAGACCATCTTACAAGACTTCTCAAATGGTTTTTGGGCCGAATGGAGATTGGACAAGACGAGTCAAGAAATTACTCTCCAGTAATCCTTTCCCAGAAGTTTCGATTTTTCTTTTTTCATTGTTTTTCTGCATGATTTTTTATCTTAAGCCTTCAGCCTTTTTTCGGGTATGGTCGCCTTTCGAGATTTTTTTTTTCTTTTTTTGCTTTCGTCCTTGTGTGTAGGCTTAACATTTGAATATTTTTTTATTATTGTTTGGACAGTACAACTTTTTTTTACCTCATCCCTTCCTTTTTTCGCTCTTTCTTTCTTTCTTTATATTTTTTTTTCAATCAATCAATCAATTTATTAAAGTCATGACGCGAGATAAGGTTGCCTTCTCTACCCGGCGAGCCAGAGGCTCGTGTAACAAGCGCATGACAAAAATTTATATTATTATTTTTTTGCGCTCTTACTACTAGTATCTTTAGCTGAAAAGTGTTATTTGGCATCCGGAAAAGTTTAAAGGACTCTATTCAACCACGCCTTGAAATCCTTGATATCCGCCATTCTCGATGCCGAATATCCCAGAGGAGCGAAAACTACACGATACTTGCGGAAAAAATAACACGACGAAATACCTCTAATTAAAATCACGAGGTTAAGGATATTGAAACGATTTATTAATTTTATCAGTGTGATGTCCTTTATAAGTAACAATACTAAACATTTACAAGAAATTGCAGTATTAAATTTTGCTATAGAATAACATCGGGGGCTAAGCGCTGGTATAAAATCCCAGTGGGGTTAGCAAGGGTCACCAATGCTCTCCCCGTAAATGCTGAGAAATGCCTTTCCTTGCTAGCAGTAGCTAGCAGCTGAGCGACAGTGGCAAAAGGCGAGTGTTCGGCGCCTTCAAATAACCGAAATCTGTGACTAAGGAAAGGAAAACCCCGACAGAAAAACCCTGGCCCTCCAGGTTGGGGGTTGGGCGTGAGGCCAATCACCTCGCCCCATAAAACATTGTGATTACGGAAACTGGAATCTCGATGTATACAGGCTACAATGGGTGTAGTACAACGACATGCCGAACCCCAGACGATGCATTTATTAGCTGGATCAGCCCAGAAAGCTGGAAGGGAATTGAAGAAAGGAAACAGCTAAAGCATAAGTTAGCTGGCGCAAGGTCGGAACGTCTTAAGGCAAGGCTGCAGCAGGAATACAGGAAGAAAGATCTAGAAGTGAAGAAAAGTTTGATAAAGGATGAGAGAGAGTGGGCTAACAATATAGCACAAGAGGCAGAGGATGCTGCTAAGTGTGGGCAGATGAAAGATGTGCACGATGCTACAAGAAGGCTGTGCTGCGAGCCACCAAAGAAAATTGACATGGTAAGGAACAAGGAAGGCGATTTGTTGACAAAAGAAGAGCTAGGAGGTGCAACAAAGATGGAAAGAGCACTTTGCTGAAATACTGAATAGGCCCAACCCAGAACGTGAGGCCGAAGTGACTAGCGACATGGAAGTTATAGAAGAGATACCATCAGGCCCCATAACTAAAGCCGAGATCAGGAGCGCCATCACTAGCATGAAAGCAGGCAAAGCATCTGGCATAGACTGTGTGACAGTTGAACTGCTCAAGGCTGACATTACAACGACAGTCGACGTACTTCACGACCTTTTCCGTGAGATATGGATCAGTGAGATTGTCCCCGCAGATTGGAGGAAAGGTCTCATTGTCAAGATCGCCAAAAAAGGGGATCTCACCAAGTGTGGGAACTGGCGGGGGATTACTCTGATGTCTGTTGCTGCAAAAGTGATGGGCAAGGTATTGATCAGAAGAATATCAGGTGGTGTTGATGCTAAGCTACGGAAGGAGCAAGCTGGTTTCAGGAAAGGAAGGAGTACGATAGAGCAGATATTCGTTCTCAGGAACATCGTAGAGCAAGCAGTGGAATAGAACTCCAGCTTATCTGTATGTTTTGTCGACTACGAAAAGGCTTTCGACAGCGTTCACAGGCAAACCTTGTGGAAGATCATGGAGAGTTATGGAATACCGTCGAAGCTTGTCAGAATGGTCAACGTAATGTATGATGATAGCCAATGTGCGGTTGTTGAAGGTACAGGTCAAACGGACTGGTTTGATGTGAAGTCCGGCGTAAAGCAGGGGTGTAACATGTCAGGGTTTCTGTTCTTACTCGTGATCGACTGGATCATGAGAAGAACAGTAACGGGTGCTAACACTGGCATTAGATGGAAATTGTGGTCCAAGTTAGACGACTTGGACTTTGCTGATGACATTGCTCTTACATCCAGTACGAAATGTCAAATCCAACAGAAAGTGAAAAATCTCAGCACTAACAGCAAGACAACTGGTTTGAAGATCAACTCTGAAAAGACAAAACTCCTCAGACTGAACACGACCAGCAATGAGAATGTTCAGGTTGATGAACACGATATTGAAGATGTAGAGAGTTTGGTGTCAGCGGGAATAAGCCAAGTGAAGCAGAGATCAAGAGAGCCATCCGACAACTAAAGAATGGAAAAGCAGCTGGTCCCGATGGCATACCATCAGAAGCCATCAAGGCAGATCTAAACACCTCGACCAAAATGCTGTATGAACTGTTTGGCAAGATCTGGGAAACGAACGAGATACCAGATGATTGGAAAGAAGGCTACCTAATCAAACTTCCAAAGAAGGGAGATCTGAAGGAATGTAAGAACTGGAGAGGAATCATGCTGCTGTCAACGTCCGGAAAAGTACTGAATAGGATAATTCTGGAGAGGTTGGAAGTAGAGGTGGACAAACGGTTGAGAGAAGAACAGGCTGGGTTCAGGAAAGATAGGTCATGCACAGATCAAATTGCTACCCTGAGGATCATCTTGGAGCAGTCTTTAGAGTGGAACTCTCCTGTTTATGCGACCTTTGTGGACTATGAGAAGGCATTCGACAGCGTTGATAGGGAAGTGTTGTGGAAGCTGCTACGCCACTGTGGCATCCCAGAGAAATACATCACTCTTATACAGAAGACCTATGAGAAGTGCACCTGTAGAGTAATCCACAACGGAGTTCTTTCTGTTTGAGATGCTCACTGGAGTGCGCCAGGGTTGCTTGCTGTCGCCCTTCTTGTTCCTGCTTGTCATCGACTGGATAATGCGGAGGACGACAGAAAAACATGAGGATGGCATACAGTGGACACTCACGACCCGGTTAGAAGATCTTGACTTCGCCGACGACATTGCCCTTCTTTAACATAACCACAGGAGCATGCAATCCAAGCTAACAAGACTGGGAAAGATCTCAATGCAGACGGGCCTTAGGATCAGCAAATCCAAGACGAAGGTGATGAGGGTTAACACCAAGAATGCAGATAGGACAGAACTAGATGAGGATGTAATCGACGAGGTGGAGGACTTTGCGTACCTTGGAAGTAACATCAGCAAGGACGGTGGATCTGATCAGCACATACGAGTGAGGATCGGAAAGGCAAGAACTGCATTCACCTTCTTGACACCTGTTTGGAGATCAAAAGTGATTTCCAGAAAGACCAAACTACGGATATTTAGTACCAACGTAAAGTAAGTCCTCCTTTACGGCTCTGAAACGTGGCGATTAACAAAAGCAAACTCCGCCAAACTGCAGACCTTTATCAACAAATGCCTGAGATCCATCATGGGCATTCACTGGCCAGAGGTCATAACAAATGAAGAGCTTTGGACAACAACTGAGCAGGAAAGGATCAACATCCAGATAAGAAGGGAAGGCGAAAGTGGGGTTGGATTGGGCACACCCTCAGGAAAACAAACTGCAATGTCACCAAGCAGGCACTGAGATGGAACCCACAGGGGAAGAGGAGCCGAGGCCGTCCCAGAAACAGCTGGAGGAGGACGGTAGATGACGAGGCACGGCAAAGTAGGCTACACCTGGTGGCAGCTTGAAAGGATAGCCCAAAACAGAACACGATGGCGAGCAGTGGTTTCCGTGGACCTATGCTCCATGGGGAGCGAAAGGGTTTAAGTCAAGTAAGTCAGAGAGTTTTGTGTACTTGGGTGCATACATCAGCAAGTCAGGTGGCACAGAAGAAGACATCAATGCAAGGCTAGGGAAAGCACGGGCTGCATATAGTAAGTTGGATAAGATCTGGAAGAGCAGTCAATTTACCTACAAGACTACGATCAAAATTTTCAAAGCTAATGTCATCTCGGTGTTGCTGTATGGTTGTGAATGCTGGTGAATGACCAAAACAGACGAGAAAAAACTGGATGCGTTCTTGCATAAGAGCCTTCGTCGGATATTAAAGATCTACTGGCCAATGCGGATAACAAACGAGGAGATTAGAGCAAGAGCAGGAATGGAGACAATAAGCAAGCAAGTGGCAAGGAGGAGATGGACGTGGCTGGGTCACGTCCTCAGAATGGATCACCACTCACATCCACGAATTGCTCTCACATGGGTACCTGAAGGCAAACGGAAACGGGGTCGACCGCGCGAGACTTGGAGAAAGAAAGGTTTAAGAACATGGGCAGCAGCAGCAGCATCGGCTGCGGAGGACAGAACAGCCTGGAGGCAGAGAGCTTACGGCCCAATTCTCTACTTGGAGAACGGATAAATGATGATGATAGAATAACATCAGTATCATTTTATTAACTGAGATATAACATATACACGAAAAATAATAGCTGATATCCAGTCTGAAAATACATTATCCACTGCTCTAGATTTTAATAGATACTTGTATACAAACAATACGCTGCCAAGGCCAATTGGTAACCGGAAGGAAAAATTAAGATAAAGATAAAACATCCCTGCTAGCTTCACAGTCACTGTTACAAACAAACGTTTTTGAGTGACTAGCAAGGGATTAAGACGGAATCCACTAGGAAGTCGAGTAATATTTATTAAAGTTGGACAAAAATCAATTTCCAGAATAATTTAAATCCTATTGCGTTATTTCCTACCCTTAATAAAAGGTAAAGATGTAAGTAATTATCCGTGATAACACCAACAACAATTTCTTATCAGAGTCTGAGAAAATGAATTTCAAAGTTCACAAGGTATGGGCAAAATCTCACGTGTAGCCATTTTGTAAATTCGTCTTAAGCGATTCAGTGGAATTCAGCGGAACTTCAAAATGTGTTTTCGATGTGTGGTGTTGTTAGAAAAGATTTCTTTTGATAAGATATTTGAAGCAGTAACAAAAAAGTTTGCAATAAGGTGGAAATAATTCTGGTACAACAATTTCTTATCAGAGTCTGAGAAAATGATATTTAAAGTTCACAAGCTATGGGCAAAAGCTTACATCTTTTAAGCGATTCAGTGGAATTCAGTGGAACTTCAAAATGTGTTTTCGATGTGTGGTGTTGTTAGAAAAGATTTCTTTCGATAAGATATTTGAAGCAGTAACACAAAAGCTTGCAATCAGGTGTAAATAGTTTTGGTACATAATTTTACTCAGTACTTTTCTACTCGAAGTCCTGGCAGATTTCCTCTTAATGTCTATTATGACCATTATATGATACACTTTAACAAAGCAAAATAAATGAAATTATTTAGTTTTGGAGCCTTAGTTTCTTATTTGGATTCCTAGAAAAAATCTCGTACCGGCCCGCATATATAATAAACGGCACGCGATGCATGCAGAAGTGATGACGTTTAACAAGTGCCTCTTTCAAATTATTTAAAGTAGTTAACAACTTGTGAAGCGTGCCACTGATTTGACTGACCCGCCAGAACAGGAACAAGAATGTTATATTTATTTTTAGATATCCTGTTGTTGTTGCTGCTTTAACAAAATTTGAGTTACATTTAAAAGTCACATTTTATAAACGACATTCGATGCCCGGCGTGAGTATGAGCTAGTAGTACTAAGGTCAAATGCCGTCTTGTTTACACTGTTTTGAATGAAGAGCTATCTGCTTCATTGATTTCGAATTCTAGATCTGTTCACTTATATTCCGAAAATGCACATTAGATCATCTTCAAATAAGCTCACTGTGATCGTTAGGGTTTTCGGATGTTATGGTTATGCGTATTTTTTCTAATCGAATCCAATAACTTATTTTCCAACACTCTCTCCTTACCCAAAGTCTCCGTTTTAACAAAAAGAAAGCAAACACAGTTTGCCGATAATACGTATACAAGTTGTAAAGAAGTATTCTCTTTCACTAATACCACAAAGAAATGAGCACTTGGGGTCTGTGCGCACGCAATGCATCAATCACGCTGCATATACTACTGATACTACTGCAGATAAACCAGTTCTTCACAAAACTGTAAAGTTTGAAAAGATCCAGTGAATGGAAGGAAAGAAGGAGAGGACCCTGGGAACGAGGGTTTAATCCTGACATACCACAACAATGACATACCTCAACAATCCTGACATTAAGTGATAGTCATCACTTAAAAACGGATTAGAAAGTTAGCTCAGATATATTCCTAACTACTTTCCTTACATTTGCCTTTATTAAAGTTAAGAATCTATTTCGGCAAATAAACCCAATATCTAGGGACGACCCTGATCCACAAACTCAATCCATCACCAAACTCATTTTGACAATACTCTAGGATATGGCGAGATTGAATCATTTGAGCATCAAAATGTAAAGTTACTTCAGTTTTAGAGAAGCAACTACCATGTTCGTCGAAACACTCGAAGAGTATGAATAGCTTTTCGAGTCTTATTATCCAATCAGAAAACATCGGGACTGAGGACTAGGAACTACTCCGAAAGACTCCGAAAGTTGTCATGCTAACATTACGCAATACACACAGCGGTCAAACGCACGGCTAACGCGTAGTTCCCGTCAAGGCCGCTTCTAATAAAACGTGCTAAATTTATGAAGTCGTTCGCTTTCAAGCCAACGATTCAGTAAGACAGTCACTGAAAAGGTTAAGCTTTGTACGTCGCATATACATAGAAAAGGAAGTAGTTGTAATACTCCTAGTTAACCAGTTCGTAATTTGATTTACCATTGATACTTTTATAACGTTTTCCTACACAAGACGTGCACATGTTCGCTTTCAACTCTAACAAAATTCGAGGCGGTGAAAACAAGAAGTGGCGTTCGCTTTTTGCGTTTGACCGCTGTAAAGGCTCAACGAGGATGTAACCGTAGCAACTTCGTTTATAAAATTTGCGGGCTCCGGAACGGAAATTTACCCTCAACAACTACGGTACTTGTTCTACCGACCTTCTATTGAAATAGTAAAAAGGCCTGGAACCAACCTAGCTCCAGGTTCTCTCTTGAATAGCTTTTCGTTGCTAGTCAGATATAACTACAATTTGTACAAGTCCATCATCCTTCACGTTACCACCAGTTACAGCAGAACAACTATCACCACTGCAGTATGAGCCCCCTCCCCCTCCGGCTTGGTTTGGGTGGGTACCGCTTCCGCCCCCAGAATAACCTCCGCCACCACCAGATGCACCATTGTCCGCTGCACCCCCTCCGCCACCGCCGAATCCTCCTACCGCACCAGGGGGAGGCCCTCCGTTATTCCCACTGTTCATCCCGCCCGCTTGACCTCCAATCCAGCCTTGAGCACGTGACCCGCCTCTCTCTCCATGGTTAGAGTTCTGTCTGGGACACCCTTGGGCAAACCAACCTGCACCCACTCCCCCATGGAAGCTAGCACCTACAGTGTTACATTCTCCTGGCTGTCCCCCAGTACCTCCCTGTCGAACGCGGGATGAAACTTTCCCCACACTACTGGCACCACTTGTTCCCGACTGACCATCCACACCGTTATATCCACCTGACGCTCCCCCTCCCCCTCCGGCGGCTAATAAAAGCACATTCCTTTTGTTATAAGCAAAACTTCCTCCCCCGCCGCCTGTACCAGCATTGTCCTCTACAGAAACTCCAAGCTGAGCTGCTGTCTGGGTAGTGCTTCGTCCTCCTTTCACCTGCACTGAATCTCCTCCTCTCTGTCCCACCACAATATTCAGCACTGTTCCTTTAGTCAGTCTGAACTTGCCCTCAATGTACGCACCCTTCCCGCCATAGTAGGTTCCAGGATTGTAACCATAGTTGTACGAGTGTGTTCCTCCCCGGGCGCCCCAAGCTTTGATAAGATAGCGAGCGCTTCTGGGAACGATGAATTTCTGAATGTTGCCAAATCGTCCCCTTCCTCCAGTAGTTGTAAACTGAAAAGAACCTATTCGGATTAAATAAAAAAAAAGTTAGATGAAGAAGCGTTACAATCGCCTTCATTAAATTTGAGACGCAACTATAATTATACATTTTCATTTCTAAAGATAGGTAAAGCAAAAAGTTTGTGTTTGAACCTGGTGGCCCATCAGGCCACTGGGTTTCACTGCAAAAGGTTTGAACGTTTAAAAGGCGTCCTGTCTATGATCTAACAAAGGGTAGGCCATAAAAAAACTTGGTCGATCTCTCTTTAGAATAACGTTAAAACAATACTGGCGAGTTTGAGTGAATATTAGTGCTAAATCACACGCGCATGTGTCAGCGCGGAAGATCTTCTCCTCCTTATTGAAGCCAGTGTATTCGTCAGCAACTTTGCGAACTATTTCCCAATTGACTTTTCGCTACTTTCCCACAGTTTCTAAAGTTTGGTTGCCTGGATTTGCGTTACAGGTTACGTAATTTCCATGGACTCTACTCTCACCAACTACAGTTCTCGACTAATGTGCAGTGTGAATTTTGTCAGTTATTGTTAAATGTTTCGTACACGGTAATGTCTGTCTTTACATGTACACCAATCACAACAGATCAACCACAACAAACGCAAATATCACATTGAACCAAACAGAACAAACACTAAGACATGTCCGAGTTGCCGTTTTAGTTTTGTTTCTTTCTTCTGTTTTTCGTTTGAAATTCAATTTTACTAACGTGCACATTCTGCAACGGCTGCAAAAGGCAGGTCGAAAACGGCCCGTACCTCCCCACGACATTGTCCACATGTTTAACAAAATCGGGCGACCTTTTTGGACTCTATTACAAGGTATCAACTAAATAATACTTGCCATTAATTACAGAAAGATCAGTCCTGGCTTCAATGGTATAGTAAGGGACCTTTGCTTCACAGATATAAATTCCAGAATCAGCTTCACTGAGTGCAGAAAACTTCAATGTTTCTCCGTTGACTTTCATTCGTTCCTCTTCCCAGGCTCCCTTGGATCGTTTCCAAGAAATGGCGGGAGGAGGATCGCCAATTGCAGAGCAGGTCAAAGATAAGTCATCGCCAGCCGCTTTGTTGACTGTCTGGGGTGGTTTTGTCGTGAAACTTGGAGCAGACCAAACCACCAATGAAGTAGCTGCCGAAGTGTCTCCCAGGGCATTCCTTGCGTGGCATACATACGACCCAGTGTCGTGTTTTGCTGCTACACCCACTGTCAGTAGTCCCCAGTCATGAACAGTTCTGTCTTTAGCAAGGGAGCCTGGTATCTTCCGCCAAGTGACAACTGGTGCTGGAAAGCCGGTCACGTGACATTTTGGAAGCGTGACGTTTTGTCCATTTTTGGCGTAAGTTGGACCACGAGCGAGTTGAATACGAGGAGGTGCTTGAAGAAGACAAAAGAAACTAATTGACAACTCTACATTATTGGCACAGAAATAAATCTTGCTAACTGTAAGCTAGACCGACTGTGATTTAAGACCAAAAAAAGTAATAGTACAACAAGAAAATCAAGCGTTTGATAATTTACCTTCTACGATCATCACAGCGGTCTTGTTTACAGTGCCCAGCAAGTTTCTTCCAACACAAGTATATTCCCCCGCATCATCAAGTGTCACGTGACGAAATTCTAACCTGCCATCGAGACTTCTCAAGGGAGCACTGCTCGGTCCTAACCACCTGACGGTAAGTTTAGGATTTCCGCTGACAGAACACTGGAACACAGCGCTTTGGTTTTCCTTGACCGTTTGATTCATCGGGGAGATCACTACTGTGGGAGGTGAAATGGATTCTCCGGGTTCTCCCTTTTCACCGGTTATCCCCCTGGGACCCGGGACTCCTTGAATTCCTTGTTCCCCCTTTTGACCCGGAGGTCCAACAATTCCCTGCTTTCCATGCGGGCCTGGTTCTCCTCTGCTTCCACGTGACCCTTTTCTTCCCATGGCTCCACGCGGACCTCTTCTACCACGTGATCCTTTAGGACCCTGCATTCCCGGCGGTCCTTGCACGCACATTTGTTTTTTGGGTGAACAAAATGATCGTGACGTCAGAGAGTTTAAGGTCTTGTTGATCTCACTTCTGACTGACTCAATTGTAAGCCCATCTGGTTTTTTGCCAGCCCGGCGGGTTCTTCCGATATGAACTGTCGATAAAGTAAAGTGAAAGATGGAATACTGAGAAAAATTGATAAAACATATTGGTTATTCAAATATCCATTACTGATCTGGCGTGGAGTTTCATATTTACTTAACCTTTGCGGTCTGTTCCCTGCAGCTTTGGCTTTTTTTAATCTCCAGAAGCGCGCTCCAGATTTATAGTTTGATTACACGAAAGGAACATTTGAATCTAAATTTCGAAGAGTAAGATTTCAAGTGTTTCAACGAAAATCGATAGCTGATATTTAGTTAGCCGGAGTTCATAATAAAAATAGCGCTATTCCAAAAGTGATTGATACAATATTTAATTTACATTATTACAGTTCGAACCAAGTTCATTGTCAGTACAGATTATTTAAATATGATTGATACATGTCAAGTGGTTGAATCCACCAAAACATTTCGATGAGTCTTTTCTTCCAATTTAGAGACAATGTTGTGGACTTAAGGGAAAAATAACATTGTTCTTTTGCTTTCTTGTTGTTGATTGTTGTGACCTCGTGTCCGACATCTGGGAGAATTGACTACTCAAGACACGCAACGAAATCCTAAATAAACTCATCAACGAGAGAAATAAGAAAAAAATTGTACAGGTTTGTTGATCACCCAAATGTATTGTTTTTAACGTCCAACATTTTAACCATTCTTATTCCCAAGAGTGATCAAAACCGAATTTATTCTTACTCTGTCAAACGTTCGGGCAATAGGAATAACGAAATTCATCTGAAAGAAAGTCTTGTGCAAGCAAATCAGTTCAGAGCTAGCAATAAGGAAACAAAATTGAAAACAAAGTAGAAACTGAAAGGGTTTCAGACTTTTTTTTTTTTTTTCAGACTTATTTCAGTCATTTCTAAGCTTACATGCATGGAATCATTGTGACCCGTCTGAATTCCCACATTATTAAAATCTTACAGAGTTCTAGAAGAGTACGAGCGCATAAACTGTACCTTCTGTCGCATCTTTCCACTCTTTAGTAATCATGTGATCAGATTCTCCGACAGACTCGACCCTTTCAGAGTGTTTGAAGCTTGCAGCATCGGTGGAAACCTTGATCAGGTTCTGAATTTGCCCGTCCGCCACAAGATCTTCAACAGTGTGAACTCGCTGGTTTATAATTTCAACGCGAACCAAGACAGCGGTACAGATCAATAAAGACACTAACGACACGGGACAAACAAACTTAGATGAACAGCTGTGAAAATCACGAGCACATGAGTGTTCTTGTTTGTCGGCCATGGCAAAACACTGGCGTCGTACGATAATGCAGGGCTCCTTGTGGGGCGGTGTAAAGATACAAGCCAAGACGTGTATGAAATGCGACTCTTGTGTTGGCAGTGAACCAAATCAGCGCACAGTGTTAGCAATGGCTGTTATTGATGAAGGTTAGAGGGTCAAAAGCAACCTAAAAATATAGGAAAATTTATTCCACAGGGGCAGCTAACACGAACGAAAAACTTTGTGCCGGAGCTGATAAACCCCAGGATAAAACCATCACGATTTGCACCGGTCTGCGATTTCCATCACACCTTTTATGGGTTAAGGTGGCTCGTATCTCTGTGGTAAATTTCGTTTTGATCCTTTGTTCCAAACTGTATCTAGAATAGTGTTTGTAAAGATGTCTGGCGAAAATGAAAAAAAAAAATGGAAAAAGTTTTCGAGCACCTTAAAACACGTGTTTTGGTTCCTATCTAGTGATAGATAGGAACCAAAACACCTGTTTTGACAAAGTGATACCATACCATGATCTATGGTATCACTTTGTCAACATTAGGATTCGATAACTCTAGATAATAGTAATTTCGAACTTCCGATTATTAGAATTTAGTGCAGTTCTGAGTTAAAATGTGCGTATCCATCAACACAATACATCCTCGGCTGATGATTTTCGCTATTCGCATCATCTGTTCACAAGAAAATGTATTGGCAGTGTAAGAAGAAATTATACATTTATCACTCTTGGGCAACTAAATTGGATTGACACTGAGGTCTAAAACAGAGAAAGAAATCCACAAGTAAGTCGCGGAAAAAAATGGCGACTGTTCTTTTTACCACATACGTCTTTTCAACCTAACACCGGACAATCACGGGCGTACAGAAAGATATTTTTTGCGAAATTCCTTCCTTTACTAACAATATGGGTATTCTTGATTTGAAGGGTTTTTAGAACTTTTCTGAGAGTTTTTTATGAGAGTTTTGGGGTTTTTGGTGCGCTGCGATCGAGTTAAGGGTAAATGTACCAGTCGTCATCTTTTCGTACGGTAGATTACAATCGTGGAGTCAAGGAGCTCGAGAGCACTGACTTTTAGAACAGAAAAATCTCTATGGCTCGCTTTCCTTAATTTATTAGGGGCACCCAACAGACCTTTTAGGTAGCGTATAATCGATCGCCTACGATTTTCGGATGAAAGTGAAAAAAAAGCCCTGGAGTTTTCATTAGCTCAAATTTTCGTGATATCGGGATAACAGTGCTAGTGGGATAGTAATGCCTTTTGTTTTCGGGGAGATAAAAAGGTCGTTTTTGGTACCGAATAACTATTCAAAGTGGCTATGAGCCACTAAACTCGGAAAAGTTATTATGAAACAAGAATCGAAAACAACAAACTGACAAGGAGAGATTTGCTAAAACAAATGATGTTAAACTTTCCACAATTCAGTTCACTTCGCTAGTTTCATTGTCATCTAGCTGCTCATCGAGAGCAGGCCGAAAGGGCAAGTGATAGAGTTCCCATCGGTTGCAAATTGTTTTCTTTCTTTTTTATTTTTCCTTTTTGTTTTTTCAGTTGAAGGTTAGGCAAAATAATAATATCATTAGAAAAATTAAGTTTTGGTCTATTTCAAGAAAACTGACATTAATACAATATTTTGGCTGGTAGTTAAGCATGCATGTACCGTATTTATTCGGCTATAAGCCGAGACCCTAGACTTTTAGTTTTTCGAACCAGTTAGACTCTGACAAAAAATAAACCCAAATCACTCGGCTATAAGCCGAGACCCGATTTTTCCTTCAAACTATAAAACAATCCACGTGCAGCGAATCAACATATTCGTTAAATCACAACTATGTAATTAAAAAACAACAAATCACTGATAAAGAATGAATTTATTAATAGAACCGTACACAAGCGAAACAAAACATTCACCTGAGTTCAGAATCCCATCTCAAACAATCACGCATTCTTCCGAAAAGCAGTTATCGATCATCATGCCAAAAGCTACTGGTTTTCAAACAACTAAACCTTCAAATTGAAAGTTGTTGCAGAGGTAGAGACAGTACCTAGTTCAGAACAACTGCAAAATCGCCAGAGAATACGGGATGATTCCTGATGATTCAGTGAATCTTCAGTTCGTCGCAATTCGCCAAGATGCTAGCGAAAAGATCAAGCAGATCAAGCGGGTGAACTTTAAATGTCATCAAAACGAAACATTGTGCTGTTACCAGTATTTGTCGAGTATCCTCAATCCAATCAAACTCTTCTAAAGTGGTTTCTTTTAGCAGAGAAGTCGTGGTATTTTAAGTTCTCGCTTTTGAACAAAAATATTACATGCAGCCGATTTCTGTCAGATCGTGTTACAATGTTTACCAAGCGCGTGGGAACGAACGCTTCTGATTGGCCAGTTTCTGGTGTCGCGACAACAAGTCAAATAGATCGATTCCTTCTTGACCCTTCTCAATCTCGTTCCCAGAGTCCACGTTCAAGGGGAACGTGGACTCTGGGAACGAGATTGGACCCTTCTTCTCTTGAAAAGTCACGTTAGCAGTGATTCTGCTAGACTTCGAGCAGTCCCTATTTTTTCGCAGAGTCCGTCGAGCTTTAAGCGAAATTATTTTTCGAACTCTGCGAAAAATAGGGACTGCTCGTAGTCTATGATTCTGCAAATTAACTAAACTTAAAGAAAGGAACATTAGGAAAGGAACAGAAACAGTCTCAGGCAGAAATAATTATTGTAGAAGAGATTGTGAGGAAAAAAATTGGGTCTCGGCTTATTTCCGAGTGTTTCGGTTTTTTTGTCGGAGTCTAACTGTTTCTAAAAACCAAACGTTTAGAGTCTGGGCTTAAAGATGAATAAATATGGGTATTTCAAGAAAACTGGCATTAATACAATATTTCGGCTGGTAATTAGGCATGTTAATATTATTTACTTAACTAGAAATGTGGGTTATCAGAGGACAGGTCTAATTCTCTAGAGGCCGTAAAACACTTGCACGTATTGCGTGCCTATGTTTACAGGAATCGAGGGAAGGAGGGAAGGAGTGAATTCACTTCGCCCACTACAACTCTTTTCCGAGATAAAAAGGCCAGCTACGAATTTCGAAAAGGCAACAGCGGCTAGTAAATTCGGGTGATAATAATTCTTTCCGTAAGCTTGAAGAAGTTTGAAGTCTTTGAAAGTTCAGCTAGCGTATCCTAACGGATACAATTTTTCTTAGTGTTTAAAAAAAAGCCTTTAAAGCCCCATTTACACGGCAGAAAATTTTTGGCACGGCTCGGGTAAAAATAGTACGCGTACCGAAAAAAATGGTGGTTCGGCAAGGATAAATTTTGTCGTGTAAACGACTTTGCCTCACCCGTGCCGAACCAAAATTTTACCCGTGCTCGGACCTAGTCGCGAGGTAGTTCGAGCACGGATAAAATTGGTACGCGTTCCTGAACATCTAACCCGGCTCGAATAAAATGTGTAGTGTAAACGATTAGCCGTGCTGAACCAACTCTTTTCTTATAAAACTTCGTTCAATAAATTTGCAGAAATTCCACTCGATCGACATGGCGGACATGTATTTTAAGACAAACAGTTGCCAGGAAAATTTCATGAACATTCATGGAAGAACTAGCGTGAGTTTCAGCAGTCTTCTTTGGTCGCTTTCTCCTAAGTTTGTGATCGTTATCTATATAGTGTCCAGAGTCGAAAGCTGAAATTCTGCCTTGGAAGAACATGACGCAAGGAGTTGATACAAATATGCGAGGAGCCATAATACAAATAATTAATCGTCGTCGTTAAAAAGGGAGGTACAAGCCATCACTGCTGCCATTCACTGCTGCCATTTGAACAATAATCATATACCTTCACCCTTTTCTAGCCTTTTGGGAACAAAGCGAAAAGATGCGCGACTCGTATGTGACGTTTAAATGAAATAGCGGCATGCGCACTAAGGCAGAATTGCGTTCGATGGTCAAGGTGTTGTGCCCTTTACCCGCACCAAAACATCATTTAACACAATTTAGCACGGTAGAAAAAATTACGTGTAAACAGGATATCAGTGCTATTTTTTTTGGTACGGGTACCAATTTTATCCGAGCCGTGCCAAACTTTTTCTACCGTGTAAATGGGGCTTAAATTGCACAAAAAGGGACACCTACAGCATAAAAACGGAGCTCCGACACACATGGTAAAATTTTCTCGTTGAGTGCCGCGGATTTATGAAACCCACAATTGGTCGACTTCAGAAAAGTAGCTTGCGTAGCTATATCGCATTGCGTTTCACCTAGCGCTCGTAGTTGCTTTCGCGCACTGCGAGTGGTGACACTCGCATATGATCGGCCGCCATCTTGGATATAAAGGCCAGACCATGATCATAAGGCTGACTGTTCAGCTGCAGTGTGTTTTCAAGGAAGGCCTTACTTGAAAACGTCATCATAAATATTATTAAGTAAGTTGTTCGCAGGCTGTCTCAGTTGTTTTTAATATAAACCTTACTCCTCCCGTTTTGCTTTACCATTCAGTACGTTTGTAGATCTTTTTACCCTAGTAAACTGTTATCTCGAAGTTTCGTTCGATTAAATAAACGTCATTTTGTACATTGAAAACCATATCGTGACATATTTTTTTTAATTTGCTTCGAGAATTGCATGATTAGGAAAGTGCGATCGATATTGCCTGCATGATGCAAATAAATATTGGACCCGCCATGGTAACAGCAAACAATTAACTGTTTCCGTGTTGTGTTTTGCCTGACAAAGCTGTCGTCATATATTGAACGTATGCAAAATGATATTTTACAAGTCAACCGCGACTGACCTGCATCAATTCGCTTCTCTCAAAAACAGATATCAACCTAACCTTCCTATTATATTTTTCTATTCGTGGTAATCAACATTTTAAAAGAATTCAAGCTCCCCGCAGCTAAGGGATAAAAGATGAACATTAAAACAATTAGATCTCCAAAATCCGCCGCAGAGAATTTAAGTGAAATCTCCATTACGTCAAGATCGAACTGCATTTTCTATCTGCGAGTTTTAGACTCTGCGATTTTTTAGTAAAACCATGATAAATAACTGAAACGTGCAAGTTAGCAGTACTTATTTTTATAACAGAAATATCTTTACGCTTATGGCCGGTTTTAGCTCTATTATTGTTAATCGCAAGAAATATCACAATTCATGCGGTTAGCGTAATGTGTCATTGATTGATCGCCTTTCATAACGAGCCTACTTCGCCCACGTTGACAACATCGTCACAAAAGAAATTAAACTTATTTTTCTGCGAAACCACGCAACAGATACTTAAAAAAAATCATTCGGTTGAGTTGAGGCATCTAAAATTCGAATATTTTCTTTTCTACTTAACAGAAATTGGCTATACAATATACCCAGTTAAGGAAAAGAATAACTTTTCTTGAAGGAAGGAAATTGTTTTCATGAGTTCTTAGCAAATGATCTCTCCCTTTCTATTTCTTTGTTTTAACGAGGAAATTCATATACGAATTTTAGTCAAGCGTTAATAAACATACAATTCTTCTGGCTTCGTTTTTGCGCCCGCAGCAAATTATCTTGTCACTTTCCAAACATATTTTTGATAGGTTCTTTATTTCCCCACGTGACTTCCTAAGACAATGACGTCATGCACCATCTGCAACATACGAACCTTTAAATTGAAATAGCATACCGCGGCAGGTGAATTGTTAGGCAAATTTATGAATTTTAATTTTCATGCACCAACAACTTTCAAGAATTGAAGTCCATCGAGACATCGACCACTGTGTCTCCATTCACGGTTCCATACTGTAGTGAGGCATACTTGCTTGCTTCGAGACAGTTTTGCACGAGATCGATTGTGATACGTCTTGAAAAAAACAACAACAAAATCTCCTTCGTGTAAAGGATACCATTATGCTGAAAGTTGTTCTTTCGCTGCTTTTTGCGGCGTTCGCTCTGACAACTGCGCTGCCGTTGAGGAATAGATTCTACGATGACATCGACGATTATAAGCGCGATTTTCTCCCGAAAAAAGCCTCCGATTTCTACGAATCTATGTACGACGAATATCTACGACGTCGCGAACCGGCGAAACTAAACGAAGGTTTGTACAAAGCTTCGCTCGATTTTGTATCCAGACCTTATATATTTTATAGTTTACATGTGGTTGTTTACTTTTCGTTTACAGGTCTACTGGAAGACTTCCCTGCCCATAAATCGTCTTATTACCTAGACGATCCAGGTAGGTTATAGTTACAATATTTGCTAGCCATTTATTTAAATATTGGCGAAGTTAGCTTTCGATAGGCCTCTGATGAACTTTTTGGATTAAGTGAGTTTATTTTTGCTGCGCCGCATCTAAAATTAATATGACAGCTAGGCGACCAAACCGAGCGGCCGAATGAGGTCCTTAAAATCCCATATTCTGCCTTTTTCTAAAAGAGATTTGCCTCAAGATACTTTGCAGTCGGTGTGTTAAAATGCCTCGTAGAAAAGGAAAAGGGCGACAGAAAGCGAAAGCTTTATTTAAAAACAAGAAATGATCGACAAAATATAGTTTGAAACTACAAGCAGGAAATTTCCCAGCGGGGGAACACAGCAGCCAAAATTTTAAATTTCTACCAAGTTTTTAGTTGTTCCTTGCAAGCTTTGAGAATCACGATATGATGAATTCGAGAACGAATTTCGTTTTTCCAAATGTACAGAGAGAAATTTAACACGGAACATTTTGCGGTCAGTTTGAGGGCCGGAGTGTTGATAGAAGAGATGTATTCTCCTTGTAGGAAGTTAATTTTGTATTGCAAAATTGTGGCAACATCTGCTTTCGAAGCCTTACAGCAAAATGCGCTCCTTGTATTCGGAAAGAGTCTTTCTATTTAACATCCCTGCAACTGAAAAAAAAATCTATTTAACATCATTTAGGGGTTATAGGTTTTTGAAGGACTGTGTATACATAAAGGTGAGGAGATAAAATGATAAAAGGCTGTCGTTCACATTTCCCTCTGTTGCGAAAAGTTGTTTGTTTAATAACTTTGTGCGCTAAAATTGCGTCTTCATAAACGCCAAACACTCGCTAACCGACAAATTAATTTGTGTGTTGTTACTTATTACCGCACATGTATACTTTGGGTTAGCAACAGTTAAGTCTCAAAGAGGTTGTTTAAAGAGGGAAAACTTGCCTCCCGCTTATTTTAATTTTTTGTTACAGATAATTCGCCGTCAAAATTAATATCCGGATCGGCATTCTTTAACCATTACTAAATGTTGTAGCTAGACTTTCTACCGAGTAATGGAAAGTAAAAGGAACTTTCGTAATAGGAAACCGTGAATATTTGGAATCAATTAAGATGATATAGTCTCTATTCAAGTAAAGATGGCGACCTCAGCTTCCATTAGCTCATGTCAAAAAGAATTGAGATAATCACAAACTATAAAACAATCGCGGTTTTATCCCCGAGAAAGGCACGAAATTGGTCTTCATAAAACAACTTATATATAGCACAGAAAAGCTGATTAAAGTCAGGGAAAACATGCCAGAATATTCCTTTATTTTATGGCGCGAATTAACAGCTGCTAGCTGCTAGCAAGAGAAAATTAACAATGCAGTTTAGAAATCCGCCATATAAAGTAAAAAAAAAGGAAATTTATTACGATCAGAGATCAAGAAGGATCATAGAACACTCGAAGAGTTAGTTCGAGTTGATTTATTTTGATCTGCGAGGGGAAATTTCAGAATTCTTCAAGTAAGATAGGAAAGGGCGTAAACTTTTCCCCGAAAAAGGCGCGTTGACCGTGGATAATTTATACACAAATTTTCCATCTCCGTAAACTTGAGCTAAATTGCATGGAAATAAAATACTTAAACCATCAATCGATGTAACCAAAACCGTGTTGCTCAAATCGACCGGCAAAAACTATTTTTCTTTTTAAAAGCTGTAAAAATCACGAACAAATTTATTTCTTTGCTTGCAGTGTTGTTTTGCATTTTCGCATATGGGCACACCAAGTATGATTTAATTGCTTCGCGGTTCAATTCCTTCAAAAACAAGAGCTTGTGAACTGTACACGCAACACAATTTTCACGTTGTTTTCAATCAAAAGCATAACAGCCACACTATATATGTACAGAACTACCAATACATAAATTCTTTATATATTTTTTTTAATTCTACTTCTAGTCTTGGGACAAAACTAATAACTGAGTCGCTTTTGCATAATTTCAAGAAATGCCACAAAATCACTCAAGTCATTTTTCTAGCATTGTTCTTTGAACAATTCAGCCTTTCATTCTCACTTCTTCAATCTTCAATTCAACAAAAGAGACATGCCTCACTGAGTTTATCCTTAGTATTGAGTGCTTGGTTTGATTATTGATTATATTAAAAGTGCTCCATTATAAAGAAAGCACATTCTAGACCTTTTTATAATAATGGGTCTGAAACCACAACAAGAATGTTGTAGCTCTTTTCACGGTGAACGATCCTCAGAAAAAAAAAGATCACGAAAGTTGAACGATTTCTTTTACCATTTTTCCAATTACCCTTTTTCGATATTTCGAAATCTACCTTTTTTTTAATTACTGCCCGAAAAGTGAAATATGCCCAGCAAATAACTTTTTGTTCAAAGGATCAAAAATGGCCCATTTTCATTTTCGCATATTTACTACGCTTACACGAGACAAGAGTGAACCACAAAACCCAAGGAACACAAGAAAAGCAAGCAAGCGACGGAGCCACGCCGAAGGCCGCCAGAGCGCCAGCGCCCAACACAGCCACCCCGCCCGCAACGAGAGCCACGGCGACCAGCGAACGGGCCGCAGACGAGTACGCCCAGAGCGCCAGACCACGAAAGGAGAAACAGAAGAGCGAAGCCCCAGAACGACCCAAAAGAAAGGGCAAAGGAACGAGCAAGCAGCCCTATTCGGCTTCTAACTTTCGAAATTATGGCACGAAAAGTGAAATACGTTTAACAATCAACTTTTGTTCCAGTGAATAAAACAAATGGCCAATTTTCATTTTCAATACGCTTACATAACTGAGAATTACGCATTTTGGTTATTACACTCCATTAATATAAACCCTGTTAACGTTTCGAACAAGATAGTTTATAAATACGCCTTCAATGCCAAACTCTAATTTTCTCACGCCAAGATTCCCTGCACTGACAGTGCAGCTTGAGACACAATTATATTATTTTCAAGAATCAAGAACTGACTTAAACAATACATTAAAAGCAATATCCACTCTGCCAATTATCCTTCAGCTACTCAAAGGTAGAAGGCAGTTCACAAAGAAGACATACTTGAATAGATTTTCATAGAAGTTCTGTTTCCCTAAAGCTTACAAGCCAGTTTATTTAACGGAAAGAGGTTTTAGTAGAACTGGCAAGGAATACGCGAGACACCTGTGAAAATTTCAAGGGCATTTTCTTCCAAAGTTTGCCTTCTTTTTCGGTCTAATTATTCTTAATGAGGATTAACTCTACTTAATAGCTAAATTCCTCGCATTTCTCTGAGTATTGTCCAAAGACAATACCCCATCGCGTCCGTTCAATTCGCAAGCATCAAAGCCAGACAAGCCCCCAGGACGCGCGAAAAGGCCCTCCTCCAATGACTATTTTATTAAAGGTGATATCAGGCAGGCGGTAGTGATCAGTTCGTATTTTCTCTTTACCTATTGTACTAAATTCAAGGAAACCGGTAATGAGAATTTGGATGTAAGTAGAACTAGAAGCTTGATCACATTAAGAAAAATGTGGATAAAATTAAAACCACACTCTCCAATTCGAATAATAGAGAATGGATAACACTATTTTATTAGTCTGGACATTGTTACCAGAGAGGTCTTTAGATAGTGTCATTAATAAGCCCAGTAATATACAGTCAGCTTAATACTGATTATTATGCAGTGGTTCGGCGGGAAAGTGTACATGAATGTACACTTACGGTACACCTACAGACTAAAGAACTGTTTTTCAAGCAAAGCACTAATATGCCCATAAAATGCTTAGAATGTTGCATACGTGATAAAAATCCTTCACACATAGTGAAAGAAATAACTGCAATGAATTTCCAGGACAGCCCATTAAAACTTTATAACCGCAAGGTAAAATACACTAACTTGGCCACATAACAAACGTCCGATTGCAAAATTTTTTTTCCTTATCGACTTGGTTCTATTTTCGGCGTTTAGAATGCGTAGCACTCACCCAACGTAGGGGTTGGCGAGGTGTACGTTGATAATCCCAATTGCTTTGTGATTGCGATTGGTTTTAAAAACTTTGACCATCACTAGAACCCATGCAGTCTCGCGTCATTCGCAACATGTTTTGCAATTCGTATATTTGAAATGAGCAATTCCCAATGCTGTTCAGTGGAGATTCCGCTACATTTTTACTGATGTAGAGAAGCAAACAGAAAGAAGAAACAAAAACAAGCGGATCTAATCACTTTCAGGGACTAATTTATGTTGCCAGTCAATGAAGCCACTAACCAGCTTCTTCAATCTTACTTAAGAAATTTTTTCAATACTTCCAGAGATTTATTACAAAACTGTGCTTTTTACTTTGTTTTTTTCTTTAAACAGAAAAGGAGGAATTTGAGGACGACGACTATTTGTCTCGTGATTACACTCCCGAAGAAAACGAGAGGGAATTCGAACAACCAGAAAACGACTATCGCTATGAGTTTGATGACGCTCCAGCTCCAAGGAAGCCTGTAGAAGTATACAGTGACGTAGACGAGTATTTTCCTAAGTACTCAAACGATGAAGATGCTGAAGAATCGCTTTTCAGTGACGAGGGGCCATGGGTGGCTGACGAGAACGATGAAGAGAAAACGTTCGATGCCCCTGAAGAGAACGAGGAAGATGAAGCTTATCTGGCTGATGAGGCTGACGACGAGGAGGAAGAAAACGACGAAGCTAACGATGAGGCTTACACAATAGAAGATGAAGCTGAAGAGACAGTTGACGAGGCTGCAGATGACTGGGGAACCATAGAAAGAGCTGAAGATATAGCAAAAGAAAATGACGAAACAGCCGTCGAGGCAGCAGATGAACGTGAGGAAACCTCAGAGCAAGATGAAGCCAACATGGAAGTAGCCCAAGAGGAGGATGAGGCTGAGGAAGAAGCCCCAGAGCAGGATGAAGCCGAAGAAATAGCCCCAGAGGAGGATGAGGCCGAGAAAGCGCCCCAAGAAGAGGATGAAGCCGAAGAAGTAGCCCCACAGGAGGACGAGGCTGAGGAAGAAGCCCCAGAGCAGGATGAGGCCGAGGAAGCGCTTCAAGAGGATGAGTGGACGAATGATGCAGCCGATGAACCGTGGACGGATGATGCAGCCGATGAACCGTGGACGGCTGATGACGCTGACGAAGCCGAAGATGCGCCCGAAGAGGAGGATGAAGCCGAGGAAACGGCCGATGAACCGTGGACGGCTGATGACGCTGACGAAGCCGAAGATGCGCCTGAAGAGGAGGATGAAGCCGAGGAAACGGCTGATGAACCGTGGACGGCTGATGACGCTGACGAAGCCGAAGATGCGCGAAGAGGAGGATGAAGCCGGGGAAAAGGCCGATGAACCGTGGACGGATGATGACGCTGATGAAGGAAGAGCGCGAAGAGGAGGAGAAGCCGAAGAAAAGGCTGATGAACCGTGGACGGCTGACGACGACGATGAAGCCGAAGATGCGCCCGAAGAGGAGGATGAAGCCGAGGAAAAGGCCGATGAACCGTGGACGGATGATGACGCTGATGAAGCCGAAGATGCGCCTGAAGAGGAGGATGAAGCCGAGGAAAAGGCTGATGAGCCGTGGACGGATGATGACGACGATGAACCGTGGATGCCCGATGGCAACGATGAAGTCGCCGAACCCCGCGGAAACGCACCTCGATTCAGGGATCTTCCCTCCGAAAGTGAATTGGTCGAGGAACACGACAAACTAGGTGGGATATTCAGTTCATTTTCTTTTTCTTTTTCGTGTTTTCCTTTTCCTGCCATTAAAACGACAATCAGCATGGCGACTTCCGTCTCTTGCCCTTTGTGAGCTGTCGCTATACTGTAGTTACTTAAAGAACAGTTTAGTGACCTCTTGATTGAAAAGTATTAGCATGTTCGAACCTGGCGTGCAGTGATGGCGCAGTAATAAGCGCTCGCCTCCAACCTTCGTGGCCCTGTTTCGATTTCGGCCAGGTGCCATACGTGGGTTGAGTTTGTTGTTGGTTCTTGCACCCATTGCTCCAATGGTTTTTCTCTGGGTACTTCGGTTTTCCTTCCTCCTGAAAAGCCAACATTTTTAAATACCCATTCGACTTTGATAGCGCTCGAATGAAAACCAGTTAAGGCCGCTGTGGTTTCCTCTCTAATTATTGTCACTAGTTATTTAATTCTTGACTTCGTTTCTAGTATTCGTACGACAATACGATCAATAAGCAGGGCTTGGTCAGTTTAAAAGGTGAAAATGAAATGCTCCAGTTATATGCTTGTTGAAAACCATGAAATTCGAAATAACATTTAAAATTATGTTTCGTTTGTTTGTTTAATTTTTCACTCCACAGCAAGGGAGCTGGAAAACTTCAAGAAGAATGGCTTCTCCTACGATGACGAAGCTTATGAATTCGACAAGTGAATTTGACGCCATCCAAGCTCTACATCGTCGCTTCGATCGACCATGTTTAATGTGTTAATTATATTCCTGTGTAGAGGAAGTAGTTGTCGTAGTGTGTCGTGTGTAGTATTTCGTAACATATCAACGGCAAACCGTATTCTAAAGTTAGGACTTGCATACAAAGTCCTAAAGTTTTGACGAGTAACAAGTCAAGATAAAACTAAATTTTATTTTTTTAATTACGTTGTTATCACATTTCTTTTTTTAAAAATTAGGCTTCATTCGCAATCTTTTTTTAAATTTTTTACAGCTTGTGTGAATTAATTTTTATGACCGTTTTTTTTAGTATTGTTTTGTTAACGTTCTTTTAAGACAATGCTTAATAAAATGTGAATTTGTTTGTTACAAGCTTGCGAATATGATATTTCTTAACTCGTCATTCAGGATAAAAAATGCACACTACAAAAACTAATTTTTCACGGTGGGATTTTATAGTTCGATTACAACTTATCTTCCAGAGGTCAGTGTGAGAAGTTCTCCTTACTCGCAAGCACGCTTTGCCGACCTATTTTCAGGTTGTACTAAGCGAAAAGAGAGGAACGGGGAAGGGTACTTGGGACCTCTAAAAGCCTGGCTCAAAACTGCCTAGTTAAAAAAAGGGTATTATAAGGGACGGACCATTATTTTCTTGGAGGGGGGGGGGGGGAATGAAAAATGTTCCGCTGCAAACTTTTTTTTTTAGTTTATGCACCTCTGCAACCATTTTTTTTCGAAATTCTAACTATTTTTTGTTATACGTATCGTGTTTGCAAACAATTTATTTTGTCTTTTTAGGCCCTGCAAACAATTTTTTTCAAAAATTTTCATCCCCCCCCCCCCCTCCAAAAAAATAATGGTCAGTCCCTAATATGTTGCAAGTACTTTTGAAACTACTGGTTAAAGATGGTTGATAATACGTACCGCGCAATCTCTGCTGTAATGTTAAGGTTTATGTGTCCTCACACAAAGTATGTTTACTAGCCAAAACACATTTCGGGACAAACTTACCTTTTAATTCATCATTAACGAGAGATATCCTTGCAAAACACGACGTTATTCAGGTCGACGTTTCAGCTCAAGCATTATAATGAACGAAAACGACCTGCAATGGAGGACTTAAAACTTCATGTACGCTTTTACCAAAGAGTAACGTATCATGCAACAAATTTTGAAACAAAAATGAAAACAAACCCCGAGAGTGCGCTGTCAAATAAACTCGTAGTTTAAAAGAAGGGTACTGTCATAAAATTTGGAAGAGAGGGGCGAGGTTAGCTTAGACGCATGGAAACTATCGATGAGCGAAAGGGTGGTTACTTGTTACTTGCAACATGGGGCAAGGGAGTGGGTAGTTTGTTCACTGACTCGTCATTTTCTCTAAGTTTTTCAAGAGGGTACGATCCCACTAAAACTAAGAAAGAAAACAAATGTCTGTGGACAGACTTGTGGAGGCGCGCGGGGGAGAAAGTGGGGGGGGGGGGGGGGGATTACAAAGAGGTTGCGCTTTTGATAAAGGGAAGCATCGGGCAGACTCGTTCCCAGTGGCGCCTTGCATTGAAAGTTTACGCAGATGTGTACCAGTCTATCATGTAGCCGGTAAACGATTACCATCCGGGAACACAGATCGAAAAGTTGCTTACGAAAAAAGAATGCCCCTCCCCAATATGGCACGGCCATATTTTTCTTTCCCCATTTTCCAGTTAGCGAGGGTCAATCCTCATACCTTCATCCCCTTCTGAGCACCTCTGATCCGCCGCTGAAAAGGCAGTGTTATCTCAAATATTTAGATGGCATTTGGTGTTAAGTTGAGCTTCACAATAAGCGTAGAGCGCAAGTTGTCTGGTGAGGAGGAAAGAAATGTGAGAAACAAGGAATTTCCTCTGGCGAGTATTCCTCGTAAGCGTTCCCCAAGAACTTGCGCGCTTTAAAATACTCATTTGATGCTCTACGCAAGCTAAACCCATCCAGCCCATCCATGCCTTCCAAATGCCAGTGAGGGCTAACTGGGCAATGTAATAACTAAAGTGCTTTTAAAACCAGATTGATTGCAAGGCTGGTACAACGGCAGGAGGGCAAGATTTATTGGCCAATATTTCAACTAGCAGAGCTAGTCTTCTTCAGGGTAGCTCTGCTACAGTGTAAACGATATTTTGGCTAATAAGTAGAAAACGCTTTAAAGTTCTGCTATAAAACGCCTTCAGCTTTTTGTACCCTTCGAGTTCTTTACCACCAACTGCTCGGTTGCCACGACAGGCTTTAATTAAACCATGGAATCATCAATTACAAGGGTTTTCGGAGGCTCGTTACCAATCGAGTCAACAGAACTTTCACTGATTCTACTCAGTCAGAGTCTTTTCAAGGATTTGAATAGGAAATGGCTTTATTGAAGGGCTGATTCAAGTCTCCATCAAATGTCTACATTTTCAAACTTCAGATAAAATACAAAGTTTGGTTTTTATGCGCGTCATTGATGGTAATTAGAACAATTTGTAACGCTAATAGTCGATACACTGTGTACATTCAAACGACCTGAGTACAATTCACACAAATGAAGTCATAAAACGAAACGTTCAGTACAGAAAACAAGCTAAAACGTAACGTATGTACAATTCCATAGGAAAAGAACGAAAATGCATAGTTACAGGCGTTTTTTGAGTGGGATTACGTGAAAAGCAATGGCGTCACGCCACAACGTCTCAAGCGTGACAAAATGGACGCGGCGTGACAAACAGGCAGTTAATAACAGACTATTGCTAACGACTGTTTCTATGTACTAAATGAGACTTTTCTCTCTCAATTCGCACTAGTTATCCTTAGTTGTCTGCTACAACTTTAAATTAGCGTAAACACTGTGATTTTGAACGATTAACAAGAGAATTTTTAGTGATTTGAACGGTTAACACACGGTTAACACCGGTTAACAGCTATTAATAAAAGATACCTTGACATCTTCTATTCTTTACAAAAGACTTGCCCGTTAACCGTTGAAAACCTTTGTTAAGGTCGCGCAGGACCCTTGCTCATTAATATATTCATTAGCCAAATTTCTTGTTGGAATGCTGTCTTGTAAAGCTTTAATTCACTACATTTTGAATATCGATTTCTCTAAAATTTAATAAGGATACTCAGGGATGATGGAATTACATCATGATTGTCCTTTTACCGAGAGATGACCGTTGTCTGTGATGTTACAAGCCCTAAAAAGTTTAACTGAAGATAATGCGATTTTGTGTCCAAGTTTTCAACTAGCACAGCGCACCAAATTAAATGATTATATAGCCTAGTGATAAATCGTAACTTCTTTTGTGTTCCCACTAGAACGAAATTTTCGATTTCAAAAACTGCTACAAGTTAATGGCTTCTAAGAGAGTAAAAATGTGAAATCTAAACTTTGAAACATGCTATCTTCATTTTGAGAAGGAAATGTAAAAATTCGCTCTAGCCAGAACACAATAGAGTACACCAAGTTTATGTTCCTCGCGAATCAACTCTTGAAATTCTATATTGGCGGAGAAAACTTGGACACAAAATTGCAGGTTTTGAGGCTTCCGAAGACCTTCCGAGTCGATGTTTACAACAACGTGTGCTTTATTTAAAGCTGTGAATCTCATTATGATAATTCGCTATGTTCCAGCGCACGGGATGCGAGGCTGAGAACAATACCGTGTAATTACTTGTACAAAGAACTCTGAGAAAAAATAAAATTCATGAATATTTCGTTTGTTGTCGGCTTCAGTCGTCGCAGTTCGTGCATACTCTTTAAATAAATACATACATAATGATTTCAAGGGTCCTGCGCGACCTTAACCGTAGTTTTTCGCTTCGTTTATGTTTAGCATTCAAAATTAATCGACTGTCGCAAAAATTCAAGGGGAGAAACAACATTTCGAAAATTGCGGGATTTAGTGTTAAGATCCTGCGGGTTAGCGCGGGATATTGTAACGTGACCCCTGATGCCTGGCTATTTTTAAATGATCTATTATTGCAAAATGTCCTCTCTATATAATTTAGAACTGGATTCTTTGGTTAAATACTTTTTAAATGACTATAACACGTCCAATGGTTTTCAAAAGCGCTTGCCCTACTCATAGTAGCATCTTCGACCGCCCTAGAAAAGAACATGCGTGCGCCATTGACCTGAGAAGTCTCTTTTTTCCCTGTAAAATTTAAGTGACCAATATTTTGGAGACGTAAATTATTTTTACAAAAGCAACTCGAAGAGTTTTGATTATATATGGGTCCTTAGCTCACCGAAATATCGCAATTCCTCAAAATTCATGAAAAAGCCGTTTACACAATCTTGGACAAAACTAGTTGACACATACGCATTTCACGCATTTTTCGCAAATGACTCGACTTGCAAGCGTGTTAAAATATCTTATCCCCCTCCCCCCTACTCAATGTTGTTTCTTGTGGTTTGCGGCTCGACAGGCTTTGTTTTAAATACACTAAAGCATTACCAACATTGAAATGGGGGGAAGGGGGGTTGCAAAACTGAACTCCGTTGGCTAAATAAGTGGAAATTTGCTAAGTGTTTCAACAGTTTTGTCCAAGATTGTAGTTGAAATATTGGCTGTTTTTGTAAAGTGTTTTGTAGTAAGCCTTTATTTCAACAGGGTGACTCCATCAGCTTTTACAATTAAAACTGTTATCAATAGAGGCCATAGTAAAAAGTAAAAATTACCGCGCTGTTTGTTTCATATTTATAAGGATACTAAGATTTGTGGTAGCCGGAATCAATCGGGCCTTTTGGGAAATTAGCCTAGATATATAAAGACCACGAAAAAACCCCTCTTTTTTCTTAGTCCATTGAACGTGAAGGGAAAAAAACATGAATTTAAAAATGGTCGTGGGAAGTCGCAAGTCACGACGCGCGCGTCTCACCCAACATTTCCCACGGCCATTTTCTCACTCGCGCTATTTTTTTTGCTTTGCGCTCGATGGACTACCGGTAAGAAAAAAATAGGAAAGGGACATGCCTGTAGTCTAAGATGTATACAGAGGGGAGGGAGGGGGGGGGCACTCTCATATGAAAGGAACGAGATGTTCGTCGAAAAAATCCAATCTTTGGGCGACTCGAGCATTTTTGACCCCTAAAAGATACTATTTTTCATACCGGAATCGGATCGGTCTACACCGCCAACACAGTAAACCTTACCTGAATAAACCAAAATCCAAAAAAACAAAATTCTTAATTTGCAATTCTAAGTGACACAACGAGCATCCCCGTCCCTTTCATATGGGACTTCCCTCAGGGCCTCCCCGGGGTATATTTAACAATTATTCCACTCACGCTTGTTGGATGTGAGATGGTAGATAGCCAACTCGGCGCTACGCGCCTCGTTGTCTATAACGAACCCATATCCAACAAGCGCGAGTGGAATAATTGTTTTATTTAAAACGCCCAAAGAATTGCAATATTTAAGCTCCACAGCTGTTTTCGTTGACGCGTATCGGCTGCCATATTTGTCTAGTTCAATGGTATATGAGCCGGCTATACCATTGCCTGTTAACCAATGGGGGACGGGCCAATATTTGGGGGGGGGGGGGTGGGGTGGGGGTATGAAAAATATTGAAAGAAATTGTTTGCAAGGCCTAGAAGAACAAAATAAATTGTTTGCAAACACGATATGTATAAAGAATAATATTATGTGTATTTCGAAGTAAATTGTTTGCAGAGGTGCATAAAAAAGAAGTTTGAAAAGAAAAATTCTTCATAGCCCCATCCAAGTAAATAATGGTCCGTCCCTAACATGACAAGAAGGTTGCCATTTTAGTGGGAAAATTCTAGCACTACAAACACTCATGGAGGGACTGGTTGTCGCTCGTTCATGAGTGAAGCCTGTCAGTCAAATACAGCAAAACGGCGGGAAAATGGGCAAACTTCAGTAAACACGGGAAAAACGGGTAACGAGCTCATGTGATATCGGCTGACCAGCATATATCAGGGTCTCAGGACTCGTTTGAACTCGACAAAATGGCGGGGATGTCGTTTGATTTTATCGACGCAAGGGTCGATGATGATCTCTCTCAAAGAATGAGAATTCCACAGAAGATCACAGTACCAGGAGACGATGAAGAATCTAGATCCACTGCAGCAAGAGATGGAATGGGCTCGATGTCGATTCCGGAGAGAATTGAAATTGGCACGTTTTCCCCGAAAAACAGTGATATTCCTAGAGAATTACGAGATGAAGTCGTGCATGTGAATTCTATGAGTAGCATGATAACTCCACCTCGAACTTTGACTGTTGATGATACAAAATCAGCTTATTATCCTCAGAGAGCTGCAGCTGGTTCGCCGTCTGTAGTTGCTCAGAAAGATCGAAGGGCGAACATTGCCAGAGACATCGAAGATGAAAGGTATTTTTAAAGTTAATGTTATTAAGATTTTGCTTGCTTTGTTCAAAATTCTTTGGTGATTTTCCTCTTTGTTTTGTCAAAACAAAAATAGCTTGATTTATCAACTATAAAAAATTATAAATTGGCATCGTGTCCATCGCGAATGATAATAAGCTTACTTGTACTGAATTCATCAATGATCATGATCATGTCAAATACCGAAAATATTCTGAAAAAAAAAAAAGAAACTGAAATGGCTGTAAAACTTTTACATTAGCTATTGTTGTGATGTCGGGTTCAGAGTGTTTTAAGGTGTGATGAACACTTTAATCCACAAATTACGGTGATCAATGTCTATAAAATATTTTTCCTCAGTTGACGCAAAAACTAAAATTAATGTCTGCTTCAAAGCTAAAACCTTGACAAGCAGATATTTTTATTTTTGTGTCGGCTATGTCTCAATATTGCCAGTTAATCAAGTGGATTACGTGTATAGTGCCATCTTTCCTCTTGGGTGTCATTGTTTCCAATTCACCTTTTAAAAACAAAATAATAAATAATAAATACTTACACACTAACAAACTTCCTTTTTCAGTGATATACAAACTCTGAAATGAATAATCCAACCAACGATTATGTTTTTCGCTGCAGACAATCATAATTTATTATGATGACAGGCAACAAACCATGAAAAACAGAAACAAACAAATTGGATCAAAATCTACCAATCACAACTGACAGACATGACCTTTTTACCCGGTCAAAGTGAATTTCTGTTTCCCAAGAGGCCTGCTAGCCAGGGTGATTGATGGCAGCAAAAAGTGTAAACCGTTGGTGGAGGATTGAATTTCAGAGTTCACTCTAAACCACAATGGCAATGGCAATGGCAATGGATACAGTGTATCCCAAACAATAAAAAGGTTCTCACTTTTCTTTAATGTTTAATGTTTCTGATACTCTAAATAAATTTTAAAAATAATATAACTGGAAAAAGCATGCAAAATGTAGTTATTATGCCACTTAAGTTAGATTAAATCAGGCCAAAACCTGTTTTAACCCTTTCACCATTCTATTTCCAGTACACGAAACCCCCCAAACGGCAAATTTCTAGCTATGCCAAACTTTCCGTCTAAAATAGCATGATTTGATTTTTTAAACAAGGTTTGTGCACTTCAAATAGGCTTTTGTATTCCAAAAATTGCAACACAAGCAAGAAAATCCAAGACAAAAACATCGTGATAAAATTAATTAGAACTTACAATATTTACAGATGGTTGTTTTGCTGTGACAGCTTTTGCCTCTTTTGTTTCTTTTTCTTAAAAAAAAATTCTATTCAGTATCCAACATGCTAAATAGTGCCATCATTGTCAAAATTCCTTATTACAGTCTGTACATGAAATTTTTGTGGGGGGGAGTCAGAAACTGAATTATAAACATGGTAAGCACCATCTCTTTTGGTTGGTTTGCTGATTTTGGAAATTATTGCGGTCAGAGTTCGCATTTCACTGAAAACCACAATAAGCACTTACTTGTTTACAGTCATTTCAACCGGTCTATTCTGGAAAAGGGCAAACACCCCATGTCTTTGAAGTGTTCCAAGTAAAAGGAGATAAGAGTGGGGTCTTAGGTCAAAAACCCTACAAAACCAGCTAACTGACTTGACAAATACATGTAACTAGTAAGAAAATTTCTTATGTTTTGGTGGAAGCAGTGGGAATTTGCCCGTTGGAATTTCTAGTTGACACCCTGCCTTACAAAAAATTATCCGTGAACCCATCTGGCCATCTTCCACCCAACAACAGTAACAGAAAGCAGATATAAATTGATGATACAGTAAACACCCACATATAAGAACAAATGGATTAAGAACACCAGGCTGAAATTTGGCCAATAAAGCCCCATTTTTATAAGAACAAGATCAGCCTGAAAAATTCAGCATGTTCTTATAAAATGGAAAAGGTGTCATAATTACATTAAAAACAAGTGATTTTATTCATCATTACCTATAATGAAGGACAGCCAGTCATCTCATCTATAGGCTCAATGATACAGTATTGATTGTAATCATTAAAATCAAAGAATATTTATTGATTTATGCTAATTTTACATCAAGGGGCATTTTTGGGTAGTATTACTAATATAGAAATTTAAGAACATTTTAAGAACACTTTGAGGCTGATTTGTCACTAAGCACCCATTAAATAAGAACCCGATCAGCGTGACCTCCAAAATCATGTGTTCTTATATGCGGGTGTTTACTGTATTTCACTTACATTTTATCATCTTTCGGCAGCATTGCAGTTGGCCTTGAAGTAATAGAAGAAGGAACACCCCTGGATAGCGACAGTGATGTTGGTCATTATGTGGGAAATGACATGTCCGACACGAGAAAGTGCGTCCTTCAGATACAACAACTAAATCGTAGGGTCAGGGACCTGGAGAGGGATGTGGATAGGAATTCAGTTGGATTTTGGTCTAAAATGGCATTCTTTGCTTTTACGATCATCAATCCCATCATTCTGCAGTGGCTGTTCTGGAAAAGAAGGTGAAGGCGGCAATGTGTACTTTGCTGAAAATTATAGAAGAAGAGCTGGCTAAAAGAACAAGTTTTTCACTCCAAGCAAAAGTGTGATTTAGTGCAATTTGGTTACTGGTAATTTGTATAAAAACATCAAGTTGTAGTACACCATAATTCGAACTAGTTAGTACTGTACATGTACGTCATATTTACCTAGCATTTTCAGACAGGTTATTTCCATTGCTTCATCAAGACTTTGACAGCACTTTGTATTGTTGATTGGGGAAATCTGACAAATTTGTATATCAAATAAGTTAAGTTCATCACAGTTTCCTCAAGTTTTCATAAACACTTAAAAAGTGCAATTGGTTTTTTTTGAAATCCTTTGCTTTATCAAACAAAGTAGGTAATACTGGTACATGTATATAAAAGATAACCTCCATTTGGCATGAAAAAATCCACAGTTATAATTATGTACATGTATTTGTCCATAGACAATTACAATGTGTACATGTAGACTGTTCACAGTCCCCTATTTTTCCGTAAAGTCGAGATCAATCGTTGAGTCCAACGGGCCCCCATCTTGGTTCATGAACATGAGTGAAAACTGGGTAGAGTGCAAAATTCCTGTGGGTAGGGTTGTGGGGTGCTAATAGCGTGGGGGTGAGGGAGCGGAAAAAAAATCCCCATTTTTTCCGCCCTCGTCCTTACCCATGGGAATTTTGCACTCTCCCCAGTTTTCGCTCGCGTTCATGAACCAAGATGGCGCCTCGTCAGACTCAAGGATCGATCTCTATGACTTGACTTGATGGAAAAATAGGGGACTGTGAACAGTCTAGTGTACATGTATCTGTTCCGAGAAGTGAACATCAAGCTGTTGTGAAGTGAACATCAATCGAGTTAGAGAGTGGAACTCTAAGAAAACTGTGACACTCTGCTTCCCAGTCCCACCCTGTAACAAGCAGTGTACCCAAGGTCTGGAAACTTAAACTTTCTCTTCTAAAAAGTTAGCAACAATGTGCAAGCCTGCAAGTCATCAGTCAAATTACACCCTTATTAGCCAAAATACACGTAGCAGGTAGCTTACAATTGGCGTTAACATGTACATGTACATGTATATTGTGATCATTAGGGATTTCTGACTTGCCTACTGGATTGCATGGTTTGATAAATAAACAACAAGTTTGTAGCCTAAGTAGCGTTCTGGTTTGCCTGAGAATAGTTAGACTGTTCACAGCCCTTTATTTTTTCGTATTTTTTCCATTGATGAGCGCTAGGGGTGTAACGATACATCAAACTATCGATGCATCGCGATTGGGAGTGTTCCGATAGCGATGTATCGATCGCAAATCCAACTATCGATAACAATCGCGATAGTTTCATCAACTATCGATAGTTACGATAGTTTTTAAAATGGTGTCCTGTATTACTTTTTCCATGATTGAAAAATGCCTCTCTTGTTCTCTGCCGTCGTTTCTTGGCTTTCTGTTCGTTGTTTCAGAATCCGTACTGTATAACAAGCCATAAAAGCTAACTTCATGGACGTCGCTAGTCTCCAGGGCGTTATCCATGTTCAAAATGGTGGTTTGAATATTAACTCCATCCCCCTCTTGGAGAAGGAAATGATTACAAAGTCACTAATTACAATACTAACGCAATAGTATCGCAATAGTGTCACTACTATCGCAATAGTATTGCAATAGTAATTTGACTATCGCAATACTATCGCAATAGGCAAAATGACCCCAAAAGTCAACCCTAATTAGCGCACGGTGAGAATGCTCGTGCTTTGCCCTTGCACCCACGCTCTTCTTGCATTGAAAAATAGAGAGGCTGTGAATTGTCTAGAGAATAGTTAGCTTTTTTAAGGGTGACACAATATACTAACAGCATAAAAAGTGCAAGCCTGCAAGCCATGTGAGCTAGTGAGAAACTTAAAAATACTTATTATATTATAATAAGTATTTAGTTTCTCACTAGCTCACATGGCTTGCGGGCTTGCACTTTTTATGCTGTTAGTATATTGTGTCACCCTTAAAAAAGTTTGTGAGAAAGAGTGAAGAAAGCGGCGAGCAAGGGAAAGGTGAGGGGGCCGAAGTCGAGCAAAGGAAAGAGAGCCTTCACACACCCCAACCCACCCCCCCCCCCCCTTTTCCTCGCTTGTCTGCTTGTTTTGCTCTTCCCTACAAACTGGGAGCCTGAAACAGGCTGGAGAAACTGGGGAAAGAAATTAATGCAACATGTTTAAGGCCCTTATGCTCAGTCCGGTTAGAAATAGCCTGTGAATTCCTCCCCTAGTCTCTTCTTGGCTTGCTTCGCTCGCCAATCAGAACGGAGCCTGCTCGCAGGCTAGGTTAGAAAATGCGGTTCCATTTTACAATAGTAGGTCCAGCATTGTGAATTTTTTGGGAGCTAGTAAAAATTACATTCTGTATTTTCAGGCTAGTACATCCTGGTCACAGCCTGCCCAAAGGGCAAGCTGGAAAATTCAATTTCTTTGCACCCCAAAAATGAAAAGCACCACCAGAGGGCAACGAGTAAACAAAAGAGGAAGAAAAGTCTTCATCTCCTTTCTAATATTGTTTATTTCTTGCTTGCCACAAGCTCCTGGTTCCCATTCACATTCTTTACTTTTTAATAGTTTGGCACTTCAAGAACAACTGTTGTGTGCTATAGTTATTGTTTCCCTATTTAACTTCTCCATCCTGTGATAAAAAATAAAACCCAACAATTCAGTGTTTTCTTCCCTTGCATGTATACAATTTTACAATCAAAGCCCTCTATGTATTTCCTTTCATATACTACATGCACATTACTCTTATCAAGCCCAACCCCCTACTGCCTTTACTACTTGCATTTCAAGGTCAAAAATTGGCTGGTTCTACATTTCATTTACAAGGGGACACTGAAGCCACTATAAATAAAGGGATTTAAACTGTCAATGACTATCAGTCAAGCATTGAACCCAGGGGATGGGGGGGGGGGGGGGCTCCCAAATGAAGGGATGTGACCAAATATGTGTGAGAGTTTAATCTCTAGACTACTGTGTTATTTGGTCTGTAAGAATGTCTGAATGCCCAATCCCCCCCTATGTTTTCATTCTTCTAATACAAATAAATTATCACTGGCTTACCCAGGGGGTTGACCTCTGGGACACTTCAAATATGGAAAAGTCTGTCCACAGATGTTTTTTTCTTTCTCACTTATAGCAGGCATGCAAGCATTCAACTGTACGAGAAAAAGTGATCTGCACAGGAGCCAGTTTGTAAGAGTGGGCATGTGTGCAAGAGCAAGTTTCATTTGCACTAATTCAAATTCTCTACCTGTAGGGGAAGGGTGCAGGGGGGTGCACACACCTCCCTGAGATGACCTTCTATATATTCACTTTAAAAATTTGTTCATGACACCAGTCCGTTATGCCATTCCTTAGTGGTCACCCACCCCCCCTAAGAAAAATCCTGGACCTGCCCCTGATAAATTACAGTAGAACCCTGGTAACTCGAACTCTGAAGGGAAACGAAAAACAGTTCGAGTTAGTGGGGTTTTGAGCTATCGGGGTCGATTGAATATTCAATTTTTTACGTTAATAATTGATAGTTACCTTATTCTTACTAATTTTCACGTGTACTTACTTTCGCGAAAATTCGGAAGGCAAATTTCGCGAGTATTAATTTTCGCGATTGCAAGAAAAATTAGAGCAAAAGTGTATTAATTTTCGCGATTTTGTCAGTGTTTTATCGATCAATCGTCAGAGTAAGAGTAAGGAACTACTGAAAATATACAAAGGTATTGTTCAACGTAACTACAAGGAGCCTGCTAACGGAAACTTTGGTGACTGTACTAAAGAGGTTTTGGCCTATTTATTTGGTAACTAGTAATACGTGACTCGCAGGGCCTCGCGAAGCTCTGGGTTTGGGGGGGGGGGGGGGGTGTTGTAAATAATGAGTGATAACCGGTTTTAACCGGTGATTTGTTATTGTTGCCTAGTAACGGGCATGCCCTCGACACCCTCGTTCCCAGGGTCTATTCCGCTTTGAAGATGGCGGCTCTTTCTGGTTCGTAAAGAGGTATAAAGCGTTGGGAAGCGCAGGCTATTTTCAAAATCATTGACAAATTATTGGATAGTCGCATTTTGGACATTTATTTGAGGGCATTAAAAAAAGAAGAAGAACGAACGGCAGGAGGATTCGAACCCTCCGCCCGCCCGAAGGTTTATAGCCTGAATTATTATAGGCGTCGAGGGAGTATCATGTGGAAATCAGTGTTATTTTAATCCGAAAAGAAAAACGATAAAAATGAAAAGCTCAGGATTCGAACCCACAAAAGAGAAAAAAAAAAAAAAAACCTAGCCGGATTCGAACCACCGGCCTTAGTCCCGAAGATCTGATTTCAAGTCCGACGCCTTACCATTAGGCCACCAATCCGGTCGTGTGACGTCATTTCCGCCACACACCAAGCTCACAAATAAATATATATATATGACCGTAAACTCCACACGAGATTTCATCCCGCCTGAGCCCTTTGAGGAACAAAATTATACACCCCGCTACGCTCGGCCTTCGGCCTCGCTTCGCGAGGAATGAAAACAGTAATCAGATGAAGGGTACTTGTCGAAAACAAGACAGAAAGATATTTCAAGGGTAGTAGTTGCAGTTCCAAGCATTTAAAATTCTTATTGTTTTGATATATAATATGTTATTAATTTTCGCGTGTTTAATTTTCACGCAATGTTTTTTTCGCGCGTATTAAATTTCGCGATTATTTTGAAATCGCGAAAATTAGTACTCGCGAAAATTAGTAAGAATAAGGTAATCGATTTTTATGCACTTCAGTACACATGAGTACAGTGTAAATTGAACTTATCTCGTCAGAAACTCTCACACGATCATACATTTTTATGATGAGTGGAAAATGACTGACTCAGATATGTGATCTATTCGTTGCTCAAATTAAAATCAATTCGTTTTTGTGTTCGTTTTAGTGTTAAAAGCCGATTACATGACGAGAAGAGCTAATGGGATATTTCAAATTGCATATTTCAATTTGCGTGGCGAGCTGCAAGAACCAGAATTCAAGTTATCAGGGTAAATTTGACCCAAATTTTGATCAAGGGAAACAAAATTTAGTTCGAGTTAGCAGCATTTTCGAGTTATCCAAGTTCGAGTTAACCAAGTAAAAATGACTGAAAAGTGGGGTCAAATCCAAGGGAAATGGAAGTTTGTTCGAGTTAGCGTGGTGGTTCGAGTTATCCGAGTTCGAGTTATCAGGGTTCTACTGTACCTTGCTTAGAAGTCACACTGCAGGAAAAAAGGAAGAGGAATTTGTAGAGCACGTGTGACTGTGAATGATAGTCCCAAGAAGAGTTTTCCTTTACACATGGGAAAAATCATAAGGATTGCTTCACCAATTTTACACCCCCTCCCCTCCCCCCAATGCTCTGTTGGGGTCAGCCCCAGGGTAAAGCGAGTGAAAAGTGGTTTGTGAGACAACTCCCACTTTTGTCACTTTTATTATTATTTTTATTATCTTCTGGTATAGTCCCCTTCACAGCCATTATTTGAGTCACTATGCAACACTTCTCCCCACTAAGAAACAGCCGCTTAGACCCAGACCACATTCTTTTTCTTTTGTTTTGATCCCAGAAGCTTTGACACCTATTAGCTAAAAGGTGATAAATGCTATAATTTGTCAAAAAGCTGTTATTTTATTCCTTCTAATTTTGTACTTTTTATTTCTGTTGTAAAGGTAAGGTAAATCTGTGTTCAATCCTAGTGGCCCATTAGGCCAGTATGGCGTACGATCCCCGCAAAAATTCATTGTTTGGATTTTAACTTCATTATTTAAATTTTCAACTTCAACAATTGAATTTTACATCTCAATTCAAACTTTTACACCCTTCTCTCAGATTTCACATTATTGGAGATGTGTTGTACACTTTTCTTTCCTTTTTCTAACTCAACGTTTGTACTTGACCTTGCTCGCTGTACATTATTAACTCACATAGAAAATTCTCAACTCGACTTTTTAATTTTTGTTTACGCTTCAGTGATTATTGGTCGAGACAATAAGCCTTTGTCGGGGAGGGAGGGGAGAGGGATAGACCTACTCCCCAGGCTCTTTCGGCTAGATTCTTGCCAGGACGGTAATTATAGTAGAATGTTGCTTCGATCGGAGTATTTAAATCGTACTCTTATAAATTCTGGGGAATTGCCATTATCGCCATAGCATGTTAATCGAGTGCACAGCAATCGAGCGTTCCTACATACAGGACAGACCGTTCATTCACTGGTCGCAAAGGTCGCCCTCCTTTTAATGTAACGGATCGAGGATCAACTGATTTTCCTGGTAGATAATTAATGGGTTTACAGTACCTACAATCAGTGAGCTATTGGGAATTTCAAAAAGGATGGTGGAAAGGAGGATATCTATGTTTGGAATCAGGATATCAAGTGAGCTGTTAGGTTTTTGGTCTTGTCACAGTTTTCACTACAGTTGTGATAGAAAAAAAAATATGGTTTTTACTGATATTTGTAGCCTCCAAAGACTTAAATTCTACTACAACATCTTTCGCCATGGATGTTTATCACATATACATGTACCTTATAGTAATTTTTTTTGGATTCAATTGTTTCCGATGGGATTTTTACTACATTTTAAACTGCATTTCAGACTTTGATGTCTGCCATGCTGGTCTTGCAAAGGTATGACAGCAACGTATACAAAATGGCCGCTGCAAACACATTTAACAAACTCAGCTAATCGCTAGTTGGGCAACAACAACAACAACAACAAAAACAACTGGGGAGCGTAAACGTGGACTAACGCAATCAACCTAGTAAAAACTGTGACAAGACCAAGAACCTAATAGCTCACTTGATATCCTTATTCAAAACATAGATATCGGCCCCTTTCCACCGTCCTTTTTGAAATTCCCAATAGCTCACTGATTTTAGGTACTGTAAACCCATTATCTACCCGGGAAATCAGTTGATGCTCTACCTTTGCGACCAGTGAATGAACAGTACTAGTCTGTCCTGTATGTAGGAACGCTCGATTGCTGTGCACTCGATAAACATGCTATGGCGGATCCTATACCAGCCACGATGGAATCAGGCAATTCCCCAAAATTTATAAGAGTACGATTTAAATACTCCAATCAAAGCAAAATTCTACTATAATCACCGTCTTGGTAGGATTTTAGCTGAAAGAGCCTGGGGAGGAGGTCTATTCCCCTCCCCTCCCTCCCCGACAAAGGCTTATTGTCTCGACCAATGATCACTGAAGCGTAAACAAAAATTTAAAAAGTCGAGTTGAAAATTTTCTACGTGAGTTAAAAATGTACAGCGAGCAAGTTCAAGTACAAACGTTGAGTTAGAAAACGGAAAGATAAGTGTACAACACATCTCCAATAATGTGAAATCTGAAAGAAGGGTGTAAAAGTTTGAATTGAGATATAACATTCAATTGTTGAAGTTGAAAATTTAAATGATGAAGTTAAAATCCAAACAATGAATTTTGGTGGGGATCGTACGCCATAGGCCAGAGCCTTTCCTAGTTTCAGTAGCATGAAGTACCGGTAACTAGGAGTATACCTACCCCCATCCACCCCCCATGGATGGGATGCTAGTTCATTGCATAGTTACCACCCAGCATTAAACCTACTGGTACCTAAGTGAGTGGAGAGCGGTACTATAAGAGTGAAGTGTCTTGCCAAAGAACACAACACAATGACCCCAGCCAGTAGTCCAAGCCGGACCTCCAGATCTAGAGTCCATTGTGGGAGGCCTCCATGCCTCCCACAATATTTCTGTTGTACTTGGAATTAATTTTTTACAGACAAGGTTTCATATCAGATTTTTTTTTTCTTTTTTTTAATTACTGAAAACTATTTTGAGCCTCCTTAAATCTTTGCTTTATTTTGATGCCAGGTGTGCGTCAAATTCAAAAGGTAGCATATGAACATCCATTTGATGTTTCCAATGCTAGGGTCATGATAATACACAACGTTTGGTCTAGTCAGCAAGTTTTGGCATGACTTGCTCAGGATTATGTCAGGGAAGCTATGATTTGGCTAAACCGTGAAAAGGAATGTAGTTCGGGTTTTGTGAGGGGAGGGAGTGTTTTGTGACAAGCCCAAAAACTGGCTGGGAATGTTAATCCTGGTAGCAAGGTTCACATTATTTCCCGGGGGGGTGGGGGGGACTCCCATATTAAAAGTCCGAAATTTATACCCGTAAGCGAGACGACGAGCATCCCCGTCCCTATCATATAGCCGGAGTCACCCTGCGGGCCGCGGGCATAATTTATGTCAAGCAGCAACAGCAACAACAAGCATGATAACAGCACTTAGCGGGAATATTACCAGAATGCTTTGCCTTCAATACCATTGAGGCAACACCCTTCATAAAAGTGGACGAGACCTTATGGCAGGCTCCCGCACTGGTGATGTAATCTGTTGCTAATGTCATTAGTCTCTTCCCGTCAAAATGGTCATTATGTCCCGGGAAGACGTGATCTACTTGGCTGGATAGCTCTTGCAGTCTTCTGCAAGTTTGCACGTACACAGTTATATCACTGTAAGGTAACCAATCAATGAGATATCCATCGTACATAGTATCTCCCGTGAATAAAATCCTCGCTTCTTCATCGATCAATCCAATACTCCCACGAGAGTGGCCCGGAAAATGAAGCACTCGTAATTTTCTGTCTCCAAGATCAAATACATCGCCCTCCTCTAGAACTTTAAAAGGCTCGGCCGATTTCACTTTGTAGTCGCGAATGTCCCATTCGTCTTGAGGTGGCACGGAGATCTCTGCTGCGCTAGTGAAAATCGTGACAGTTTCATAATTGTCGCCTTTGCGAATAGCTTCCGCCTCGAGGCTGTGGATTGCAAAGTTCTCAAACTGATGCAGTCCTCCAGAATGGTCAAAATGGATGTGAGTGGCGACTGCAGTCACTGGTTTATCACCGATCAGATTTTGTTGTTTGAGAAAGCCTGGCAGATCCCACAGGCCCAGCCCCGTGTCGATAACTAAATCTTGGCTCGAGCCCTGAACGAGCCAAATGTTAGCTTGATTCGGCGAGTCGAAGAACTTTTCCCGACACATGTATACATTGTCATGATCAAGAACTTTTTTGACGGTAAAAGGTTGTTCAGCCATCGTGCTGTTCGCTCTTTGCACTGTTGTGCTAGCCCATAATAGATTGTAGACAGTCGCGTGCGTGATGTCTAGCGTGACCGAAAGGATGCGTGACTTTTCGGATGTGAAGTGCAGTATTTATTCGATTAAACGCCTCCCTCGAATAAACACCGCCCTCGAATAAACGCCGCATATAAGGGCAGAAATATTAATAAACGCCGCCCTCCAATGAAGGCCGCATCATGATGCGGTGTTTATTTCCAATAATAGCGTCAAAAAGCAAATGCAGTAATAATCAAGTTTGAACAAACCTAAAAAATATTTTCCTTGATTCTAACAATGAAAATATCTTTTCAGACGAGCACTAAGACATTTTTCTGCTTTTAAAACCTCAAACCCAACTAATGTTAGGAAGAAATAAATTAAATTTTAAATAAACGCCGCCCTCGAATAAACACCCCACTCGAATCACGAAGAATTTAATAAACGCCGCGGCGTTTAATCGAATAATACAGTAAATGTTGTGCAAACGCTCAAATCACTTAATTAACTAGAAAGTAAGCGAAATGTGTTAATGTTGAAGCCACTTCTCCATAAGTATGAGGATAACTTTCATGTAAGAAATTTGTGGCCATAATAAGCTCGCCGGATTGACATATTTAGGGCAGATTTCAGACTGCACATATATAAAATCATAGACTGTTCACAGCCCGTTACACGATTGTCTGCCGTTCTGCTGTGAAATGTAGTTTTTCCTGATTTAATCTCAGCTTTCAATTCAGTTGTGACAGGAGCCTAGAACGGTTGTGATTAAACTTTACTGCAAAATTTATATAAAAATGTTGGAAAACTCACAGTGGTGTAGTATGAGAAATGAGGAACAAAGATGGTCTAAGAAATTATTGGTATGCTGAGAAGCGTATTAGTCGTGTTAGGGGCTGACATGAAATAGTATCATTTTAAGAATATGACAGTGGTTCAGTGATTCTGGGTTGTTAGGGATCAGATATTACAAGCTGATTTCATACCAAAATCCTCCTGCTCCCCTGTGCAGACAACAGACATTGATCGCTCCCTTATCTAAGTCGTTTCCTCTGTCAAAGGCCACAAAGAGATTAATGAGGAGGGATGAGATTAGGAATGTGAAAAACGCATCATCTCGATCCTCCTCCGACACAGACCAAGGGATAAAAAGAGTACTTTCTAATCCCTGCTGGTTGGCTCGGCTCTTGGGAGTCTGGGATTATCCCGCTTTTCTTTTGGTCAACACCAAGAACGGGAACTCCAATCTCGTTCCCAGAGCCTGCGTTCCCCTTGCCCCTTAATGTCCTTTATATAGGATTTAGTCAAACCAATATGATAACTACATGACGTATCTACACCTGGCGCAAACCAGAAGGATCGCGGCCTCTGGGGAGTCCGAGCTTTAAAGCATGCGCAGAGTGCTCATTATCGATTGTCAGCCAATCAGCTTTAAGAGGAATAACACAACGACCGGAAGTACATGAATCGCGGACTTGGCAAGATTCCACTTTCTTGGTGATAATTGAAAGAAAAGTGGGCTCTTGGGACGGGATTGGTACTATTTCGTGATCACGATGAGTTGTGACGTCACTCAACAGTTTTACGCCGATCGAAACACTAGGGACTTCGCTGGAACTAGTGAGAGAAGAGAAATTTACCTTGGGAAAAGAGAAGGGGGGGGGGGGGGGAGGGATGCAAAGGGCAGATTGTCTTATGATGTGTAGTACAATTTTTTTTCAGTTCGGTATGTTTGAAAAAGTATGTATGAAATAGAATAACAGGCAAGGTTGCGTTACTACGCAACCATTTCTCGAACTAAGGTATACTCTGCATTTCCATCTAAGGTCGTGTGTTTTGACACTGCGAACAAAAAAACGAATTACTTCATGGAAATAATCAGGCTTGTAAATCTTCCACGTGTATTTTATTTTGATCTCAGTTTTACAAATCTTTAAGCCTCGATGCAAAGGCCGGAAACTTTCTATCACTAACAAAAATCAAGAGTTTCTGTTTTGACTTAGGAAGACTTCTGTTGCCAGTTGTAGCTGCTACTGAACAAATATGTAGCCCATCATTTTGATGAATCGGTCTCCATTATCTGTCCCGTGCTTTGCTACGTTTCCACATGTGTTGGCATCTTCAGGATATCCCGCTGTACCAAACCCGATTCTGGAGTCACAGCTGCTGCAAGCGTTTTGGTTGTTACCAACAAAACCAATTCTTGCTCTTGAAGAGCCAGAAGAGCTGCAGACGGCATTGAACCCTTCTTTGTTACAGTTGTGCTGCAAGGAGGCCTTTGAACCAATCAGCGTCTTCCACGTGTTACGACCCAGTGAGGTGGCGCGGTATTTCCCATCAGCGATCAGTGAGTACAGAGAGTTGGCGTGCATGTTGATGACAGTGAATTTAATCTGGCCACCGATCCTCATGCCAAGACAGATCTTAGAGAAGGGTGTGTTCCAGTAGGTTGGCAACTTGGTCTCTTGTAAATCGAGCCCAGTTTGGCCTCCTGGCAGGTTAAAGTCGTTTTTGTTGGTCCAGAATTTGGAGTCGAAGTGAAATGTTTTCTAGATAACAATAAATAAAAACCTTTAATATTTTTTTCAGCCTTTTAAACTTTCTCGGACATTCATCAATATATAACTTTTTAAGTATAGATATTTTTATATATATATATATATTTTTTTTTTGTTTTAGAAGGAATAGAACATGTTTTAGAATTAGTTGTCTATCTTAACAATTAACAAAGAGTTTTTGGTCTTCTATTAATAGAAATGCTTAAGACAATAAATATCGTTGTTACCAGTAGGTTTTATTATCTAAAAATATAAATAACAATAGAAAGGAAAAAACACTGTAAAAAAAGCACTAGTAGTAGTTATGTTTGAATGTACTCACTGTAATCGTCAATGCAATTTTCTTTTTTTTGTGTGTGTGTGTGTGTGTGTACAAGCTTCTTTTTTTGTAAGTAGCGTATCGATTATGTAATGTCTTGTTTTATGTAAATGCATTAATAAAAAAACAAATAAAAATAAAAAAAAACAAAGAGTTTTTGGTGGGCAGATTTTAGGGCTTTCCACAAGTTGCTCGGCAACTTTTTGGCAACTTTTCATGATTCGAGCAACTTTTTCACCTTCGAGCAACTTTTTTCCTCTCGAGCAACTTGTTGCATTTTGAGCAATTTGTAGACCGAAGATCTCCGAAGATTATCCGAGTGTTCTCCAAAGGCAATACGAACGTTTCCGAAGATTTACGAAGTTTGCCGAAGACTTTCGGGGAACATCTGAAGACATTTCAACTTTCGGCTCATTTTGCATTAAAACATTACAAATCTCGTCAGCAAACATGACGTCATTGATATCTTCACGATTTTTCTCAGTTAAAGAAATCCTTGTTATTTAAAAAATTTTTCCCTTAATATGTTATTTAGATACTTCTTTTGCTGAGAAATTGCATAAAACTGAGAAATTCTCTTGATTAGAAGCAGCGTTTTGGATTTTTTGGAGCAACTTTGGAGCAACTTTTATTATCAGAAGCAACTTTTTTGGATTTTTGGAGCAACTTTTGAGCAACTTTTTGAGAAATTACGGGCAACTTTTTGGGAAATCTCGAGCAACTTGTGGAAAGCCCTAGCAGATTTTAACTGAACACATTGCAAAATTTTAGTTCAACCTGCTATAAAATGTTTCAATCTCGGATTTTTGACGTAAATAAACATGGTTCCATATATTATTATTATTTTTTTAGTTTATTTAACAATTAGACTACGAGCCCAAGTTTTCTATGAGCAAATAGTCAACGAGGCGCAGCCGAGTTGACTATTGCTCATAGAAAACGAGGGCGAGTAGTCTAATTGTTTTAGTAGAAACTCTAAAGGATTGCAGTCCAAAACCTACAATATTGTGCACTTTGAAGACAAAAATCAAGAAAATTTACCGCTTAATACTTGTTAGAAGAATTTGATTAACAGTATCAATTATTAAATAATTTGAGCCTGGCGATCAGTCGATGTTACCTTATGACTTGTACACCCGACTTCAATGATTTTCTTGAGAAGAGATTTTTAGCCTTTGAACGCTCACTCCAATTTTATCTTTAGCTGTGATATCGATTTTGGCGTAATTAAAAAAGGAGCTAATTGTGAGGTGTGCGATCACAGCTCAAATCAAAACTCCTTACTTTAAAGAAATGCCAGCGTTCCTGTATATAATACTCGTACCTTTGTGCCATCGATCTTCATGACAAGGGTCCACCCGCCGCCTCCACAAGCTTCAAGGCCAGTAGTCGCCATGTGGCAATACACGGGAATCTTCACAGACCCTACTTTCAGTAAGTAGGCTTTGTTTTCTTTGCCCCTGATAAAGTATTAATAGATATTATCAGTGTAATCAGTGCATTTTTTCCGGTACGAAACTCTTTCTTTTAAGATCGATTCATCTACGTGAGCTTACGTGGCACTTAAGCGAAAATTTCGTGTGGGTTTTATTTCTGTGGGCGCTCACTGCTAGTATTCACGGCAAAATAGCTCAGAACATTTTCAGCATACATGGGATATACAAATCTAGTCTAGTTTATTTGGCGTGGATTTATACATGAACATAAAACAGTTAATTGTTTGATTCTATGTCTTCGCCTCCACATGCAAGCTTACTCCAATATAACATAGTACATGAAGCAATTCACCATTTTGTTAGCTTCTCGACAAAGACTATTTGAAGGTTTTTTGTTTCTCGTTTCTATACTGCTCCCACCTTAAAACCATTCAGTAAAATTGGTGGTATTGGCTTTACGTACAATTTTCTTTTTTCATTCTAGCAAGGCAAATTAAAACTCGAAATAAGTGGCGATTCCAAAAAATTGGATATGTTCTTACAAACTGAACTGAGCGTCGAAAATCTAAAATATTTTAGTACTTACAAGTTCTTGTCATAAAGGTCCTTGCACGTTAAAGCTAAAAGAAAGAAAATCAAATCACTATATTTTTTGGCGAACTATAAAGCGAACAGCAAGATAGAAATGATGTTAAACACCGTAAAGAAGTTAAGGAAAGCCAAAACACATTAAGAAGAACTATGTAGAGATGCATTCAGTGAGTATTAAGTGGTCTTGAAACCATATTTCGCATTAGCTTTTAATTTAAAAATGAGTCTAAAATTTCTGGTTTGGCAGGCGCTCTACATGTCTCTTCTATCGTCGAAAGGCTTTGCCAGGTGTCTTTTAATTACATCTAAAAAATTTGTAAACTTAATTTGCTTTCTCGATTTTTTCGGTTGATGTATAAATTTATACCAAATGCCACGTCATTCCACCAAGCATGATACCCAATGTCTGTTTTTGTGAAAACAGACCGAAACTAAAATTTAAAATCTCAATGAGATTTTAATTTTCACCTTACCCAGATTATTAGAAGGCTTGCCCTGTAGCAGTTTAAGTATCGCTTCTATCTTCTCGTCCAGTTTCTTGATGGCTTCGTGAGTCTTAGCGTCCTGTCCGTTGTACTGATTACACAAGATGGTCTGGCCGTCGGTTTTAGCGGATTTTACTGGTGTGGTGTTTGTGATTTTCGCGCCACACAACGTAAATACCGCGAACGCGAGCGAGAAAACAGCGATAAAACAGAGTCGCATTTTTGTGGTGATAAAAATCCCTGTACTTGTATATAAAAACAAGAGAAACGTTAAGTTGCGTCTTCTTCTGCTCTCTTTGTTTGGTCATGAGGTTTTCCGCATTTGTTGGGACTACGTCCGAGACTAGAAAATTTTTCTTGTCCGAAAACTAAACAAACAAGTAGTTTGCACAATTGTAAATAACATACTGAGTGACAATCATGTTATGAAAGCCAAGAAATGAGCGCGACGGAGCAGCAGGCACGAGTCGCAGCTAAAAATCAATAATTGTGTGGGGCAATTTAAGACCGGGAAAATAATTGTAGCTAATTGTCAAAAATGGTTTTAAGACCAGTGCATCACACAAAGAACAGACCACCTACTCCCCGTATTGCCTTCCGCTATTTACATTTCGAAGTCAAGATGACATAGAATTTGAAGTCAAAAGGACGTTCAATGCAGGGACCTACTATCTTCGACCGCAACTTTAGTAACTTCGTATTTTCGTATTTGTTTTGAAGTAAGATACGAGAAAGGCGCCGGTTCAATGTGCCATATATGATACTTTCAAAGTTATGGATACGCAGCTAGACATAACACATTTACAAGTAAACATTCTTCTGTTTCGTTTCGCAGCTAGACGAAAAGTGTGCGCTTTTATCCTGCCAAAAAAAGAGCGGTTTCACCCTCGCCGAATGTTTTTTAAATTTTCATAATTTTCGCTAACTTTTCCAGATATTCGCTTTTTTACAGTGAGCAAGTGAATACATCTTCTGCGATCATCAGCGAATTCCAAATGAATACGTGAATAATTGAACTGTGCAGCGAGACAGGCGAGTAAACAAAGTGCTGCCTAAAATAAAAGAATCGTGAAGTTTGTTTGAATGCCTTTCTAAAAATGTTTGCATAAAAACTGCGTTCACTAGATTATACTTACATGTAAATAAGACTCTGTTTTCTAAACAAAAAAAATCCTTAACATAGGGACGAAGAACCCGCCCTTGAAATGTCGGATCAGCGTTCGTCTTCATGTCATCACCATTTCATCATGAATGCGGCTGGAAGTCCAAAGCTACACAAACATGGCGAACTTTCAAATCAAACAAAATCACTGGTAGTGCACAAAGACAAACAAACAGTTTTGTGAATTGAATTGATCTTTATTTCAACACGGTAAAATCATCAGGAATTAAAATACATAATACTTATTTAAAATTACTTAATACCTATTTTAGATAATAAATTTAAATTGCATTAGTCGTCTACAATGATATTAAGAAAGGATGCGATAATTTATATAATAAAAGTAATGCCTGCTTTCCGTGAATGCCGTGTGATGTTAATATTCACATTGATTCTAGCCAAAAACGAAACTGCTGCAGCCGGATTTAAAGCTAGTGAGAGTTTGTGCTTGGCCGTAAGTTGACAGGTAAACTGTTCCACAGCACCGCACCTCTAAAGCTAAAACTGTTTTTAAGAAAATTAGTGCGGGGGAGCGTAATAGCAGTAATAGCTAGTTTGCCTGCGGACCCTCTCAGTGAATAGGTACACGTATCGCTTCTATTTAACAATTAGATTATGAGCTCGAGATTTCTATTTAACAATTAGACGGCAAGCTCGAGGTTTCTACCGGCTGATAGTTGGCGAGGGGCGAAGCCCCGAGCCAACTATCAAAAGCCGGTAGAAACCGAGAGCGAGCCGTCTAATTGTGTTAGCATAACCCACTGACCGATCTATTAAACTTAGAATATCGCTAGAATTGATTTATTGAAGGTTTTGATTGATAAAATTCAGCGAAAACTAAGCGCGCGCTCCGAGAGCCTTCTACGGATCGATAGTAGGCACCTGTGTAGCCAATCAGATTGCGCGATTACCAATAGTAGGTCAGTGTGGTTATGCTAACGTGTGATAGTTGATGAGGGCGATAGTTGATGAGGGCGAAGCCCGAATCAACTATCACACATAGAAATCGAGAGCGAATAATCTAATTGTTTTAGTATAAATCTACTAGACGTTCAAAACTTAACAACAAGACAGGCTCTCGTTTTTATTGAATAATGATGTAAATGAGTCACACAACACGCGGATAATTGACAACTGCACCACATTGCATTGGCTTCTGTGTGCGCGTTTGCATTTCATTCACGATTTATTGAAACCGTCATATGCCCGAAACTGAAGGAAAAGCCAAGTTTTTTTATTGTAAAATGACGATTGATAGATGTACTGACGTACAAGGGCCCTTGGAAGTCAAGTTTTTTTTAAATTCGAAAACGTAATTTAAGATTAAAAAAAGTTAAGCGAGTTGTTCGCAAGGAAGAAACCACATTGCACTGTTTAGCTTCTGTGTGCGCCTTTGCATTTCATTCACGATCGATATATTTAAACCGTCGTTTGCTAGAAATTGAACTAAAAGCCGGATTTTCATTGTAAAATGACAATTTAAAGCTAGATTGACTTAAAAAAGCCCTTTGGAAGTCAAGTTGTTTTAAATGTAGGAAACGTGAACGATAAGAAATTTATGAAAAGTTGAACGAGTCGCCCGCAACCTTGAATTCGCTTTCAATTTTGTTGTTTTATTTAAGTCTTATTGATGCATAAAAAAAAACTTGCAGGTCGAATCTGTTAAGCCTTTCTTTTACTGCTCCTCGATGTGACGATGAAACTGTGTTAGTTTGCAAAGACATTTTAAACTTTATTTCCACAAAATGTGTCGGTAAAACGCATCTCTGAATGTTATAAAATTATAGATTCGCCCGCTTTTAAAAGCGTAAATGAATATTAATTGCTTTTCTTACTGTGTAAAATCTTCATTACATATTTCGGTACAGTCTTTATCTTCTCCAACTTCGCCTGGAATAGTAAATAATCCAAGTCCTTCCTTACGGTCAATTTAAAAGCGAAAAAGCGGCGACCATTCTGTTGACAACCGCACGCTGTTTCGCTACTCACCTTCTACTTACCTACTAGAAGATGGTTTTCCATGTTCTATTTAACAAATAGATTTCATTTTGCCGTGCGTCTGTTCAGTAATAGATCACAGATGACGTCAAAATGTGGTATGAACAGAGAAGTGGCCCACGAGGCGCTAGCCGAGTGGGTCACTGATGTTCATACCACATTTTGACGTCTTCTGTGATCTATTACTGAACAGACGCACGGCAAAATGAAATCTATTTGTTTTATATAATAACACAAGACTTCAGCATACTTCTGTGTGAGCAATGCTGCCGTACCGATGAGCTAAGTTGTTTTGATTTCACTATTAAGTTTTCGTTAACTTGAACACGAAGCACTGTTAATCCGATTGAATAAACAGAAAAATGGTCAATTGAAAGTCAATGAAAAAACTAACCTTTATTCCGATTTGGAAAGTTCGGTTCAAATCTGTAAGCATTAACCGAAGCGTTCAACCACAATTCGTCCAATTCGTTTGTTTTCCGTGGCGTCGTCCAACTGTACAACATCGGTCAAACTTTCATACAGATTTCGGATAATTTCTCGAATAATTCACTGTCTTTTTCAAGCTTGTTTCGCCCAGTTAAATGCTTCGAAAAGTGAACGATGCTTGGCGTATTGTTTCTCACTGAAGATTTGTAATTAAGCTGAACTTTTTTGCTTTGTTGTGGCCCCGCAAGTTTGAAAAACTTTACCGACAACTCTGATTTGGACTATGAACTCTGATCACGCGCGCGAGTCACACCACCGCGTGACGTCATCCATGTGTCTGTACTCTGATAGATCATAAGTAAGAACCAATCAAAATGCGCGTAGAATTCAGGTTATTATATAAAAGAAAATAATGCACGCTTGAGGTCTATAAAAGCTGCTAGTGGATGCCCGAGCCGTAAGGCGAGGGCATTCAGCTGCTTTTCTAGACCTCAAAAGTGCATTATTTTCTTATAGGACATAGCACGGTGGGCACAGAATGACTCAAAATCGCTCAAGTTCGCCATTCATTTTGTTCAGCGGTTACGCGCGGTATTGGCGCCTTATTTCAAAATGGCGGCTCTCTCTGTGGATGAAGTTGGTGAAATGGACGATATTCCAAAAGTTTTTTCCCGTGATAATAAGAGTGGCTAAAGCTCAAAATGGGTTTTCTGTCCCCATTTGTGTCCTTTGGTAAAACTCAAAAGGCAGAAACAATTTCTTTCACTACATTACGGCCAGTTTAGCAGCTTTTTTCTCTCCTTTCTGATGAAACAGAGCGTTTATATGTTGTCAACAAATACCTCAAGCGGACTTTGACAGGAAAAAAAATCGGGCAGTAGAGTATCCGTCCTGGCATCCGAAAAGAAGAACTGGAATTTTCTGTACAAATTAAGCAAAGGCAAACTATCCCTAACTTTTCACTTTGGAGAGTATGCACTTAAGCTTATGCTGTGGACAACATTTTTTTCATGAGTCGCAGTTGCCCCTTATCATCACGGTGTTCACCAAATTTTGTGTAAATAGCGGCATTTTGTTCGCACGGTTTTACTTTGTAGTGTTTTTCTGCAAACGAATAAATAATTACGAGTAAGAAGTGGATAGTTTAGCTGAGATGACAATTATTAAAGTTATGAAAATATCATACTGTTTTGACAACTGTGGGAGTCTCCCAAATGAAGGGGTCAAGAATGCTTGTCAGTTAAACAACATATATACCATAGTCAGAGAAATGAAAGCTCTGCCTTTAAATTCTAAAACGATGGCTAGAATAATTCTAACCATAGTTGTTATTGCAGTATCCCTAACAAATACCAAAATCTAAAAATATTTACACCCACCTTTAGGGGTTAACAACATCAGAATAAAGAATTTTTTTGTATCTTTTTAATGTTTTTAGGGGGCTTTTGAGAACCCTTAAGCCTTCAGAAGCGCTTCGTAACAGACATTGTGGGTGGGTATAACAAAAAAGTCATACCCCATTTCCCCATAATTATAAATAATCAATACAAGACAAGATAAAATTCAATTTATATTTGTTAACCATTTTTTCTTCAAGTGCTGAAACAGCTTTTAACCTTAAATATTATCTTTCACATACATCAATATGTTGTTGAGAAATATATATATATAGCAAGCTCAAAATATCTGACCTGTGTTCACATTCACTGTATGTCATAAGAAATACTAAGCAATGGGCCACTTGGCTAGGACACAGACTTTACCTTTTTTACCATAAGAAATACTAAGCAAAAATTGAAGAATAGCCAAGATTTCAAAAAATCAAAAAAATAAATGGAGCCAAAAATGTCTGACCGGTCTTCAACAGAGTACCCATTCACTGTAGTTTGATGCTAATAAATTATGCTAAGTTAAAAAAATGGAAAGAGCTGTTGTGTTAATAAATATATTGATCGAGCTTAAATGACTGACCTGTGATCAACTGTATTAATACACAACCTCTGTATTCTAGAATGCTAAGTTGTTTAGCTGTTATAAAATAAATCAAAGTTAAAAAGACATAAAAAACAGCTATAATAAATTACAAATAGAGCTGTTGCATTTATATCTTAAGCAAATGACTGACATGTGTTCAACAGTAGACACTGCATTCAATGTATTCTGTTATTAATTAAATTCTGCTCAGTTAAAATATACAAAATATATATTCAATCAGCTTAAATTTTTTAAATAGAGCTGTTGCCTTAATAAATATGAAATCTACAGTACACACATCAACTGTATTCTATAATGCTAAGCTAAAAATATATTCAAAGTACATCAACGATTAAAAATAGAGTTGATGTCTTAATAATATCTTGAGCTAAGCTAAGATTAAAATAATACAACTGTCTTAGTAAATATCCTGAGCTAGGCTAAGATCCAAAAAGAACTTGTGTCTTAATAAATATCTTGAGCTTATTCAGCTAAGATTCAAATAGAGCTTCTGTCTAAACTAATATCTTGAGCTTATTAAGCTAAGATGCAAATAGAGCTGCTGTCTCGTTAACTATTTTGAGTTTATTAAGCTAAGATTCAACAGCCCCATTCCTGAGCCAAAAATATATGACCTAGCTTGTTCTATACCATACACATTCACTGTAATCTATTTTTGTGCTAAGTGATTACCGGTAACAGCTTATATTTTTAACACAGCTGTTGTCTAATAAACCAAACCAAAAATATCTGATATGTTGACAGCTTAAACATTCACTATGTTGCTGTTAAAAAATACTTGCTCGCTTGAAAGATAAGTGATGAGCCTCTTTATGGGTATTTCTGAAGAAATCAAAGATCTCAAGATTGAAGCGAAGAGCTGAAATTGACCAAAATTTGCTTGATCAAATTGAAAACTCTGATATAAAACCATCAAAGCTTGTAAACACTACAGAAAATATTTGCAATTTATTTTACGAGAAAAGCAAAGGGAAATATCATGGGCACCCATAGAGTAGCTCGTCAGTTAAATTATTTAAAAAAATATGCGGTTGCATGCTGTTTAAATAAAATAATAACAAGCTTCCAGTAGATGTGACCCTGGCTTGGTTCCCCAGTCAATTCCTAGATGCAGAAAAGTAAAAAAAAGTAAGAATCAAAATGGCACATTTCTAATGTAGTGGGGTTAATCATATATCATCATATGCATATAGAAAAAAAAGTGTTAAGCAATCACAATGGTGTAATTATAGAAGGCTATTAAGAGCAAAACATAACCTTTAAAAACTGATTAGGTCATATCTAGCTAACATAGAAGTGGTGCAACAATATGACAATCTATTGTTATTGATTGCCAACAGAAATCTAAACAATCAGTCTATGTCTGTTATTGAAAATGATTTATGGAATTTTGATTATCACAACTGAATGTTCTTTTGGTCCCTTTTGATATAGTTAAGAGTATTAGACATTAGGAGTTTACCAACACTGTCATCTTTTAAGAAAAACATTCGTAAGCTAGATTTAGATATTTTAATGAATGATAATTGCTGCGCTAATTGTATTCTATGTAGTTCTTAATGTAAGTTCTTAGCTTGTATTTTAACTGTACATATTGAAAATATTTTATCTTGTATTTTAACTTGTATATATTGTAAATATTTTAACCAATTTTAACCGATTTTAGCATTTATTAGGATATTTCGATTTTGTTATTTTTCTTTTACTTTAAAGTGTCCCCATTTAGTGGTTTAATTACTGCTATTTTAGTTTTTGACACTCAAACAAAGGTTTTATTATTATTATTATTAGTAGTATTAGTACTGACATAGTGAATATACGAAAGACATATATGTGAACTGTAGACAATGATGAAATAAATGATGTGATTCTCAGTGTGTGAGCAATTTAAGCAATTGCATTTTTTTAGCCTGCCGGAAAGAAATTTCAAGGCTACTACAGTACTAGTAGTTTACGGTATCGTGTGTGTACTGTTGTAATTGTGCTTATAAAAACAAAATTTCATAAACACAGCAAACAAGATATATTTTAAAACAAAATTCACTATAACATGGCTGTGCGAAGATACAAAATTTCTCTTTGAGTGCTGAAAAATATTTCAGCAGGGAAATAATTATAGGGAAGCGAACAAGTGGAATATTTTTCAACACTCAACTCAAAGAGAAATTTCATATCTCTAAGCAGCCAAGTAATATTCTATTTATTATAACTTGGAAAGCGATTTATTATGTAACCATAGTAACGGTTATCTCCGCATGTTTTACGTGTGAAGATATCAATTTTTTGCGCGAAAGCTCACCTGGTATTTCACTGGTGTTTATATAGTAAATAGACATTAGATTGAGCTTACCTGATAAACAAAATCAAGTTAAATTGTAGTAAAGTACTGCCTTCGAACTTTGGATACTTCTCGTGTCATTTTCTCACTAGCAGAAACACCCAGAAAGCTGGAGGTAGGTAAACGCCAGGCCAGTTGGTCTCTAGAACAGTTGATATCTGTTCGAAGGTAATCGCAAAATTACACCGTTAAACACGAGTAACCCTGAAGGCGCACGCTTCTTTCTTAAAAAACTAAAAACATACGATCGAAATTTAACGTACTCTTAATGCTATGATGGCAAAATCAAAAGGTTTTAGCAGAAACTGACGGAAATGAATGGAGCCGAAAAAAGGCACTTTTCATTTCAGAAGCACTGGAACACGAAGCGGCTAAAATATCAAAGCCGTGATGTCTACAAAAACAGAGAAACCTACCTTTATTTGGTACCAAATTAAAGCTCTTTCCTTCTACTTCAAAGATGGCTTCCTTGCATTGAGCTTCCGACCTCATAGGGCCCTCTGGGAAGGGCTAAAAAACGTCATTTCCTGCTCCGCTAAATTCGTACCCAGTCTGCCGAAAATAGACCTCGTCCAATATGGCGATTAGTCACACGAATGGCGAGCGATTTTGAGTCATTCTGTGCCCACCGTGATAGGAAAACCATCTTCTAGTGGGTTTAGAATATAGCATTAAAAAGAGCACAGAACTTACAAGACTCGCGGCGGCTCACGGCATTTTACAAACGCACGCAACATTGGTAAAAGTGAAAGTTTAGTTTATTCTTTTCTTTGGCGGCTTCTTCATAAATAAACCAAGATACCATTTCATTGATATTTCCTATTTATATAGTCCTTTCTCCAACTACCAAAAGATTCTCACAAAGCCGACAAATCTAGTTGAAATATTTACGCATTCAAGTTTGGTTAAGCCTACTTCGATTTCATTCAAATGAAAAATTTTCAAGCGTTCGTTTCGCAGCAAGTTTTTCAAATTCGCCTTTTATTTCGATTTAAAAAGAACAAAAGTGGAGTGTTCTGTCTTCAGATTGTGGCTAAAAAGGTAGGTTTCTTACCTCAAAGCGCTTCTAGAGTCCGGCTTGTTTTGCTAAATAATTTCCAATCAATTCCGGGCAGTTTACGGCAAAATAGTGGCGTATACAACTCCAATGAAAAACAACAAATTTCAACGATTTTTTCTTCATCTGTCGCTTCCTTTGGCACTGTCTTACTTCCATTTAAGCAGGTAAAACGTTTCTGATAAAAAACTCGCTGCTTTAAAGCATCATTTAAATAACAAAAGAAGAGAATAGATGCGAAGGCGACGAAGTCGTTCAGCGAAATTCGACAAACAATTCGCACATCCGGGGTACCGGGCTTCTATAGTTTTCAGCTATGTTCTATTAAAAATAATGCCCGCTAGAATTCCATCGCGTGTATACAGCGGCTATATTCTAAAACAGAATAGATAGTGAGTAGCGTAGCCAATCAGAGAACAGCATTCGTGATAGAACGCTAGTAGATTTATACTAATACAAAACATTGTCCTCAGGTAGTCAGGTGCAAGACCATTGAGTGATTTATAGACCATGACGGCTTTTTTAAATTTAAATTGGATATCGAGTTTATTCCAGCCAAGTCTTGCAATAAGATCATCAGAATTGGCATCGTAGGAAGAAGAGGTCAAGATACGCGCAGCACGGTTTTGAAGTTTTTGTAGTTTGCTTGCCAGAGTTTTATTGCAATTCCCCCAAATGACACTACAATAATCAAAATGGGGTTGTACTAAAGAGTTATAGATACATAGTAATGTCTTAAATGGAGCAAAAGACCTGCTACGCTTTAGGATGCCAATGCCAGATGCAATCTTTTAAGAAATATTTGCAATGTGTAGATGGTACTGTTGACAATTAAATTATAGTCATATTAACCGGATTAACCACTGTTTTCCCTTTTGCTTCACTATAGTCTCTTTCTTTCCTAAAGATTATCTATGGTTGTAGGAGAAAAGTTAAGGCCAGCGAAGGAAAAAAATCGAGAGGCAAGCAGCGAAGCCACGAAACCCGAGAATTCACAATCTTATCAGTTTCATTTTTATTGTTGATTTGAATACATAATTTTAAATTAGTATATACCACAAAAGTGAATAGTGCTTTCGCGCCAACCTCGTTCCCATGCGGGCCCAGGGCTTTTCCCTTAGTAATTTGGTTCCAAATTACCAAGGGAAAAGCCCTGAGAACGCGCGAGGTTGCTTTTCGCGCGCTGATTGGTTAACTCGGAGGTGATTAGCAAAGTACTATTCACCTCCGAGCATCTAAAGGGAAACAAGCTGCCTTCGCGTGTCACTTTGCTTACCAAAAGTGATGTTTTAGACTGCTAGTTATTCAACTTGTAAGGTATATACTAAAACTTCGCAGCTTGGTAAATTGGTAAATATCCACCCTTTTCATTTGTATGGTGAAGCAAATTCTTAGCTTGTCCCCAGAGCGTACGCTTCCCTTATCCAGCGTATTGCACTTACCGCTGGTCAAGGGTAACGTGGGATCTGGAAATTCATTGCAATTATATTAGATGATTTGAACGAAAGCACGTGAACGATTTTCAAAGCTGTAATTTTTAGTGCTGACAAAAAGGATTGCGTGTTCTAGGAAAAAACCCCGATATTTTCGTTTTTACTTTTTTCTGACTTGGAAAATGGAATGTACTCATTCTACACAAAGACTGAAGCTAACGGGGAAAAGAATAGGTCAATCGTTTGCCAAAAACTAACATGTGAAAAACCACCACCCATCGCTGTACAGTAAGAAAACGCTGTGCACCCATAAAGGAAAACAACTTCTATTACAGTAGAACCCAGGTAACTCGAACTAGTTTACTGATTTTTCAGCACTTCAGTATACAGTACAGTGAAAATTAAACTTACTTCGTGAGAAACTCTAATACAATCATAAATTCTCTTAATAAGAGTGGAAAACTGATGGCTATCAAATACGTGATCTGTTCGTTGCTCTAATCAATGGGCAACAGTGGAGAGTTCTAAGAATCGGAATTGGAGTTATCGGGGTAACTTTGACCAAAATTGTGATCAAAAGAAACGAACTTAGTTCGAATTAATGGGTTCTCGAGTTAACCAAGTAAAATGACTGAAAAGTAGGGTCAAATCCATGAAAGTTAGGTTGAGTACGTGTGGTGTTCGAGTTATCGGGGTTCTACTGTCATGATTGCCCAATGGAACCATTCCAGGAATGGAAAGAAGTTTTAGATGTTTTCACGCACAACAATTTTACTTCTGATAAGAATACCCATATGCAATGGTATTGATGAAGACTTTTGACCTTCATTTATCGTCATGAGTGAATACTTCAGACATCCGCTAACACTGTGAGCTGATTTGGTTTACTGTCAACACAAGAGTCACATTTCGTACACGTCTTGGCTTGTATCTTTACACCGCAACACAAGGAGCGCTGCATTATCGTACGACGCCAGTGTTTTGTCATGGCCGAGAAACAAGAACACTCAAGTGCTCGTGATTTTCACAGCTGTTCATCTAAGTTTGTTTGTCCCGTGTCGTTAGTGTCTTTATTGATCTGTACCGCTGCCTTGGTTCGCGTTGAGATTATAAACCAGCGAGTTCACACTGTTGAAGATCTTGTGACGGACGCACGGCATATTCAGAACCTGATCAAGGTTTCCACCGATGCATCAAGCTTCAAACACTCTGAAAGGGTCGAGTCTGCCGGAGAATTTGATCACAAGATTACTGAAGAGGAGAAACATGCGACAGACGGTAATGCTTTTGTACTGCTCAGTTAAAACGTAACAAGTCGTTCAGTAGTCTACTCGGAAATTATAAAATTCCTATTCCGTGATTTCTGTATGTGCAGGACTATAAATACTTAGAAGACGTTTTTAATCCTTTCTGAAGTCCAATGCTATAAAAGTGCTAGCACTCTTTCTCATATGAGAACGAGAATTTGTTCAGTCAAGAGAAAACAATTTTCTCTTGGTTCAGTGGAACACGAAGAAATCTTTTTATCAATTTCGTAGTTCTCATCACCCGAATGCTTGACATGTATTGATGTAGTAAGAAGAAATAAGATTTTGATCACTTTTAGAAGCCGTAAAATAGTTAAAACGATAAAACGTTAAACATTATCAATGAACACGACTTTTGATAATGTTGTTCCTAATTTTCTTGGCCATTATTTTTGGGCTTTCATTGCGTGTCTTGAGTATTCAGCCCGGCAGGAAGACATAAGGTCAAAAGGCAAAAATAGTAAAACCTGACTAAAAATACATACTGTTTACCCCACTGTTTAGTCTCGGTATCAAAGCATACTTCATGGATTGAAAGGAAGAGGTTATCATACTATGTTTTAGTATAAATGAAAGATCTATTTAAATCAACAACACTGACAGTGCGTCTTTTTCTGTAATAACCGTTGAAAATGTTCCCCAGAGTAAGTGAAATTATCATAGGCATTCGAAAACAGTTTTGAAAATGTATTAATTTCGAGTTATTCAAATGTCGGATTAATGGTTTTGGTGTAAAGCCAAGGCTAACGAGATCAGTCCGCAAAGGTCAGGAAACTGAAACTCCGGCCCGCGCCGATGTTAGCGAACCTTGATAGTAAGAACAATCAACGTGTTCTATTAATTGTTCTCATTATTCCATCATTCATTCTATTTATCCACAGTTCATATCGGAAGAACCCGCCGGGCTGAAACAAAACCAGATGAGCTTACTATCGAATCAGTCAGAAGTGAGATAAACAAGACCTTAAACTCTCTGACGTCACGATCATTTTGTTCACCCAAAGAACAAATGTGCGTGCAAGGACCGCCGGGAATGCAGGGTCCTAAAGGATCACGTGGTAGAAAAGGGCCGCGTGGAGTCACGGGAAAAAAAGGGTCACGTGGAAGCAGAGGAGAACCAGGCCCGCATGGAAAGCAGGGAATTATTGGACCATCGGGTCAAAAGGGGGAACAGGGAATCCAAGGAGTCCCGGGTCCCAGTGGTATACCCGGTGCAAAGGGAGAACCCGGAGAATCGATTTCACCTCCCACGGTAGTAATATCACCGACGAATCAAACAGTCAAGGAAAATCAAAGCGCTGTGTTCCAGTGTTCTGTCAGCGGAAATCCTCAACCATCAGTCACGTGGTTAGGGGCGAACAGCGCTCCCTTGAGTGATCGTTTTCACTTTGATCGTGATGGCAGATTAAAAGTGCGTCACGTGACACTTGATGACGCAGGGCAATACACTTGTGCTGGAAGAAACTTGCTGGGCACTGCAAACAAAACCGCTATGATGATCGTAGAAGGTAAGATCAATGTTTGATTTAGTAATTGTAGTAATTATGGTGGAAGGCGTTTTGGCATAATGAATGATTAGTGCGTTTGGGATTCAGTTTGAGAGGAACATTTTGAGCCTGGCCAATTGATACAAGAGGATAAAAGTTATCCTGGAAGGTCATAATTTTATGGTGATATACCCAGCATGAATATTCAGACTCTTTTCTCCACCCAAGTATGAAGACACTCTTGGACTCTTGTAACCAAGACTGCAACTTTGTTTAATTTCCTACTTTTTTGGTCCATCTCAATATTGTATCGTATAAAAGTGGTTAACAGCCTTCTTTTTTTCTCCTAAAAGCACCTCCTCGTATTCAACTCTCTCCAGGTCCAACTCACGCCCAGACGGGACTAACCGTCACGCTTCCAAAATGTCACGTGACTGGTTTTCCCGCACCAGTTCTCACTTGGCGGAAGATACCAGGTTCCCTTGCTAAAGACAGAATTGTTCAGGACGGGGCATTACTGACTGTGGGCCTTGTAGAAAAACATGATATTGGTTCCTATGTATGCCAAGCGAAGAATGCTTTAGGAGAGACTTCGGCAGTTACTTTATTAGTTGTTTTCTCGCTTCCGAAATTCATTACAAGACCACCCCATACAGTCACTAAATTTACAGGGAGTGACTTGTCTTTAACCTGCTCTGCAACTGGTGATCCAACTCCCACTATTTCTTGGAAACGGTCCAAGGGAGCCTGGGTAGAGGAACGAATGAAAGTTAACGAAGGAACTCTACAGATTTCTTCACTCAGTGAAGCTGATTCTGGAATTTACATCTGTGAAGCAAAGGTGCATCACTATACCATTGAGGCCAGGACTCACCTTGTGGTAACTGATGGTAAGTGGTAATCAGTAGATACCATGTGAGTGTGACGTAGGCGAATTGCTTTTTGTCTCTCTTTCAAAACGAGTCTTGTTGCAAAAACCTTAATATTAAAATGAGTTTGATATGCTTAAAATGTAAAATTAAATAAACATCTTCTTGAGAGGCTTTGCACCAAGATATCAATATGAAAAAAAAAATCCAGCTCTTTTTTTTTTTCGTTTTTGCATTCTAGAATGCTTTTATTGCTCTTAGTTACTCTGACTAAAGAAACAGTAGCTGTCACTGTACTAAGGCCTATAATTTCAAACTTCATCACATACTTTCCCTATTATTATTTGAACAGTGGACGTGTTTATTCTCTGACCGTCTCAGTCGCTAAACTGATACCGTAATCTAAAACTGAAACCAATACAGTAAATGAGTTCTCAACAGTAACAAGATGTTTACTGCTAGGTAATCAACACAATATAATAAGTCTAAAATTCGAAGATTATGGCACCACATCTGCCCGGCAACGCCCAGCCAAAACCCCCTTCCTAAACTCTTCGAGGACGAAAGGGCCTCGTTTTCTCCGGCGTTAATGGATCTACTCTCAGGGCTGCTGGCCTGGCTTCTGAAAGTAATGTCGTTGTTTTAACTAAAAACCTTAATAAATCATTTACAGAAATAAAAAAAGGAACACATGACCTGTGGCTTTCACGGTGGAATAAAAGTTTTGAAGTAAATTGCAAAGAGTATTTTTCTAATGCACACCCCAAATACACAGACCTATTGCGCTATTGTCTAAAGTTTAGCCGAGCAGCAGAATTCTTACTTTCAAGTTACATTAATTGTATAAATAATCTTCAACTGTTGATTTTGGGCTGTAGAATGTACAAGCCACTCAAGTCTGACCGGCAGCGACAGGAAAACTACGTACGTCGAAAAGCGGTCCAGTTGGTGTGACAGCTCTCTCAATGGCTGGTATCGATTCCAAGGAGGTGCAGGCACTAGAATGCCTACTTCATGTCCACCTACATACAGGTGTGGCACTGCTGCAACCGGCTGGTTAAATGGTGGACATCCTACAGTCGCTGACGGCAAAGTAACCAGGCAGGTCTGCTTTCACTATAGTTCAAACTGTTGTTACCGGTCCACCAACATTCAAGTGAGAAACTGCGGCTCTTTCTATATCTATTACTTCAGTGGTACACCGGGATGTAATCTCCGCTACTGTGGCAGCGACTAATAACTTCTCTTACTTAGATTCATATTCCTTGATAAATAATACTTGTAAATAAAATATTTTTTCTGCTATCTCAGCACGCATGCGCGATTAAAAGAGGTGACTTTTTAACTTGTACTTGGTTTTTAGTTGACAGTTGCTATGTATTTATCAGTCAGTACTTTTTATATCCCGTTAGTTTTAACACCATCCCTTTATGTTGTGTAGTAAATACAAATAACCTGCAAATCCTGAAACTAAATTGTGTTGAAAACATTTTGACATACTTCCGTATTTTGTATTCGTATTCTGTACGTATTCTGCGCAGATTTGAAAGCGTGCTGATAACTATATTTTTATACATAGTGAGGTAAATTAATAGAGCAAATGTTGGCAAATTTGCCTGAAGAAAATAGAACCTCTTTTGTTAAATGCTTGTAATAAACTTTTAAGCAGTTTACAATAATAAATTGTTATCAATAATTTTTATTATGAACGAATCAGAAATAGGGACACATCAATATTATTCTCGGAATCAAGATACTTCATGTTACTAAGAAATAAGACTTGCAGATGAGCTTGTAACTAAAAGTTAGCTAAAATTAAACTTACTAGTTTTTTACTTTGTACAGTGCATCCTCTAACTATATATATACTATGTTACTTGATTCTCCAACAACAACACCGACTGAGTAAGATGCGCGTGAAGAATAGAGAGAAGGCCCGTGATTGGTAAAAAGTAGAGTACTATTTTTTTTTTCAATTATGTTTTCAAAAAAAAAAAACATTTTCTAGCTTAAATAGTAACTAATGTCAAATTTCTCTACGAAACCTAATCGTTCCCAAGTTCATCGTTGTCTAATTATAAGCCAAGTTCTGTTGTGGCCTTAGAGCTTATATGGCGCCTTGAGGATTAACCTCTCGACCATCAGATCCCAGTTTCAAAGGGTGGTTAACACTACCCACCGGATAAATCCCTTTTCCGCATGAAATATTAGTTTGTTCTGTCCGCTCCATTTGAATAGTGATCCAGTGGGCAGCCGGTTACCCTTTCTGACGTTGTTGAGATTAGTTTATTCAACATTTCACAAAAAGAATCTAGATCAGTGAGGTTTCAGTTGTTTTTAGTCCAGCACCAAGAATCGCATCCTATCCTTGTCCAGCGAAACGGGCAGACCGCTTTTCATGGAAAACGTGGGCTCCTGGAACAGGATTGAATGCAATCAGATTTCAAAGTTTTAATTCTTGGTGTTGCCGAGGAGAGAATCACATATTGCCGAGTCTAACAACAGAACTTCAAATGGTCCAAATGTCACTACAAATTATCTAAAGTATCACACGAAAAATGTCCACACTCGTTCCTAAACCACGTTGTCCAAAAAAGTCACCAGTTGAGCAGGTAACCAGGCCTTTCTTCCAGTAACCTGGCCTTTAACTCTGCCCCAGTTCATCGCGGTAAATCCGCGACACTCCCCCAGGAGAAAGTTCCAATTTCCGAGGAAAGGAGATTCTGCATCAGTTGCCTTGCTCGGATAGCTGCTGCTCGGGTGGGGCGCATAGTGGTGGAGGAAATTTCCTTTGACTGTTCCCCATCCTGTGTCAAATCATCTTTCTGACCAATACCACATTCTAAAGGGTAAAGGTGATTGAGTGGTCTGTTAAGAACTTTTTTGCTTGGCAGAAGAACTCTAGCTGCCCGAACTTCTCCGTCATTACTCGAGATGAGTTCTATAATTTTTCCCATTTTCCAGATTCCGCGTGGCAAATCTTCCTTTAAAAGCACTACGCTGCCCACTCTTGGCTCTTCTGCGGCTTGAATTCGAGGGCCCTTTACGTGTGTCTGCCCTCTTTCTCGGAGGCTTAGTAAGTAATCATCTCTCCAGACTTTCCAAACCGAGTTCAGGTGTCGCTGACCTTTACTCCAGAGTTCTAGTAACTTATCAGCTGAGCTCTTCTTTCCATAGTCTGGATCGTGTGAGTTATGGATCTCGATTAGAGGAACTCCAGACTGGGGATTGAGATTCAAGAAATCGGCTGGAGTCAGTGAAAATCCGGAGTCAAAGTCCTCGCCGACGTAAACAAGTGGACGAGAATTGATAACAGCCTGGACTTCTGTCAGAATGGTTTCAAGCTGGTCCTCAGTCAGACAAATCTTGCCAATCGATTTCTTGAGAGCTCCCTTAACAGTGCCAACCAGTCTTTCATAAAATCCCCCCATCCAAGGGGCCAGTTCAACTATAAAGTTCCACTCAATTCCTTGGTTGGCAGTGTAACTTTGCAATTCATGATTTGAAACTGTTTCCTTCCAGGCTTTATCAATGGCAGTTTTTGCAAGCTTAAACTGTGGGGCATTATCTAGTATAAGCTGTGCAGGTTTAGCTTTTCTTGCTATAAATCGTCTGAGTGCAAGCAGAAACTGCTCAGCAGTCATGTCCTTAACCAGTTCCAAATGGATGGCTCTGACAGTGACACAGGTGAAGAGACATACCCAAACCTTTTTCTTTGAACTTCCAGATTGGATGTAAAGGGGACCAAAATAATCTAAACCAGTATAGGTGAAGGGAGCAGATTTTGCAACTTTCTTTCTGGGCCATGGAGACATTGATGGAAGCTTGAAGGGTCCACCTTGAAATCTTTTACAGACACCACAGCCATGAATTGCTTTCTTTACTTCAGCTCTTCCCTGAGGAATCCAATACTGATTTCTTAGTTGAGCTAGTGTATGAGAAACACCAGAATGAAAGAGTTTTTGGTGATATTCTTTGATGAGTAATGAAGTGAAAGGGCTCCTTTTGGGAAGAAGTATTGGATAAACTGCCTCAAGAGGTAGTTCAGCGTGAATCATCCTTCCATGGCAACGAAGAAGTCCATCATCATGAAGTTGAATCCCAAGTTGATTTTTGTAATCCTTTTTGTTCACAGTTCCACTCTTGTTGTTAAATGCTTCTGGAAAATTGGTCTTCTGGACAAACTTGATCCATAAAATCTTTGCTTCCATAATTTCGATAGCCTTTAGCTCTCCAGTTTGGGTTGTCTGTTTCCTAGCTTTATTAACAAATCTTAACATCCATGCCGTAATTCGAAGAAGCCAAAGAAGGGAAGAGTATTTCCTTTCATCTATTCCAAAGGGTGCAGTGGGTGGTGAGGGTTTGTTTTGGTCTTCCGTCTGTCCTCCATTGATACTTTCTTTAGCCAAGGTGGAGGTTTCATAGAAGGTTTTCGGACCTCTTGTTTCACTCTCAATCTTCTCCAATGTCTCTTTAGTAATTTCTGGGACATCCCAAGTTGGCCAAGTTTTCTCATTGTCCAGAAGCCATTCTGGGCCATGCCACCAAAGTTCACATTTGCTCAGATCTTGTGCTGAGACTCCTCTCGTTGCTAAGTCTGCTGGATTTTGACTGGTGGCGACATAACGAAAACTTATGTCCTTTGTTTCAGTGATCTCTTGGATTCGGTTCCGAACAAAAGTTGATAGCGGCTTTTTACTCATGATCCAGTGAAGGACACATTGATTATCTGTCCAAAGGACTTTCTTTTCCACAGGAAGTTGAAGTTGCTCTTGCACAAACTTTAGCATTCGGACACCAATAAGTACTGCTAAAAGTTCCAGTCGAGGTGTGCCTAGTTTCTTAATGGGCGCCACTCTTGATTTGCTGAAGAGCAAATTTACACCAGCATCAGAGCTCAAATAGATAACAGAGGCATAAGCCTTGGTCGAAGCATCACAAAAGCATAGCAACTGACAGTTGGAGTTACCAATGAATCTTGGAATGGTTACCATGGAGATCAACTCAATCTCGTTTTGAATTTTTATCCATTTGTGAAGCATCTCTTCATCCAGTTTCTCATCCCATTCTTTCTTTAAGGCCCACAGATCTTGGAGGAAAAGCTTTCCTTTGAGAGTTGCAGGAGTAAAGAATCCCACCGGATCAAAAACTGTAGCGATGTTTTTCAGCACCTCTCTTTTAGTAGAACATTCTGCTGGTTTTGAACCTTTGACTATCAACTGATCTTTAACAGTGTTCCAGAGAATTCCAAGTACTTTAGTTACAGTTTCCTTTACTCTATCCTGCTCTGAAATTGAATTCAGGAATTCCTTCGAATTTGAATTCCATTCTCGCAGATTCATGGATGATTTTTGAAATACTTCCTTTGATTCTGAATAGAACTCTCTTGCTTCTTCACTTGAATCCACTCCAGTCAAAAGATTGTCCACATACATGTGTTTCATAATCTTCTCTGCAGTGGGAGTTCCAACCTGTTCTAGGTGATGGAGAATGGTGGCTCCAAGCAGAAAGGGACTTGAGAGGACTCCAAATGGGACTCTGGTAAAGCGATAAATTTGCAGATTGTCCTTGGTCGGTGGCTTAGTGGGGTCTTCAAGCCAAAGGAATCTAGTTACATCTCGATCTGAAGGTTGGAGGCCAACTTGCAAAAACGCCTTTTCAATATCTGCTGTCAGAGCTACTTTGTGAGTCCTGAAACGAAGTAGAAGGCCACAGAGATCCTCTAAGATGACAGGACCACGATACAAACATTCGTTAAGACTTTTGCATCCTTTTTTGGCTTTTGCTGATGCATCGTACACAATTCGTACTTTAGTAGTCTTTCGATCTGGTGAAATGATGGCATGGTGAGGAATGTAATGTCTTTTACATCCTTCTTCAGTTTCGTCATCCACTTTCTCGATGATTTCTTTTTCAAGTTGATCTTTGATGATGTTGTCATACTTTTCAAGTAACTCTGGATTTCCTTGAATTCGTTTCAGTAGAGAGTTTAGCCTACCAAGAGCCAGTTGGTAGTTGTCAGGAAGCTGGGGGTTTTCTTCTTTCCATGGCCAAGTAACCTCATATCGCCCATTTGACATTCTAACGGTGTCATAGAAGTTTTGAATGGCTTCATCATCATCACAATCATTGACAGGTTCTTTGATTCCAATAGTTTCCAGTTTCCAAAATTCATCCAAGTTTGGTTTCAAAAGGTCACTTGAGCTCTCCAGTGGAGCCACAAAGGATTGCAGATGGGAATTACCATATGTTCCAGCCATAAGAAACATTGAGATTTCTGACGTTTTGCTTTCTTCAGTTGGCAGTCGACCAGAGAGAATCCAACCCAGATGAGATCCAAGCAAGTACAGACCAGGTCTCACTTTCTTTCTTTCTGGCAAAACCAAATCACTGTAGTAGTCATTTCCAATCAACAATTCGACACTTGATACCTCTAGTTCATTTGGGAGAGTGTCAGCAAGTTCATATCCCCTTACAAGGGGATCAAAATACTCAGAATTGACAGGTGCCCTCTGAATCATTCCGGTAATCTTCGGAACCACATTTGCCTGAATGTTCATTGTCTCTCCATTCTTTAATTTCAAACCAAGTTCAACCAGTGTGGTCTTAAGCTCCTTGGGCTTTGTAGAGCCAAATGTGAAGACAGTTAGGATTTCAGAATTGCTGGGCTTCAGTTGAAGTTTATTTACTAAATCTTCACTTATGTAGGTTCTCTGGCTTCCACAATCTAGCAAAAGTCGGGTAGGCAGCTTCTTTGAAGTCTCGAGGTTCACGGTATCTGCCAGTGCAGTCTGCATCAGTACCTGTTCGCCAGAAACCAATAACGAACTTTCAGTTTCAGGTGCCATTAAGGGGTCGGTAAACATAGCCACAGTTTCATTTTCTTCATTAGAAGAAAACCTTTTTGGGCAAAGACTTCTGTGGTGATTTCTAACTCTTTGGCAGTGGAAACATGGTTTGCTAACCTTGCATTCTTTCAGTAAATGATTTGGCTTTAAACAGATGAAACAGTTTCCTTTGATTTTTGCCTTTCTTGACTCAACAGTTGGATACGTTTTACACTGGTCACTCCAGTGATCCTTTCTTTGGCAGTAAAAACAGCCCAATGTTTGACCTTCAGTGGAGGATTCTTCATGTCCAGAAAGTAAAGCCCCAGTAGTTGTAACTCCAGGCCATTTCGCAAACAGTGATTTCTGGTTCTGAGACTTCACTTTAGTATCTTGGTCTTCAGGACTATAAATCAATGGAGTTTGACGCTCACCAACCTCTTGAGCACAAACATAACGTTTGAAAGCTTTTCGGATGGTTTCCACCGTCCATTTCTCCTCCATTTCTTTGTACTCTTCCATACGGGACACAACTTCCTTTGGCAGCTTCGATTTAATCAGAAAAACAAAATGTGGCTGTTCCACATTCTCACCAAGAGCTTTAAGAGAACGAAGATGCTTCTCAATCGTGTCATAGGTTTCACGGAGTTTAGCAGTGAAAGGTGAAGAGATAGGAAGATCCATCAACGCTGAGTAGTGAGCATCCATCCTGATATCTTGTCTCCCAAATCTCTCTTGAAGTAAATTTATTGCCACTTCATAGTTGGAGTTAGTTAGCTCCAGCCCAGAGATAACTGCACTTGCAGCTCCTTCCAATTCAATTTTCAAATAGTTGAATTTGTCCACAGGTTGAAGATTTGGATTTCTGTGAATGGAGGCGTCAAATGAATCCCAAAATTCCTGCCATTTCAGGACATCTCCATTGAATTTTTGAAGTTCCAGTTTGGGAAGCTTGATAGTTGGAGTGTGACGAGTAATTGGAGTGCCAAATTCTTTTTCCAATTCAAGACGTTTTTGTTCCATTTCTGCTTTCATCTTAAGTTCTGTATCTGTAGTCGCTCTTTTGAGTTCCATTTCCTGCTCAGTTTGAATCAATTTTCTCTTAGCCTCCAATTCCACTTCCAATTTCTTTAGTTCATGTTCACGCTGTTTGTCTATTTCATTCTGCTTCAACATTTCCAATTCCAGTTTCATCTTTTCCATTTGAATCTCTTTCTCTTGGTTTAGTTTTGCCAGTTGAAGATCCTTCTCTTGTTGAAGTTTTTCCATTTGAAGTTCTCTTTGATGAGCTCTTTCCTTTTCTCTTCCCTCATTTTCAGTTGTCTGCTGTTTTCGTTTGGCAATATTAATCAGAAGTGTTTTAAGATCGCAAATAGCTTCGTCTCCATCAAGCGCGAGAACACTGAAGTCTTCCATTTCATTTTCCAGTCGCTGGCTTTTAGCTTCGTCCTCTTTGGATGCCTCTTGTAGCTGTTCCAGTAAATCTTTATATGTTTCGAGATTTCTCTCTAACTTGAGGAGTAATTGGTTGGCTTTGTCCTCGGTATCATCCAGAGAAACATCTTGTTGAAGGAAGGTTTCAGCCTGTTCGATTCGATCCTTCAGTCGCTTCTTCGTCGGGCCCAAACGCTGACGAATACATCCACTCATTTTCCACGTTTGAAAGCTTTGCTAACCTCGCTCTGCTACCACATGTTGCCGAGGAGAGAATCACATATTGCCGAGTCTAACAACAGAACTTCAAATGGTCCAAATGTCACTACAAATTATCTAAAGTATCACACGAAAAATGTCCACACTCGTTCCTAAACCACGTTGTCCAAAAAAGTCACCAGTTGAGCAGGTAACCAGGCCTTTCTTCCAGTAACCTGGCCTTTAACTCTGCCCCAGTTCATCGCGGTAAATCCGCGACACTTGGCGCTGATCAAAAAGATCGCCGCTTCTGGGAAAAAGAATGGCCAAGGAAAAGGATAAGATCTGCTCAAGGTACCACCTAATTCCTTCTGATTCACTTACAAAAAAAAAATGCTCAAAGGACATTTTATTTTTTTTAAATACTCGCTCTTTACTATGATAACTGCTGAACCAAAAGGTTGATGGGATAGTTCATCATATCATTTACCATTAAAAATCAGAATTAATCACTTATCGCTATGCATTAAGAATTAATTCTTTGTGTAACTTTTACTAACAACACCTTGTATTATTACAAAATGAGACTAAGCCAATAATCAAAGTTTATAAAAAGAGCTTAAGATGGAAAACATCTTGAGCTTTGCAATAAATAGAGGATATTACACGGTTGCGAAAAAGATTTTTATCTTCGAGTGGCAGAAACGATATCTCACGAGTGAACGTAATGAACTAGTGAGATATCGTTTCTGCCACGAGAACATAAAATTAATATCTTTGAACCAACGTGTAATGTTCTTTTTATTATATGGAGACCAGATGTAGTTGATTTTGCCGATTTTTATTTCATTTTGGTTATAATCGAGCCAGTTTTACAAATCAGCGTTAATTCGTCTTCATAGAAAATACAAAGCACCTGGCCGTGCCCAGGATATAGAAACACTCACTGAATTCCAATCAAACAAAATACCTGTCAACTACATAACACGTATATGTACAAACTAAAAACATAACTGACTTTGATTTCAAGTCTCTTGACGGCTGATAGTTTCCAACTGCTTTTGATTTCTTCTCTACAACTTCTTTCACTTGTGAAATCCCTTACGAAGAATTTCCTCTAAAAACCTTGAAATCATCAAGGTTTTCATTATCGTATTCTCTTTCGTAACTTCTTTGGAAAACTCATTCTTCTTCGTTGCTTAGTTGAACAAATTAAACTTTCGTGTCGATGCTTGCTATAAACAACAAACGACACGAAACCAAGTTCATTCAACAAAGTAGAAAATGCGCGAATCGTGACGTCAATGAGCGATATGCCACTCGCAAGACTATCGATATATCATACGGAAAATACGGCACTCGGGTCCCGGATGGAGTAGCGTATGGAGTCTGCGAGTGGTTAGTTCCGAGTAAACACTCCAAATAATAAAACATCATATCCAACGATAACTTTTGACATTCATCTATCACCATGAATACTTCAGCTATCCGCTGACACTGTGAGCTGATTTGGTTCACTGTCAACAGAAGAGTCACATTTCATACACGTATTGGCTTGTATCTTTACACCGCCCCACAAGGAGCGCCCTTATCGTACAACGCCAGTGTTTTGTCATGGCCGAGAAACAAGAACACTCAGGTGCTCTTGATTTTCACAGCTGTTCATCTAAGTTTGTTTGTCCCGTGTCGTTAGTGTCTTTATTGATCTGTACCGCTGCCTTGGTTCGCGTTGAGATTATAAACCAGCGAGTTCACACTGTTGAAGATCTTGTGTCGGACTCACGGCAAATTCAGAACCTGATCAAGGTTTCCACCGATGCAGCAAACTTCAAACACTCTGAAAGGGTCGAGTCTGTCGAAGAATTTGATCACAAGATTACTAAAGAGGAGAAAGATGCGACACAAGGTAATGCTTTTGTAAAAAAAAAACTTTCGTTAGTTTACTTGGAAAATATAAATCTTCTCATTCCAATTTCCGTATGTGTTAGACTAAAGAAACTTTTAACATATGTCTTGATCTTTTCTAAGGTCCCATGCTAAAAGAGCCAGCCTTCGTTCTCATATGAGAACGAGAATTTCATTAGTGCTACGCGAAACGGTAGTTTGATGAATTTCGTAATTCTCATCACCCAATGCTTGACAATGTATCGTTTTAGTAAGAAGAAGTAAGATTTTGAACACTCTTGAGAAGTAAAATGGTTAAAATGATTAAAAGTTAAATTTAATACATTTGAGCCATAAATAAGACTTCTGACAATGTTGTTTTTTATTTTCTTGGCCTTGATTTCTCGGGATTTCATTTCGTGCCTTGAGTTTTCAGCCATAAAGGAAGCAGGAAGCCCTAAGGTCAAAACGCAAAAACAACAAAGTCTGGCTAAAAATACACACTACTTATAGGATATTTTGTGCAAAGGAAGCGGTTATATAATTTATCTAACTGTGTTGCAGAATAAATGGAAGAAATATAAATCATCGACAGTGACAATTTGTATTTTTTCTGTAATAACCGGCGTAGAAAATGTAACCCCAGAGAGTGAAATTATCCTCGGAATTCTATGTTGTTATAAACAGTATGTTTTTTTGCATGATTTCCATGCTAAAGAGTAGGCCTCAGGATTTTAACTTTCTCAGTATTGTAATCTATTTCCATTCAGTCATCTAGTTTTCGCCTTTTAGTCTTTTTGTTGAGAACTGATTTCTGGGTTTTTCAGGTTTTGGAAATCTAGAACTGGCCAAAAATCGACGCCGTCGCCTAACTGTTATTTAGCTCCAAACTATTTATTTCGACTTATTAAAATGCCAGATTAGTCCGCAAAGGTCAGGAAACTGAAACTCTACGCCAGATGTTAGCAAAACTTGATAGAAAAATCAATATGGTTGATCAATTCTCAATATGCGTTTTTCATTCTATTTATCCACAGTTCATATCGGAAGAACCCGCCGGGCTGAAACAAAACCAGATGACCTTACTATCGAATCAGTCAGAAGTGAGATAAACAAGACCTTAAACTCTCTGACGTCACGATCATTTTGTTCACCAAAAGAACAAATGTGCGTGCAAGGACCGCCGGGAATACAGGGTCCTAAAGGATCACGTGGTAGAAGAGGACCGCGTGGAGCCACGGGAAGAAAAGGGTCACGTGGAAGCAGAGGAGAACCAGGACCGCATGGAAAGCAGGGAATTATTGGACCACCGGGTCAAAAGGGCAAACAGGGAATCCAAGGAGTCCCGGGTCCCAGAGGGATACCCGGTGCAAAGGGAGAACCCGGAGAATCAATTTCACCTCCCACGCTAGTGATATCACCGATGAAGCAAACTATCAAGGAAAATCAAAGCGCCGTGTTCCAGTGTTCTGTCAGCGGAAATCCTGCACCTACCGTCACGTGGTTAGGAGCGAACAGCGCTCCCTTAAGTGGTCGTTTCAACTTTGATGACGATGGCAGATTAGAAGTGCGTGACGTGACACTAGATGACGCGGGGGAATACACTTGTGTTGTAAGGAACTTGCTGGGAACTGCAAACAAGACCGCTATGATGATCGTAGAAGGTAAGTTCAATGTTTGAAAGTTTTTTGTCCAAAAGTTATACTTGTTTTACTACCGATTGTGGAAGGTGCAGTGACCTTATGGTTATTGCATTTGAATTCAGATTGAGAGGTCGATCATCCATCCACGACACTTTTCTCTCCCCTTCTTACCACCATACAGTGGACTCTCGCCTTGCGGACAAAATCCAGATCCCCGTCAAATAAGGTTTGACTGGAAATGACTCCCGCTATTACGTATACGGATTCTCGCTATTACGGACACTTAACGACGCCCCGAGCGTGTCCGCTATAACGAGAGTTGACTGTATACATGCACCTTCTTGTATTATAGAAGTACAGTGACATACCACAGAAGGGGGCTAGAGTGCTGCATGTTACGTCTAATACGTCTGATTTGAGATTTAGAGCATAAGACAGGCTCTTGTTTTACTTTGTCGTAAAAGTCAGAGTCAGGTGCAAACAAAATTATGATTCAGTTAGCTCCCTGATCCTACCTTATTATAGGAAATTAACATGAATTCTCGAAATTTGCGTTAATTTAAGTTATGTTATTGTTTCAGTTTGTGAGCGTTAATTTCCGCGACATTATTTAATGGGAGCGTTAATTTCACTCCAAATACTGGACACTGTCCGAACTCATGTAAGGACTACAAATAATAACCTTCTCTTTTCTGTGCACTATTTTTTAGTCTTTTTGGCTATTGGCTCCTTTTAACTTCATAAATGAATCAAGATTGCGACTTCGTTTGATTTTGATTAATTTTGTTTCTGTATCAATATTTGAACATGGTTAACAGCCTTCTTTTCTTCTCTTTCAAGCACCTCCTCGTATTCAACTCGCCCCAGGTCCAACTCACACCAAGACAGGCCAAAACGTCAAGCTTCCAATATGTCACGTGACCGGCTTTCCAGCTCCAGTTGTCACTTGGCTGAAGATACCAGGCTCCCTCGCTAAAGACAGAACTGTTCAGGACGGGGGATTACTGAGAGTGAGTGCTGCAGCAAAACACGATACTGGGTCCTATGTGTGCCATGCAAAGAATGATTTAGGAGAGACTTCGGCAGTTACTTCATTATTCGTTTGGTTTGCTCCGAAATTCCTCACAAAACCACCCCAAACCATTATCAAACCTATAGGCGATAACTTGTATTTAAACTGTTCTGCAACAGGTCCTGCTCCTCCCACAGTTTCTTGGAAACGATCCAAGGGGGCCTGGGAAGAGGAACGCATGAAAGTCAACGGAGGAACATTGAAGATTTCTTCACTCAGTGAAGCTGATTCTGGAATTTATATCTGTGAAGCAAAAGTCCCTTACTATACCATTGAGGCCAGGACTGATCTCGTAGTAAAACGTAAGTAGCTGTTGAAGGTGATATTTATAGATACTTTGTAACGGAGAACAGTTAAGATCGGATATACGGTGTAACATTGCCGGCGACTTTGTAGAAGCAGAATCCTATTTCTGTTAACGTGTTTATTTAAAACGGCAAAAAGAGCAAACAAGCCAGGCACATCTTGATTTCTTGCTACAGACTGTAAGTTGAATTGCACTCATTACAGTATATCATTATAGGATCTAAAACCGACTAAAAATAACACAGTTTGGCGTTCGGTAAAAGACCGTAAAAGTCTCTTTGTTCCTCAGTACATTAGCAGAAAAATTGCGTCCTTTAGAACGCCATCAACAAATTGTAGATATATTCAAACGGTCCAAATGACACCATACATCCTTTGTGAACAGGCGGACCTCTCCCCATTCTCCTTGCTGGTATGGTGGTTTCTTTCTTACGTAATTTCCGCTTATTCTCTCATTCGATAAAACACCTGGCCACGCAGGCCCCTGGGGGTAGAGTACTGTCATACGACTTTCCCTTCCCTACCCTTTTTCCATCATATTTCACCCTGATACCCCAAAATCGATACTCCATTTCAAACCAGACTCAACTCAGCAACTTCTTTGGTCTTCGTGTGTGAATGATTTAAGCCTGGGCCAAACGAGGATGAGAGTTGATGAAAGTTGACTCTCATTAGGAATTTACGTCAACTCTCATCGACTATCATCAACTTGCTGTTGGGCCAAACGAGAACGAGAGTCCGTCAAGCTCTCATAGGTTCTCGTGAACAATTTGAGCACGTTCAAAGTCAATGGGAGCGCATGAGAGTCGATGAGGGAGAGTTCCATGCCATTCGAGAGCGAGTTTGAACTCTCATCAAAACTCATGCAGCCTCGTTTGGTCCGGGATAACCAATTACCGAATATTTTAAATCGCATTTATCAAGGAATGAATTATAGCAATCATATATAAACATCGCTTCTTTCAAAAATATACGTAATTGATGACCAGTGTGCACAAACCTTGCCCTATTTCGCAGACGCAATTTGGGTTCGTCTCACTTTCGAAAACCATTAGATATTCTTTGGCGCCGCGCATGCCTGTTTTGCATAAGAAAGGGAGTACTCCACTGGGCCATGGGATGCAGGCTATATTTTCTTCATAACACCACATATGACCGGCTTCACCGTGCTAACGGCTTTTTATAACTCTACAAGATAGAAAGAACCCCGCTTTTTTTCATCTTGCGAAAGTAAAAGCCTCTGTTCGCTTGGTCGATCAGCAGCTTCTGATTTTAACCAGAAAGTGGTCTCGCTTTCCTTATAGATGGCAACTAGAAGAAAATATTTTTCTGAAAGAAAAAATGCAGGAGATAACAATTGATCAGTACCCCATGCTTTGTGTCAACACATTATGTTGGCCTTTTTGATGGAAAGAGGATATTGAAGTTCAAAACTACTTTAAAATGCATTTTGTTTTCTTAAAACTACGACTAATCTTTAAGGCGTTTTTCTTCAGTTTTAATTCTGCTGTAATAAAAAAAATTGTTAGCCATGTTTTCAAAACTGTAGAATATTTAATATTCTTCCGTGGGTTGTGATATTTTAAGACACAACTGTTATTAGAAAAAAAAATCCTTTAGGTCTTGAGTTACTTAAAAGGAGAAGTTCACTCCAGAATAGCCATTTATTTTCTTTACGCCAATAAAAAGTTTACACAAAGATATGTTAATCACCAAAATTTCAGCCTCCAACGGTCGCTATTACCATACGAAATCTTTCCCAAAAACTTGACAACTGAACGCCGCCATCTTGGAGCTGGTAATGTATGTGTGACGTCAAAGAGCTCAGCCTGAAGTTTGGCTGGAAAATTTTTATAGTCGAAACTCTTTGTTTTTTGTATTTCAAGGAGCTCTGTTTGAGCAAAATGGAGATGCACAAACAGGCATTTTGACAAACAATAGCCACTACGAAGAAACAAGGAGTTTCGAGTATTTAAATTTTCCCGCCAAACTTCAGGCTGGGCTCTTTGACGTCACGCATACATTACCAGCTCCAAGATGGCGGCGTTTAGTTGTCGAGTTTTGGGAAAGATTTTGTAGGGTTATAGCGCACGTCGGAGAATGAAATTTTGGTGAATAACTTATCTTTGTATAAACAATTTATTGGCGCAAAGGAAATAAATGACCATTCTGGAGTGTACTTCTCCTTTAACTTTTAATTCTAGCTGTAGAATGTACAAGTTACTCAAGTTTGATTAGCAGCGACCGGAAAACCACGTACAGCAACAGGAGAAGTTGGTGTGACAAGAACCTCAATGGCTGGTATCGATTCCAAGGAGGTGCAGGCACTAGAATGCCTACCTCATGTCCATCTATATACAGGTGTGGCTGGTTAAATGGTGGACATCCTACAGTAGCTGACGGCAAAGTTACAAGGCAGGTCTGTTTTCACTGGAGTTCAAACTGTTGTAGATGGTCCACCAACATCCAAGTGAGAAACTGCGGCTCTTTCTATGTTTACCACTTCAATGGTACACCTGAATGTGCTCTCCGTTACTGTGGTAGTGACTAATAGTTGTCGTTAAGAAGACTTAAAACTATTATACCTTTGGATTTCCATCTTCTATATACTGTATAATTTCTTGCTCATGTAAGTTGCATTGAAGACCCCTTCACAATTTCAAGTCACAGACATGTTTGGCAAGTCACGTGGCCAGAATTGAAACTCCCCGAAACTTATTTAGTGTAAAAAGATCAATGTTACCCGCCGAAAGCTGGATTCAATTTTGGAATATCATTGGAAGGGAAGCAAACTGCTGAGTTCAGGCGCTAAGATTGAATAACACAAAGTTACTTTCTTACCATCCACCAGCTGTCAAGAAAGCAGATTGGTGCAGAGAAGAGTAAAACGATTTCGACACGGAAAAATAACTTATTGGTACTGAATTTAGCGATTTTGCAAGACAGTATTTCGTTGGGTTTTATTTTCGCGATTTGGCAAAAAAAGTACTCTAAAAACATTAAAAGTATGTCAAAAAACGTTAAAAATGCGGTTCTCAGGGCTTTAATTTCTCGATTTTTTGAGAATCGCGAAAACGGCGAATTTAAAGACGCGCGAAATTAAGTATTAATCAGGTACATGTGAAAACGTGCTAGATTCGAGCGCTAATGTGCTGTACAGAAACACGTAGTGTAGTAGTAGATCAGATATGTTGGCTTTTAAATAAAAATTGTATTCAAAAAATTGTTAATTTTTCGGAATATTATATTCTTTGTTATTAAAAACTAACAATGGTATATTGCAATTCCTGCCTTTTGATTGGTTGACAGACAATGGTATACGAGCTGATATACCATTGACCACAAATATGGTAGGTGTACGTGTCAATGAAAACATCCGGGGAGCTAAAATATTGCAATTCTTTGGGCGTTTTTAATAAAACAATTATTCCACTCGCGCTTGTTGGGTATGAGATCGTTATAGCCAACGAGCGCTGTTGGAATAATTGTTAAGTATTCCAATTCCGAACACATTTGTAATTTTGTTAAATACGTCCCTGGGGAGGGGATTTGGGGTAGTTTTTTTTCCAAGAATATCCTAAAGTAAAACTTGATCTCCCCGTAACTGAAAAAATCCTCTCTTAAATTAATTCATTTCGAAAAAACTGCCCCACCCTCATGCAGAAGGCTCTAGTCCCGCATGGTTACTGGTAACCTGGAACGCTTTCCATTTGTACTGATTGATCCGGTGGGATCAGATGAAATCAGTGGACCTTCAAACTGGAAATATTTCGAAAAGAAAGCCGGAATACCTTCATGGGCAGATGTTCTTTTCTCGTTTTCGCCGGTTTAGTCGGAATTTTACTTTTCCACTTGCTTCGTCGCAATCCATCTTAACAGTATTTTTTTTTAAATATTACGTACGTTATTTTTTTTTTACACTGAAGAAAAAGGTTTCTCTGTACAGTACGTAACATGGACATATTGCATGAGAATTGCGCTGTTCAGCTTCTTTATGAACAGTGGCTGTGTACGAGTAGAGTACTCCACTGCTAAATGCCACGATTGCTGGAAAAAAGAAAGGAAAACAACCCAATTATTTAAATAATAGATAATTCTCTAGAGAATTTTTACTTTAAGTTGAAAGATAAAATCCTCAGTCCAAACTAGAAAGAATCAAAAGCCCTCTGGGCTTAGTGTCTCGTGTCACTTTTTAGAGTTTATTTAAAAAAGAGATCGCTTTTCACGTCTATTTATTGCTTGCAAAGATATCAAAAATTGAAAAGCGTGTATGTAACATAAAAAAAAAACAAAATTCAAAGTACACTTCAGCATCTGGCCGTTGATCAGTTATAGGACTCCAATAACAGCAGAAAAAGATGACAGACGGATACTTAGCTGTGGAAAAACGCTGTATTGCACTTTGGTTCACTAAGCATACATTCTACTGTATACTTATACTATGACTTCCATGTGCTTTCTTCACGCTATATAAGATATCGCTTTGGGTGTTTATTCGTGAACGCTTAGCCTGTTAAGTGATAATGACAAGCGAGTGGTGATGATTTTGTTAATTCTTATAACCACTTCTCCTGATTTAGTATTGATATTGTGAGGAGAAATTTGGTTTTGGTCACTCTTGAGCCGGTCTTAATGTTTTTTGTAACGCCAAAGCTACAACGCAGCGGCTGAAGAAAGTGTAAATTACAGTCATTTTCTTCGCTATTTTCGGCCGGCCCGCGCTTAGACTCTGGTCTGCTTATTGGATGAAATCTACTGAAATGAAATATTCTGCTAGGTTCTGCTTAATAGAAAACATTCGATCTTGCTTGACACGTGATTCCGCGCGAACGTACGCAATAAACTATGTAGTAGTGTTTAACTCGCACAAATCTCACTTTTAAAGAGAGACTTTAACTTCTACACAGAGCTTACTATGCTGTACCATAACTGGTCATAACTTTAAAATGGTTGGGTATTCAATCGACTAACGATTCAAACGATTCAAACCTTTTGTTCAAACGACATGTGCTATGCATATGTGTGCAAGATTAACTTTGACATTCAATCCCGAACCGCCAACTAATTGCTTAGATTACAATCCCTCTTTAACCCCGATACAATCTGTTGCCGCGGCTAAATTTAAAAAAAAGTTGTCTACACAAAGATAAGAACAATGCTTACAGATCGAACAACTGATATTTACATCGTCCTCTCTTTCAGCAACATTTTTACCATTAGGTATACTAGTTACGTTGATATAAAAGCTATATCTGCTATATTCCACGACTGTAATCTCTATAAATACAGTTGTAACAGTAAATATCCTGTTGAAACCTCCACCATTTTCCTACGCGTTGTAAGCAGAAATGATTTTCAACTACTTTCCAAAACTCTCAAGATAAAATAATAGATATCAAATGAAAGCACGCTATTCTTTAAATTGGCAAGGTGAAGCTGTTATTCTGATACATCTCACAATTGCACAAATTAAAACTTTACAAGCGACCACAAGACAAGACACTCCAAAGAGATTTTAGAGCTTCATGTTAAAAACTGCTTTTCTCGCTCAATTTAAGTTGCGGTATACTAGCGTTTTATGCACAACAACGACAACGAAAAATTTACAGGCAGGTCCATCTAATGACATCCTGTTGATTATTAGACACTTCTGCTTTTCAGATCCGTTCTAAGACTCATCAATATAATTTCTCTCTTTCGCTTAGTACATTGTATTATGCGTTTGTAATAACCTGGTGTATTTCATTCTTCTTCTACGCGTTTTCTGCTTGAGTTACAATTAATTTCATTGATTTTCAGTACAATCTTGTCGGCAAAGGTTAGAACGTAAAACTTGTCTGTATTTTTCTTGATAACTGCTGGCTGCAGCTCAAATATATCCAAAATTGAAAAGCGTACAGCTAATTTAAAGAAAAAAAATGTGTCACATCTACCTGTATTCCTCTTTAGAGCTTCATTCATGCACTGAAAAGGCTGTTGTTGTCGTCTAAAAGTTGTGTTCATTGTAGCGTGGAATTCACAGCAGGATATATGAAGCTACATGTAGTGCCTTTTGACTCAGGTCAATCTTCGGGTCAAAAAAATAAAAAACAATGTATGTTTTGCGCTTTAGATTGACATTTCTGCTCTTCAATCCTAAGAAAACTCATCAAATATAATTTCCCTCTTTCGGTCATACATTGAGTTCTACCTTTACCTCAGAGCCGAGTGTAAACGAGGCTTTGCAAATCGAAAGTGTAAATGTTTCTCTCGATGAATCAGAACCGCCTGAAGAAAGAAAGGCAAAAAAGTACGACTCCAGACTGGCAGAGTTCTTTTCTTGAAATGTGGGAAAAAGTATGGAACAGCACAACGCAAGATTTGAACAAACAAACGCCACAGTTGACATTTTTAAAGATTTGGCATCAAAATAATTGTCTTTATCTAATCGTTTATCTTCTGTTATTAAATTGTTGTTATTCATGCCACAAAGGTCACCCCTTTCAATACAAAGTTGTGCAAAAGTCACGTAGCAATCATAGTCTTTTTTAAGATGCTCGTTTTTTGTTCAACCTTTTTCAACGCAATTCTCCAACGAACTTTCGAATTCAACATGCCAAATGCTCGTTCCACTACAGATCGTAGCGCACCGAACTTTAGGTTTTAAACTTTCGCTGCTCCTGAGTCAGGCGTCCTCTGTCCGGGTAGGGTTTCACTAGCCAGTTCGTTAGCGGATAGGCACTGTTGCCAGTTAAAAGGGGCCTTATTTCTGTTCCATTTTTATTGCCTGTTGGACCACTTAAAATTTGCTCGTTTGCTACAAGTTCAGAAAAAAACGTCATCTCTTTTTAGCGTGCCTGTATTTTTACATAATAAGCCCTTTACAATAAATACTCCTAACTTACTGTTTGATAAACCAGCGCGTTAGTTGCGACTTTTGTAAAGAAACATTAGTTCTTTGATATGAAATTCCGGCGGCATCCGATCACAAAACAAATGTTGACATGGCGGGAAAATTCCGCGGCCTCACAAAGCAAATGTTGACATGGCGGGAAAAATATTGACATGGCGGGAAAATATCCCCCTGTACAATTATCTCGTGTCGTCATGACAACGTCGTCATGACGACACGAGACAAAAACGGGATAGTCAACAACGAACCTAAAGAGGACCTTATGGTGTTTATATGTTGTGGTTCATTTTTACCCGTACAATCTGGTAATTTCCTTTTTTTATATTCATTATCATAATTATATTACCACACACCTGAACAAAAGAAAATACTTAATTGTAACAAAGGTACAATAAAAACAGCAGAAAAACCTTTCATCTGAGTTATTTTGCAGCCATGCTAGTGTTGATAGTGATTTTTACAATAACTGAGCGAATTCTCGCGCGCTAATTGGCTAATTTTCATTGTTAATAAGAGGACAGACGCATAAAACTCGTTGCCGACGCAATCAGCGAAGGTTTTGTAAAACGTTCCAGCACTGATTTAGCGCTGCATTCTTGATAAGGCAAGGATTATTCCACAAAACAAGTAGTCTTCAATGAGGAAATCAACTAAAATTTCTCGGTTTAAGCTTAAGAAACCATTGCAACCTTAGAGCGAAAAGATGAGGATGTTTATCGAGGATTCAGACCTGAAAATCGGCGGTGAGCGGGAACGTGTGCTGTCAGTTAAGAAGCTGAACCGTGTTTTTGCGGATTATTTTGTGAACACTTTTTACTGGATAAAAGGTTTGAACAATTCGAATTTTCTCTTGTATTTCTGGCCGTATTCTTACTAAACGTTAAATTTACGAGCCTATGATTCTCCGAATTATAGCGACGAAATTCAGATAGATTCTGCGGCCGTACGGCAATTGCATCTTCCTCGTGTATTTCTTTCCTTCGTTTTAAAATCAGTTTTGGCTTTTTGTTATTGTAAAAAAACAAATTGACATCAGTTTTTTATGCGTCTGTCCTGTTATTGAAATGATGATAAATTGCGTCATAACATTGTCAAATGTTATGACGAAATTTATCATCAATAACAGGACAGACGCATAAAAAACTGATGTCAATTTGTTAAATATATAGAAGAGAAACATGTCATGATTGTCATATGAATTGAGCTGCCTACAACCCTATGACAGCTTAGCTGTGATTTGGGATGACAGGACAGTCCGCCTACCCTGCTGGGCTAGCCAGGGGCCCTTTGGGGGAGAGAGGGTGGGTACCAATGAATTGCAGGCCTTTCTGTCATATCATTTCACAGGCTTGCCGATACTCCTAAGAAAGGGCGACTTCGCGCAAGTCTACCTTTTGTTGAAACAGAGTAGAAATTCGATAAAGATTTCCGAAACTTTAATTCTTAACTGAGAGTGACCTACACTTAATTTTTCCTTTAAATATCAATGCAGTTTTAAGAAGACACGGGTACAGAGAAAATGAAGAAGTCGACAACTTGGCGAAAATGAAGATAAGGAATTTTGTCCCCAACTTCGGTGGAAAACAATGGCCCGAGAAGAATAGAATAGCACTTTCGAACTTTAATAGAATACTTCCCACTGGGCTTTTCAGTAATTATTTACAATAAAAGGGGTAAAGATAACTATAAATTACATTTCTAAATTTTAAGGCTCAAATATAGTTGGAATTAAATTTGATGACAGATAATTAAATGTTTAAAAGAAGATGTTTCTTAAGCTTTGCTTTAAAACAGATTAAAAGTTTGGCGTTTTTGATGTTGATGTCCAGGCTGTTCCAGTGGTTTACGGCTCTATAAGAGAATGTTCTTTGTCCTGCTGCGGACTTCCAAGCTCTGGTGTTGGCGGGTTTCCCGTCCGTAAACATCAGAGCTTTTACAAAATTTGTTGCTTAAATAACTGGATGCTAAATTATTTAGACATTGTACGTTGATACTTAATCTCTAAAGGCTAGAAGATCTTTTAAAGGCAGTCAGTTTAACCGACGGGTAAGTGGAGTAACGTGGTCGCACTTCATTGATCATGAGTTGCTAACAATTTTGCAACCAAAGTTTTGGACAAGCTGGAGTTTTTATGATATGATACCACATACATCTACAGAGAAATTCAATGTTCTTAACGAATTTTTATAATGTCATGTATGTACTCATACAAAGGTGATTGCTGAACCTGAGGGGGGAAATGGAAAGGTTATCAAATAAATCCAAACCCGACTAGTCATTGTGTATTACGAATGCACTGTGCAACTTCAAAGGAAAACAGATTGTATTATTACCAAACGAAACCAAGCCAAACACTGAAAGAAGCTTCAGATGTTGTCACGCAAAATAATTTTCCATGTGATAAAAATACCATATGAAATGGTGACTTTTGACCTTCATTCATCATCATACTTCAGTCATCCGCTAACTCTGTGCGCTTATTTGGTCTACTGTCAACACAAGAGTCGCATTTCATACAAGTGTTGGCTTGTATTTTTACACCGCCGCCCCACAAGGAGCGCTGCATTATAGTACGACGCCAGTGTTTTGTCATGGCCGACAAACAAGAACACTCAAGTGCTCGTGATTCTTACAGCTGTTCATCTAAGTTTGTTTGTCCCGTGTCGTTAGTGTCTTTATTGATCTGTACCGCTACCTTGGTTCGCGTTGAGATTATAAACCAGCGAGTTCACACTGTTGAAGATCTTGTGACGGACGCACGTCAAATTCAGAACCTGATCAAGGTTTCCACCGATGCATCAAGCTTCAAACACTCTGAAAGGGTCGAGTCAGTGGGAGAATATGATCACAAGATTACTGAAGAAGAGAAACATGCGACACTAGGTAATGCTTTTGTAAAAAATCTTTCGCAAGTCTACTGGGAAAATATAAATCTTCTCATTTTAATTTCCGTATGTGTTAGACTAAAGAAACTTTTAACATATGTCTTGATCTTTTCTGAAGTCCCTTGCTAAAAGTGCCAGCTGTCGTTCTCAGATGAGAACGAGAATTTTATCAGTGGTACATGAACGTGTAGTTTGATGAATTTCGTAATTCTCATCACCCCAATGCTTGACAATGTATTGTTTTAGTTAGAAGAAATACGATTTTGAACACTCTTGAGAAGATTAAACGTTAATTTTTATACATTTGAGCAAAAATGAATAAGACTTTTGACAATGTTGTTTTTTATTTTCTTGGCCTTGATTTCTCGGGATTTCATTTCGTGCCTTGAGTTTTCAGCCATAAAGGAAGCAGGAAGCCATAAGGTCAAAACGCAAAAACAACAAAGTCTGGCTAAAAATCCACACTGCTTATAGGATATTTTGTGCAAAGGAAGCGGTTATATAAATTATTATCTAACTGTGTTGCAGAATAAATGGAAGAAATGTAAATCATCAAGAGTGACAATTTGTATTTTTTCTGTAATAATGTAACCTCAGAGAGTGAAATTATCCTCGGAATTTTATGTTGTTATAAACAGTACGTTTTTTTTTGCATGACTTCCATGCTAAAGAGTAGGCCTCGGGATTTTAACTTTCTCAGTATTGTAATCTATTTCCATTCAGTCATCTAGTTTTTGCCTTTTAGTCTTTTTGCTGAGAACTGATTTCTGGGTTTTTCAGCTTTTGTAAATCTAGATCTTGCCAAAAATCGACGCCGGCGCCTAACTGCCATTGAGCTCCAAAGTATTTATTTCGACTCATCCAAATGCCAGATTAGTCCGCAAAGGTCAGGAAACTGAAACTCTACGCCAGATGTTAGCAAAACTTGATAGAAAAATTAATATGGTTGATCAATTCTCAATATGCGTTTTTCATTCTATTTATCCACAGTTCATATCGGAAGAACCCGCCGGGCTGAAACAAAACCAGATGAACTTACTATCGAATCAGTCAGAAGTGAGATAAACAAGACCTTAAACTCTCTGACGTCACGATCATTTTGTTCAACCAAAGAACAAATGTGCGTGCAAGGACCGCCGGGAATGGAGGGTCCTAAAGGATCACGTGGAAGAAGAGGGCCTCGGGGAGCCACGGGAAGAAAAGGGTCACGTGGAAGCAGAGGAGAACCAGGCCCGCATGGAAAAAAGGGAATTAATGGACCACCGGGTCAAAAGGGGGATCAGGGGATCAAAGGAGTCCCGGGTCCCAGAGGGATGCCCGGTGCAAAGGGAGAACCCGGAGAATCCATTTCACCTCCCACGGTAGTGATATCACCGATGAAGCAAACGGTCAAGGAAAACCAAAGCGCTGTGTTCCAGTGTTCTATCAGTGGAAATCCTAAACCTACCGTCACGTGGTTAGGGGCTAACAGCCCTCCCTTAAGTGGTCGTTTTAAAATTCAGGATGGCAGACTAGAAGTGCGTCACGTGACACTTGATGACGCGGGTAAATACACTTGTGTTGCGAGAAACTTGCTGGGTACTGCAAACATGACCGCTGTGATGATCGTAGAAGGTAAGTTCTAACGTTTTATTTACTTGTTTTGTGTTGGAGTAACGGTGGCATAACTTTTATTAGCATGCTGGGGTTTGAATCTGCCTGGGGTTTTTGTGTCGTGTTCTCGGCCAAGACACTTTATTTCAATCCCTCTCTACGCCCATGTGTATAAACTGCGATTGGATAACTCGCCATCAAATAGTAGTAGCAATCGATTATTTCTGGTCTTTATCAGGATTGTGGAAACAAATTAAGTCTCTTAGGGCGCATTGGCAGGTAATAACAAAGAAAACGGTGATTGACTAATAGTTCATTTTTGATGTACCAAAAATGTTTCACCTCACACTGCTTTTTCTTTCTCTCTTTAAAGCACCTCCTCGTATACAACTCGCCCCAGGACCAACCTATGCCAAAAAAGGTCAAAGTGTCACACTTCCAAAATGTCACGTGACCGGCTTTCCAGCACCAGTTGTCACTTGGCGGAAGATACCAGGATCCCTTGCTAAAGACAGAACTGTTCAAGATGGGGGACTACTGACTGTAGGCCTTGCAGAAAAACATGATATTGGTTCCTATGTATGTCACGCGAAGAATCCCTTGGGAGAGACTTCGGCAGTTACCTCATTAGTTATCTTGTCGGTTCCAAAATTTATCACAAAACCACCTCAAACTGTCATAAAAGCTCCAGGTGATGACCTGACTATAAGCTGCTCTGCTACTGGCGATCCAACTCCCACTATTTCCTGGAAACGATCCGAAGGGGCCTGGGAAGAGGAACGAATGAATGTCGACGGGGGAACATTGAAGATTTCTACACTTAACGAAAACGATTTTGGAACTTATATCTGTGAAGCAAAGGTCCCCTACTATACCATTGAGGCCAGAACTAATCTCGACATAAAAGGTTAGTAGTTGTCGGAGGTGATATTTATAGAAACTGATACCTTATAACAGAGAACAGTGCAGGTTCGGGCAAACGGTGTCACGCAATGTCGTAATTGCGATGTCTTAGTTGTACATAATATTGCCAAGGTAAAAAGACAGTTTTACTTCTGCAACAATGCGCACAGTAAATTCCACGTGGAAATTATCAACGACAAAAACAAGAAAATGTATATCTATACCCATACAACATAGCAAGTTACTGCTACAGATTCCCCGTATAACAGAAAGGATCTTGCAGTTAATAGGCAAAGGCTTTTCAATTGTTTGTTCACTGTGAGAAAACCTGCCTTTTCAAAAGGCCATCAACAAATGTTTCAATGAAATTTGGTTGAACTTCTCAGCTACGGCAACTCAAGAGCAGGTCTAACACTCTTTTCTTCGCAGAGGCTCCTCCAAGGGGTTCTCGGTGGTGTGAATCCGCTGAGCGAAGTTATTGCAGGCACGATCCCAATCGATCTTTTCTTTTGCACCTGCATCAACCTGTTCAATGAAAATTTAAGAAGGATTCGTACGCTGAGCTATCTGTAAACTAGGATGCTTTGCTAGCTCTAAATCATTCTACCTTAGAAAAAGTGATTTATAAACTCCATCACATAAGCCCTAACGTTATTTGAACGACAACCTTTCATTGCTTAACCTTCTAAATCGGTAAATTGATGCTTACCCCAAACTTTAACTAATACTGTAAACGCTTTTTATGGTGATTCCTTTGTCTTGCACCGCGCATATCTACTGCGCATAGCGTTGTGACCTCCGGGTGCCTTGGTAAGACGTCGAGAAAGGCCGCTTTTGAAACAATAACGCATTAAAACGCAAAAAACAGTGCTTCTACTGCAATAACAGAGAGATGTTACGCTAGCAGAATTGTAAAAGTAAACTTTGACCCAGTCCTCTCTCTCGATCAAAAACTTAAATCCATCCATATTTAAGCCCGTAACACTAAAACGGTATGGTGACCCCCACATTTTTTTCCATAAATTGATTCAGGCATGTCTGGCCATAATATATGTTTTACAAGAATTTGATTACTACATCGTTGCTTATTATGGTACATATACCTTACAAATCTGCGTTTATGCCTGTGACCAGATACGCGCGGATGGTATATATTTTTCGTTTACATTTTAGTTTTTAGCAATTTAACCTTATTTCAGGAGAATATATTGTGCTTGCAATGAAATAGCGCATAATACTCATGGCATTTTCCTTCCAATCAGGGGTACCTTCTTTTTTATTCTCGCGGTCCGAATATTAAGGCCTCAAAGATGTAAATTATGATCGTGCTGAGCGGGAAAACGAGCATGGAGACCTCCTATTTTTAATTTATTTTTCTGATGTACTGGACGTAATTTACAACTATGTTAAGTTTCGTTTTTTTTTATATTTTAACTTCTTTTTTCGATAGAATCACATTAACTGAACTTAACGGACGGTTATTCACTGCAACATAACTAGCACAATATGAACAAGTAAAGTGACGATTTCAAGATAATGGTATGCCTGGTTAATGACCGCTGAGAGCTTTCCATAACTCCACAAGATAAAAAAGAACGTCTTTTTCATCTTGCGGGAGTAAAAGGCCTGCTGGACCAGCTTCTTAATTTAAGCAGATAGTGATATCCCTTTTCTCATAAACGACAACTATCAAAAAGATTTTCAGAATTAAGAAAATTTGAGATAATAATTGATCAGCCTCGCATGCTTAATGTCAACACATCGTGCTTGCCTTTTTGATGGAAGGAGGTCATTGAAGCTCAAAACTACTGGTAAACGTAATTTGTTTTAAAACTTTGACTCATACTTTTGGACCAGGCATAACTAATCGATGACCAATGACATCAATTGGTAATCAATGAGTAATCGATGGCTAATCAGTTGATTAGTCATTGATTATTGCCGATGATCAATGGGTAATCGATGACTAATCGAAGCCCAAAAATTTTACTCATTGATGACATCGATTACTCATTGATGTAATTGATTAACCATCGACTATTATACTGCGCACAAAAGACACAACTGTCATGAACATGATGAATATTTTTCCGTGGGTTGTGATAGTTTAGGATAAAAGTCTCTTAGTTCTTCAGTACATTAGCAGATAAATTGCGTCCTTAGAACGCCAACAACAAATTGTATATATATTCAAACGGTCAAAATGACACGATACATCCTGTGTCGACCGCGGTCAAACGACAGAAATATGCAAAAAATAAGAAAAGTACTGCAAAGATAAGGTTTTAATTTTCACAGTGCAAAGTTCGATACATTACCGGTATCTTAGGGGTTTACTAAGTTTTTTGGAGCTTTACTAAAAAAGTTCTGCGTGTTTGAAAATAGCGATATGCGGACTTGTCGGCGCCATTTGTCAAAGCACTTTGGTTTGGATGCGACGCATTTAAAAGGTAAAAACACTCGTTTACCTGTGGACATGGGATTATGCTTACACTCAGCAACTATTTTTATCTATCCTTGCTCATACTAACACTTCAATGTGAACAAAAAACGCCGAAATGGAAAGAAAAGCTGCCCGAGACGTTTGACCGCGGTGAACATCCTGTGTGGACAGGTGGATCTCTCCCCATTCTCCTCGCTGGTGCCTGGTGGGTTTTTTCTTACGTCACTTTCGCTTATTCCTTCATTCGATAAAACACCTGGCTACGCAGTCCCCTGGGGGAATAGAACTTATACGGCTTCCCCTTCCCTACCCTTTTCCTATCCTATTTCACCCTGATACCCCAAAATCGATACTCTATTTCAAACATGACTCAACTCAGCAACTACTTTGGTCTTCGTGTGTGAATGATTTAAGCCCTGGCCAAACGAGGATGAGAGTTGATGAAAGTTGACTCTCATTAGAATTTCCGTCAACTCTCATCGACTATCATCAACTTGCTGTTGGGCCAAACGAGAACGAGAGTCCGTAAAGCTCTCATAGACTCTCGTGAACAATTTGAGCACGTTCAAAGTCAATGGGAGCGCATGAGAGTCGATGAGAGTGCAGGAGAGTTCCATGCCATTCGAGAGCGAGAGTTTAAACTCTCATCAAAACTCATCCTCGTTTGGTCCGGGATAACCAATTACCGAATTTTTTAAATCGCATTTATCAAGGAATGAATAATAGCAATCATATGTAAGCATTGCTTCTTTCAAAAATATGCGTAATTGATGACCAGTGTGCACAAACCTTGTCCTATTTCGCAGACGCAATTTGGGTTCGTCTCACCTTCGGAAACCATTAGATATTCTTTGGCGACGCGCATGCCTGTTTTGCATTAGAAAGGGAGTACTCCACCCGGCCATGGGATGCAGGCTATGTTTTCTTTAGCCGCCTGGTCTAACAATGTGCGTTTTTTAAAAGAAAACGAAAAGAATACCATTCTTAGGCTAACAGTTTTTTTCCACCGATCAGTAATCTACTTGCTGCCGATTAAGTATCTCTGTATAACAAAAAGTGCTATTACTTTCTTTGTAAATGAAAAGAGGAAAAGATCATTGGACTAAAATAAAGATATTAATAAGAAGTAATTGATCACTTCTTTACGCTTTGTGTCAGCATACAGAATTTTGATGAAATGAGTTCATTGAAGCTCAAAATTAAATTTCTCTAATAACATGCAAATTATTTTTAAGCCCCGAATATAACTTTGGTACGTTCTTTTTATTCTTACCGTAATAAAAAAAAAATTGTTAATGGTTTTTAAAAATGTAAAGAGTATTCTTCCGTGGGTTGTGATATTTTAAGACACAACTGTTATTAAAAACTGTCCTAGAGGTTTTGAGTTGCCAAGGGTTGGAAGCTTTAATTTTAAGTTACCTTTACTGAATAAATAATCTATAACTTTAATTTCTAGCTGTAGAATGTACAAGCTACTCAAGTCTGACCAACAGCGACCGGAAAACCACGTACGTCACAAAGGGGTCCAGATTGTGTGACAGATCTCTCAATGGCTGGTATCGATTCCAAGGAACTGCGGGTACCAGAATGCCTACTTCGTGTACACCTATAACGAGGTGTAACACTAATGCACCCGGCTGGTTAAATGGTGGACATCCTACAATCGCTGACGGCAAAGTAACCAGGCAGGTCTGCTTTCACTGGAGTTCAGGCTGTTGTGACTACACTACCAACATTCAAGTGAGAAACTGCGGCTCTTTCTATGTCTATTACTTCAGTGGTACACCAACCTGTCCCCTCCGTTACTGCGGAAGTGACTAAATATAATAGCTTGACTGTGTTGCTAAGGAAAACTTCAAACTATTATCCCATCTTCTGTGTAAAAGTTGCTTGGCCATGTTTGTTGCATTGAAGACCCCTTCAGCAACTGTTCTGAGCCAGAACCATAACTGGCAAGTTACGTAGCCGGAATTGAAAACAACCCGAAAACTAATTTAGTTTAAATAGGTCAATTGTACGCGCGGAAAGTTGGATTTTCCTTTGCGGAATTATTGAATGGAAGCAAACTGCCGAGTACATCACTAAGTTATTTTTCTTACCAGCCAACAGCTGTGTAGTAAGCAAATTGGTGCAGAGAAAATATGTGAAAACGTACCAGCTTGGAGTAGTTCTCAAAAAATTGTAATACTCTGGTGAACTGTAATCTTGTGTTTATTATATTGTCAATCTTTCGGAAAATGATAACCTTATGTAATTCTATTTCGTACACATTTGGAAGCTTGTTAAATAACTAGCTACGGCCTTAATTCGTTTCTCATTTCTCAGCTCAGCAGTAAAATGAGCTGCCTGATTCTATCCATACTAGTTTTTTTACAGAGTTTAAGGTCCTGTCCTCATTGACCCGGGTAAATTTGAAAACGGAGCAATTTGAAAACGCCGCATAAAATGTTTTCCATCCACATTAGCCCTGGTAAATTTGAAAACGATACTCTTCATCGCACGCAGAGTTGCAACGCATGCACCGAGCTATTGTTAAGCTAATTTTGTTTAAAAACCTCTTGCTTTGACAGAGTATACATGTCTATTTGTCGTCAGCGTTTTCAAAAAGTCCCGGTTTCGCCCTTTTTCGACCTCCATACTACACCACCAAGCCGGTGTTTTCAAATTTACCCACTTTGGAGAGCGTTTTTTTTTTCGGTGCCGTGTTGGCCTATCCGGGTTAAAAAAAATGCGTTTTCAAATTTACCCAGGTCAGTGTGGACGGGGCCTAACAGGAATATTGAGGGCTTTACCTTTGTTTAGACGCTATTTGCTTATATATTTATTTTGTTTCCGCTGAATGATTCTATAATGATGTATTCTTGATGTATTTGTAAAAACTAGTTTCTTTAAAGTGTATCATGTATTTTTTTGTAATCTATCTTACTGTACTTTTGTGTTCTCGAAGATATTATCTTCTGTGAGCTGCTCTGAAATTCGAGAGTAAATAAAGCTTATGTAATGTTACCCCTTGGTGTAGGGATTTTGGTCGGTTATTTCCCAAAAATAACTTCAGTACAATTGGATCTCCCCGAAACCTCTGAAATCCTTTTTTAACCCTATTCAGAGCGGGCTTTTTTGACCTTCTGGGACCGACCCTCCCTCCTACCCCCCCCCCCCCCCCTCTTTCCCTTCCTTATATAACTTCTAGAAAGCGCCAGAAAACCGCCAAAAAATACTGCAAAGTACTTAAAACAAATAAAACTGTGCTTAAAAACCGTAAACAGGTGAAAATATTTGCATTAAAGTCAATTTTCATTAATAAAAACACGAAAACACACGTTGCCATGGTGATGTCAAGTTCCTGACACAACAACCTATGCTACCAAATTGTTTCCAGATAAATATTAGATAAACTCGCAAAGTTTGGCAGCGTTTGGTTAAAGTTTGAAAACGTTATAAGTGTTCAAAGTCAGCGCGGGCCTCAAACGTCCCCGCCGGTCTGAATAGGGTTAAATTACATTTTAAAAAAATTACCCTCACGCTCTTCTTAAAGATATAACAAGGCACTAGTCCCACAAGGTTACAGGTAACCTGGAACACCTTTCATTTGTACGAAAAAACTGATCCGGTGGGATCAGATGGAACGGTCCTTCCTACTGAAAATATTTAGCAAGTAAGGACTACGTTCAGTGGTATTCCTCTTTTCTCTTTTTACCGGAATTTTATTATATACCATTTATGAACAGTGGCTGTGTATCAATAGAGTACTCCAGTGCTGAGAGCCACGATTATACTGAAAGAAAAGAAAAGAAAAACAACCCAATTATTTAATGAGAATGAGGTATTCTCTGGAGAATTTTAAGGCGGGATTACAGTCAGATTTTCCTACAATTTGGGCACAATATATGATGTCAGATCAACCAAATATAATTCACTAGAACAAAATAAAGAGCACTGGCCCTGAACAATAACAACCTGAGGTTTCTGAAAATGCATCAGTTGTCTACCTGTCAATCATTCTCCTGATAATAATTAACAGAGTACTTACAGTACTGCACATCACAGTACTCTGCTGCCCCAATTTCATAGGAGAATGCATTAAAAGTAATTGAAAAACAACCAATTCCAGTATGTTCACCTATAGTCAAAATGTAGGATGAGTGATTTGGAATTCATAAAATGTCAATCATGTTGCCATGGTAACCAGGAAACTTACAGTTTAGGTGTAATTTTTACCATTCATGATTAATTTAGGTAGGCCAAAAACTAAATCGCTCATCCTGTAGATATAAATACAAGGAACATCTGCTGAAAAAATGAAGTCACTAGCTCAAAACCTCTTGCAAATATTAGCCGGGGCAGTTCCCCAGTCACGAAAAACACTAGTTTTGAGAAATTAAAGTTAAAAGTGTCCAATGTCAAAGTACAAAGTTTTTTCATCAACATCATTAGAAGTACTGTAGTTTCTGATAAGATGCTGTCTTAAAAAGTAAATACAAACAAAACTGTGATATGCGAGCCATTCACATGTCCATTTGCTGCATTAGAAGGCGCCAGCCTCATATGTGGTCCCTTCCCCTTGAATACGAGCTTCCTCAATCCTCACAGAGACCTTCTTTGTAGCTCGTCTTTTTCTTTTGAATAGCTCTGATGATCTTTTTTCAGCTTTCTTCACTCTTTGAATGTCTCTTTTCTGGCTGGCATAAATAGTTTGTACTCCCCATTCCAGAAAGTTCCATGACCCTGTGCTTGGCTTTTGCAACAGAGCAGGAATGCAATGTTACAGAGATTGCTGCCATTTCTACGCGCTTTCTTCCAAACCACTTATGCTTAGGGCATCGTATCTAAACCAAGGAACTGATACATTGTTTTGGGTTTTGAGTGTGTCCTGGCAGAAATTCTCAGTCGAAACTGAAAAGAAAAACGGGATAATCAACGACGGAGCTAAAAAGGACCGTACAAGGTAAATATATTGTGGTTTTGGTACAATCTGGTTTATTTTTACCCTTTTTTTACCCTTTGGGACAATCTGGTATTTTTCTTTGTTTTATATTCATCATCCTAATTTGTCATACATCAAAACAAAAGAAAATACCAAAATGCAATAAGGGTACAATATTTACAGCAGAAAAATCTCTTATCTGAATAACTTGTAGCCAGGATAGTGTCGAGAGTGGTTTATACAATAACTGAACGAATTCTCGCGCGCTGATTGGCTAATTTTTTTTGTCAATAAGATTATAGACGCATAAAACTCGTTGCTGACGGCATCAGCGAAAGTTTTGTCAAACTTTTCAACACTGATTTAGCGCTGCATTCTTGATGAGGCGAGAATTATACCACAAAACTAGTAGTCTTCAATGAGGAAATCATCTAAAATTTATCGGTTAAAACTTAAGAAACCATTGCAACCTGAGAGCGAAAAGATAAGGATGTTTATCGAGGATTCAGACCTGAAAATCGGCGTTGAGCGGGAATGTGTGCTGACAATGAAATTAAGAAGCTGGCCGTATTCTTACCAAACTTTTAATTTATGAGCCTATGATTCTCCGAATTACAGCGACGAAATTTAGATTTCGCGGCCGTACGGCAATCGCATCTTCCTTGTGCATCTCTTACCTTCGTTTATAAATCAGTTTTGGTTTTTTGTTATTGTAAAAAACAAATTGACATCAGTTTTTTATGCGTCTGTCCTGTTGTTGATCTGATAAATTCCGTCATAACATTGTCAAAGTTTGTTGTAGATCCACACTCGCCTAGCGGCTCGTGGATCTGCAACACTGACAATGTTATGACGCAATTTATCATCAATAACAGGACAGACGCATAAAAAACTGATGTCAATTTGTTAAATTGAAGATAAACAACAACAGAAATGATATGACGACCTGTTGAATATAAATACGATTAAGATTTCTTAAGAGTGACCTACAATTAGCTTTTCCTTACAGTATCAAAGTCGGCTTAAAAAGACGGTACAGAGAAGAGGAAGAAGTCGACAGCGGCTTCGATCTATTCGCACCCTATTTTCAGCCAACCTTGTCCCAGAGACCACATTATCCTTATCTTTTTTAACAGACTGGCCGCTGGTCAAGGGGAACGTGGGATATGGGAATTGATTATAATTAGATTTGAACGGAAGTACGAAAAGATTTTCAAAGTTGTGATTCTTGGTGCTAACCAAAGAGATCGTGGCCGGGAACTGGGGAAAACAACGGCAAGAGAAGAATAGTAGAGCACTTCCAAACTTAAATAGAATACTCCCAACAGGGCTTTTCAGTGAATATTTACAATAAAAAGGGGTTAAGATAACTATAAATTACACTTCTAAATTCTAAGGCTTACAAATATAATTGGAATTAAATTAAATAATAATTAAATGTCTAAAAGAAGATGTTTCTTTAAAACAGATTAAAGATTTGGCATTTGGCTGTTCCAGTGGTTTACAACTCTATAAGAGAATGTTCTTTGTCCTGCTGCGGACTTCCAAGCTCTGGTGTTGGCGGGTTTCCCGTCCGTGAATATCAGACATTTTACAAAGTTTGTTGTTTAAATAACTGGATGCTCAATTATTTATGTACATTGATACTTAATCTCTAAAAGCTAGAAGATCTTTTAAAGACAGCCATTTTAACTGACGGGTAAGTGGAGTCACGTGGTCGTACTTCATTGATCATGAGTTGGTAACAATTTTGCAACCAAAGTTTTGGACTAGCTGGAGTTTTTATGATATGATACCACATACATCTACAGAGAAATTCAATGTTCTTAACGAATTTTTTTAATGTCATGTATGTACTCATACAAAGGTGATTGCTGAACCTGAGGGGGGAAATGGAAAGGTTATCAAATAAATCCAAACCCGACTAGTCATTGTGAATTAGGAATACACTGTGCAACTTCAAAGGAAAACAGATTGTATTATTACCAAACGAAACCAAGCCAAACACTGAAAGAAGCTTCAGATGTTGTCACGCAAAATAATTTTCCATGTGATAAAAATACCATATGAAATGGTGACTTTTGACCTTCATTCATCATCATACTTCAGCCATCCGCTAACTCTGTGAGCTTATTTGGTCTACTGTCAACACAAGAGTCGCATTTCATACACGTCTTGGCTTGTATCTTAACACCGCCCCACAAGGACTCAGCCCTGCATTATCGTACGACGCCAGTGTTTTGTCATGGCCGAGAAACAAGAACACTCTTGTGCTCGTGATTCTTACAGCTGTTCATCTAAGTTTGTTTGTCCCGTGTCGTTAGTGTCTTTATTGATCTGTACCGCTACCTTGGTTCGCGTTGAGATTATAAACCAGCGAGTTCACACTGTTGAAGATCTTGTGACGGACGCACGTCAAATTCAGAACCTGATCAAGGTTTCCACCGATGCAGCAAGCTTCAAACACTCTGAAAGGGTCGAGTCAGTGGTAGAATCTGATCACAAGATTACTGAAGAAGAGAAACATGCGACACAAGGTAATGCTTTTGTAAAAATCTTTCGCAAGTCTACTGGGAAAATATAAATCTTCTCATTTTAATTTCCGTATGTGTTAGACTAAAGAAACTTTTAACATATGTCTTGATCTTTTCTGAAGTCCCTTGCTAAAAGTGCCAGCTGTCGTTCTTATATGAGAACGAGAATTTTATCAGTGGTACATGAAAGGGTAGTTTGATGAATTTCGTAATTCTCATCACCCCAATGCTTGACAATGTATTGTTTTAGTTAGAAGAAATACGATTTTGAACACTCTTGAGAAGTAAAATGGTTAAAATGATTAAACGTTAAATTTAATACATTTGAGCTATAAATAAGACTTTTGACAATGTTGTTTTTTATTTTCTTGGCCTTGATTTCTCGGGATTTCATTTCGTGCCTTGAGTTTTCAGTCATAAAGAAAGTAGGAAGCCATAAGGTCAAAACGCAAAAACAACAAAGTCTGGCTTAAAATACACACTGCTTATAGGATATTTTGTGCAAAGGAAGCGGTTATATAAATTATCTAACTGTGTTGCAGAATAAATGGAAGAAATATAAATCATCAACAGTGACAATTTGTATTTTTTCTGTAATAACCGGCGTAGAAAATGTAACCCCAGAGAGTGAAATTATTCTCGGAATTCTATGTTGTTATAAACAGTATGTTTTTTGCATGATTTCCATGCTAAAGAGTAGGCCTCAGGATTTTAACTTTCTCACTATTGTAATCTATTTCCATTCAGTCATCTAGTTTACGCCTTTTAGTCTTTTTGTTGAGAACTGATTTCTGGGGTTTTCAGCTTTTGGAAATCTTGCCAAAAATCGACGACGGCGACTAACTGTCATTGAGCTCCAATGATAAAGTATTTATTTCGACTTATCCAAATGCCAGATTAGTCCGCAAAGGTCAGGAATTCAAACTCTGCGCCAGATGCCTTTGCGAAACTTGATAGAAAATTCAAGATGTTTTATGAATTGTTCTCAATATGCGTTTTCATTCTATTTACCCACAGTTCATATCCGAAGAACCCGCCGGGTCGAAACAAAACCAGATGAGGTTACCATCGAATCAGTCAGGAGTGAAATAAACAAGACCTTAAACTCCCTGACGTCACGATCATTTTGTTCACCCAAAGAACAAATGTGTGTGCAAGGACCCCGGGAATGCAGGGCCCTGAAGGATCACGTGGTAAAAGAGGGCCGCGTGGAGTCATGGGAAGAAAAGGGTCACGTGGAAGCAGAGGAGAACCAGGCCCGCATGGAAAGCAGGGAATTATTGGACCACCGGGTCAAAAGGGGGAACAGGGAATCCAAGGAGTCCCGGGTCCCAGAGGATTACCCGGTGCAAAGGGAGAACCCGGAGAATCAATTTCACCTCCCGCGGTAGTGATATCACCGATGAAGCAAACTGTCAAGGAAAATCAAACCGCCGTGTTCCAGTGTTCTGTCAGCGGAAATCCTAGACCTACCGTCACGTGGTTACGGGCGAACAGAGCTCCCTTAAGTGGTCGTTTCAACTTTGATGACGATGGCAGATTAGAAGTGCATCACGTGACACTTGATGACGCGGGGCAATACACCTGCGTTGCAAGGAACTTGCTGGGCACTGCAAATAAGACCGCTTTGATGATCGTGGAAGGTAAGTTGAAAGTTTTTGTTTACTTGATGTACTACTTATGGGTGAAAGGCACCGCGACCTAATTAGTTAATGCGTTTGGAATTCAGATTGAGAAGTCAACCATTTTTAGCCTTGCCGATAGACAATGGTGGATTAAAGCTAATCGGTGAAGTGATAAGTTCATGGTGAAATTCACCATGGATATTCTTACTCTTCTCTCATCAAGCTTCTTACAACTTAAGTACGTAGATGGTCTTGGGCTGTTGGCAGCTTCTAACTTTTATAAATGAACCAAGATTGTAACTTAACAGATTGTAACTTTACTTGGATTCGATTTGATACTGAGTCACTAATCTATATCAATTGTATTGTTCTCTAAAAAGCACCTCCTCGTATTCAACTCGCCCCAGGTCCAACCCACGCCAAGACAGGACAAAGCGTCACTCTTCCAAGATGTAACGTGACCGGTTTTCCAGCACCAGTTGTCACTTGGCGGAAGATACCAGGTTCCCTTGCTAAAGACAGGACTGTTCAGAACGGGGGATTACTGACAGTTGGCCTTGCAGACAAACATGATATTGGTTCCTATGTGTGTCACGCGAAGAATACCTTAGGAGAGACTTCGGCAGCTACTTCATTAGTTGTAGTTTCACTTCCGAAGTTCACCACATACTCATACTGTTACCAAAATGAAAGGCAGTGACTTGTCTTTAACCTGCGCCGCAACTGGTGATTCACCTCCCGCCATTTCTTGGAAACGATCCAAGGGAGCCTGGGTAAAGGAGCGAATGAAAGTCAACGGAAATACATTAAAGATTTCTTCACTCAGTAAAGCTGATTCTGGAATTTATATCTGTGAAGCCAAGGTGCATTACTATACCATTGAGGCCAAGACTCATCTTGTGGTAACTGATGATGGTAAGTAATCAGTAGATACCAATTTATTTTTGCCTCTCAGTTCAAAACGTGTTCTGTTGCAAAACCCTTTATATTAAAATGAGTTTGATGTGATTAAAGAAAGAGATGCTAACAGACATCTTTTTAAAAGGCTTTGCACCTACACCTCTTTGCAGCTCTTTTTTTTTGCTGTTCGGTCCCTTTTCGTTGAATTCCCTTGGTCTACATTAAGTATTCAGACATTTGTTTTACGCAAACTTCGATAACAGTTCACTAAGTAAGCGTGATTCGTTTATTTTAGAATGTTTTGTCAGCTCTAAGTCGCTCAGTCGACATCATATTTTAAAAAAAATCAAGAACCAATTTTTCATCTAGAACAACATTAAACGAATTTTAAAATTACTGGAAATGGCAAAACCATTTCCAGTGTTTTTGAAATTTGTTCACTCTGTCTACAATAGATTAGCGGTCATTGTACTAAGAACTATAATTTTAAACTACATCACATACATGTACTACCCCTGACTTTATTTGAACAGTATATGTGTTAATTTTCTGACCATTTCAGTTGTAAAATTGATTCTAACTCAAACAAGAGAGGTGTCCAAACTTATTTACCGTAGTAAATAAGTTCTCAATGGAAACAAGATGTATACCGCCAGGTAATCAACTCAATGTAGGTAAAAAGTCGAAAGTTTGAAGGTTATGACATCACATATGCCCGGCTGCGCCCAGCTAACTCAGCCTTCCTAACCTCCACGAGAAAGAAAGGGCCTCATTTTCTCTGGTATATATTGGTTTATCTATAGCTTTGGCGGCCTGAAAATAATCAGAAAGTAGTATCGCTCTTTTAATTAAAAATTCATTTACAGAAAATAAAAATAGGAAAATAATATTGGATACCCAATGCAAAGGGTCAACACATGACGTTTGGCTTTCACGATGGAATAACTTTTGAAGTAAATTGCAAAGAGCATTCTTCCAATACACCACCTTAATAGATAGACCTTCGCGTATTGAGTTTACCAAGGAGTAGAATTTATTTACTTTCAAGTTACATTGACTGGACGAATAATCTTAAACTTTTCATTCTGGCTGCAGAATGTACTGGCTACTCAAGTCTGACAAGAGGCGACAGGAAAACCACGTACAGCAGAAGGGATGGTTTGTGTGACAAGAACCTCAATGGCTGGCATCGCTTCAAAGGAGGTGCAGGCACTAGAATGCCTACTTCATGTACACCTAAATTCAGGTGTGGCACTAGGGTAACTGGCTGGTTAAATGGTGGACATCCTACAGTAGCTGACGGCAAAGTAACCAGGCAGGTCTGCTTTCACTGGTATTCAGGCTGTTGTCAATGGTCCACCAACATTCAAGTGAAAAACTGCGGCTCTTTCTATGTCTATTACTTCAATGGTACACCTGATAATAATCGTTGTCAATTCCGTTACTGCGGAAGTGACTAATAGATTAACGCTGTTGCTAAGAAAAACTTCGAACATTTATACCTTTAGATTAATAAGGAGTATTATTTCCAGAAAATAAAAATAGAAAAATAAAACTGGACACCCCATGCAAAGGGTAAACACATGTCCATAATGGCTGCGGTCACATCTAGACTGCTAACTATAGTTAGGACGGCGTTAACTATAGTTAGCTATTTCGGTAATGTGACCGCTTCTCTGTTCGCCCTAACTATAGTTAGAAAATTTACGCCTCGCTGATCCAAAACAATACACACTAACTATAGTTATACCCAAGCAAGGTTCATGGGTTAGTCTTAAGTTTACAACTGAACGAAAAACCAATCAGAATGCGACAATTCTTTTCGCACGTGCGAGATGAACATAAATATGCAAAACAAATCGTGAAGGGAGGGGAAAAAAAGAAAAACAACAAGCCAACAAATTTCATATCACCAATGTTAGCAAAAATAAAGCTTGAATTCTTCGGCGTCTAGCATTCTTACTTTTTTTTATTTTCTTCAACGCCAAGATGCCGTGCAAAAATAGTAAAAATAGAGGAACAACTAGACACAGATCAAAACAAGGGCTGTCATGAACTAATTTAAATTCGAAATTATTTAAAAGCTAATCAGAACTAACTATAGTTAATTGCATTGGTGTGACTGCTAAGACGACCAAAAGCACTAACTATAGTTAGCTATGACGTCACCTAACTTGAGATGTTTGTTGCACTAAAGACCCCTTTAACAACGTTCAAGCTACAGCCATAATTGGCAAGTCACGTGGCCAGAATTAAAAAAAACGTAAACTAATTTAGTTTATGTCCATAATGTTCGATTGATAAAATGTATGCTATTTACAAGGCTAAAAGGTTAAGAATTAAAATGTTGAAGCCAAACGTTTTCGGCTGTTTGCCATCATCAGGGTGATGACAATGGAAAATGTCTGGTCACGGAAAAATATGTGAAAACGTGCTAGATTTGTGTGGTATGCAGAAACATGTAGTATTCTAGTAAATCTTATATGAAATATTGAAAATAAAAGTTCTATTCATAATATTGTCAATCTTTCGGAAAATGATTTTCTTTGGTATTCTCATTCCACATACACATTTGTAAGTTTGTTATATACATCCCTGGGGGAGGGGATTTGGGGCAGTAATTTTCCAAGAATAACGTTAAGTGAAATACTATCTCCCCGCAACTAAAAATGTCCTCTCATTTCGAAACAATTGCCCTCACCCTCACAAGGCACTAGTCCAGCACAGTTTCAAGCAACCTGGATCGCTTCCCATTTGTATGAAAAAACTGATTGAACCGGTGGGATCGGATGAAATAGAAACTTCCTATTGGAAATTATTTCGGACAGTAGGAATACGTTCAGAGGTGTTCTTCTTTTTTCGTCTTTGTCGGAATTTCACTATACCATTTACTTTATCCGGCAATCCACTTTAACAGTATTTTAAATTGCTTTATTACGTAAGTTAAAATATTTTTACACTGAAGAAAAAAGGTTTTTCTGTACGGTGCGTAACATGGGACAATAAATATATTTCTGCATCTAATATCATAGTGAATATTTTAAAGACTCCTTTTCATGAAGTCTAGCTGTCATGTATTGGATGTGAATTGTGCTGTTCAGCTTCTTTATGAACAGTGACTGTGTACGAGTAAAGTACTCCACTGCTGAGAGCCACGATTATACTGAAAATAAAAATAAAAACAACCCGCATTATTTAAAGAGAAGGGTATATAAGAAGTTAAAGCAAGCTAAAGTAAATTAAGTTCCTTTCCTGTCGTAAAGTTCACGGCTATGAAACTGCAACGGTTTCTTTCTCTACTTTACAAATCATTCCTGAAGTTTACACATATGATTACGAAATAATATTATGCAAGGTTTATTGCTTCGTTTTAACCACTTCAGCTTCGTACATGTAGACGCAAGTTAAATGTCTCTTTCAGATCTTGTGATGTTTTCTGGAGAATTGTTCCTTTAATTTGAAAGAGGCAATCCTCCAAACTAAAACAAAAACAGGTCGGTGTGAGGTAGGCAAAGTCTGTGTTCGAGCCTAGTGGCCCATCAGGCCGGAGCTTATCCCGGTTTCAGTAGCATGAAGCGAGTAGGAGTATTTCTACTCCCCCCCCCCCCCCCGCCCCTGGAATAGTTGCTAGTCCATCACAGTGTAAACCCAAGCAGTTAATTCGTCGATACTCATTTCTTTATGCACGTGGGTGGAAAGCTTCCCCGGATAATTACCTCGCCGTTTCGCGGCTTGGCAAGTATACACCACAGTCACCGACACTGAGGCAACTAATTGCTTTAGTATATACCAGACAGGTTGAATAACTAGCTAACCAAAACATCACTTTCGGTAAACAAAGCGACGCGCGAATGCAGTTTGTTTCTCTTTAGCTGCTCTGAGGTGAATAGTACTTTGCTAATCACCTCCGAGTTTACCAATCAGCGCGCGCGAAAAGCACTACTCACTTGTGTGGTTTATACTAAAAGTAACTATATCGGAAAATTCATCCAGACGTGACAAGCTCAGTGCACAGGAAGTAAGTATTCCCTGTCTAAGGACACTAATTGTGTCTCGAAATACACCAGATTGCATTTCAGCGCATATTCATTTTTAAACATTTCCGTGGGGAGGGGCAGGCATCCGGACCCCTCTAGGAAGCTCGTTGCCTTCAGCCACTTGGTACTTCTCCCCCAAACGATAAATCTTAGATAGAGCCCTGACAGTGATCCCGAACCCTGACAGTGATCCGCTTGATCCGGAGTCCAGTGCACTAACCATTAGGCCACCGGGCCTCCACAATACGGTAAGCAACATTAAAAAAATCAAACTTTATCTCAGTTACCTTGCAGCCATGTTTGTGTCAAGAGTGATATCGAAGATAAACAGCGACAAAAATGATATGACGACCTGTTGAATATAAGTTTACACGATTACGATTTCCGAAAGCTTAAAGGGACTCTGTCACGGATTGTAACAGATTTTTTGTAACAGATTTTCTGGCATCGATTGAATACGATACAGTAGTAGGATTTCGTGTTTATTTAATTGAACTAACTCACCTTATTAAGGCTATTTATTAGTCCCATTGAATTTGAAAGTTCCGTGCTCTGGAGAAAGGCATGAAAGAGCCCAAGCGCCGCACCGAAAATACCACTGAGAACAGAAAGGTGGAGGAAATAAAAATGTCAAACGTCTTAGTGGTTTAATTTCCAATAACAGTATATATATAACTATTACTTTAACAGACATATTGCGCTGTTTGATTACTGCATGATTCACAAAAGTTCATTTCAGCATGTAAACAACCGAGTTCTCGGTGGATCAAAATGCTAAGACTTCCCTAATTATACCTAATTATATAATTATGTAGTATGCTCTAATTCCTAGTTGTTTTCTATCTATTGTATCACTTTCCCTGTCTTTGTGTGTCTCTATCTGATTTCTGTCTGTCTGTCTGTCTGTCTGTCTGTCTGTCTGTCTGTCTGTCTGTCTGTCTTTCTTTCTTTCTTTCTTTCTTTGGTGTCATTTGGTGCTGTCTTGCCGACCTGTAATTTATTTAAATTTAATGCTTATGTCAACTTGCTGCCTGGCTCGGCTAGCCCCTATGGTTATTTCAGGCAGTCAGTACTCTAATTTTATTGCTAATAATAGCGGAGCCGGGGGGGGAGGAGCACGAAGAACAGACGAGGGGGGGGGGGGGGCGGCGACGGACGCGACGACGGGGCACAGAAGAACCCACGATGGGGAGGTCAGAGCGACAGGCGGACAGACGTGAGGGGGGACCATGAGGACGTGAGGAACGCGACCGAGGCATGGAGGGGCGCACAGCCACGGTAGTGAAGAAGGGCGAAGGGGAGCCCGCAGGCTTGGCTAAATCTATTTAATATCTTGTCATTAATTTGTAAAAGAAAGAGAGTATGAATAAATATCGTTGTTTCTGTTTTTGTTGTTGCGGGTTTTTGCAGTTTGTTGCAAACAAAATTTAACCTAAAATGTCTTGATTAGCCTAGCCTACAATGAGACTTGTGCATGGTCTGGGTGAGGTAAAAGAATAAGTTTTGCCTATGTACGATATTAAGAAAAATAAAAACAATCGAGGGCGTAAAAAGTAACCACGTGACTTACCTCCCCATACAGCCCAGATGAAAGTGTGTTGAATATAAGAATGGAAACTCGATTATTCTGTAGAGTTCACCTAGCAAAACATACACATCTTGTTGCACGGGCATAACACAATCAATGATTTAAATTACACATCAGTGGTTGAAGGAAATATAGACAGATACTCTCTATTAATTTGATCAGGGAGCTAATTGAAAACATAATTTTGTTTGCACCTGACTTTAACTTTTACGACAAAGTAAAACAATTAGAGGCGGCGGAGCGTTTTTGAACGTGTGTGTGTGTGTGTGTGTGTGTGTGTGTGTGTGTGTGTGTGTGTGTGTGTGTGTGTGTGGGGGGGGGGGGGGGGGGGGGGGTTGTGGGGGCTAAGACTGTCCCAAAGATATCGGCAGATATCGGAAGATGTTTGCATTCACTCACGAGACGGAATATCTTGACAAACAAATTCTACGCTTCGCTTGGGATATTTTCGTCACCAAAACGTTGTAAGCTAAGCTAAGCGTAGCTAAGCTGTGCTTAGGTGAAGAGATGGGACGGGACGGGGCGGGACAGGTTGGAAGAGAGGGGAAAGAATGGTATATGATAAGTTGACGTGAGGCGAGGTTAGGTAAAATTATTGATACGTTAATGGTTAACCGTTACAATTTGGTATTAATTTTTATATCGTTCTCGTTAAAAAAATGACCTGGTACAAGATATACGAGCCTGCTTACCTGTTACCACGCTAATTCCCATTAAAACAATAACACTGGAGAAGGAAAATAGGGAGAACCATATGTACATTTCGCCGATAAAAAATATATCAAAAATTAAGGTTAAAAGCTGTTTAAAATATGACTAAACGTTTTCGATCTGTTTGATCATCTTCAGATGATCAATCCGGCTCTGAAGATGACCAAATACAGTGGAACCTCGATATAACAAAAGGCCAAGGGACTGGCAAAATGTGTTCGCTATATCGAGGTTCTTTTCTTATTTTGCTATTACTGGGACGAAAAATATCGTTCGTTATATCGAGGACTTCGTTATATAGAGGTTCGTTAAATCGAGGTTCCACTGTAGATCGAAAATGTTTAGTCATATTTTTAACAGCTTTTAACCTAAATTTTTAATAGAGAGAACCATGATATAACAAACAGCGGTACTTGCCTAACATTATAGCGTGATCTCATACCCCCCGTCTCCTCTCGTATGACCAACTCTAGTTAGGAACACCATTGTAAACCCGATTTGAATTGTCACTAAAACTCTGTAGTTAAAAGCTCTCGTAAACGATCACTCCCGTAAGTGACTATGACCACTTTCGGGAGTTACCAACTAGTCATTTCCAGCTTCCCTGGGTAGTCGCTCACGGGAGCTACAACTATATTTAAATTCAGGACATTTTATTTGTTCTTTCGTTCGTTCCCCCTTTCGTGCATGTGTGGTGCGTGCGTGCGCGCGTTCTTTCGTTCCTTTGTGTGTGCGTGCGTCCTTTTGTACTTGCGTGCGTGCGTTCGTTTGTTCATGCGCGCGTTTGTGCGTTCGTGCGTACGTTCGCTCGTGCGTTCGTGCGTACGTTTGCTCGTGCGTTCGTGCGTGCGTGCGTTCGCTCGTGCATGCGTGCGTAAAGAATAACAACAATAAGCATATTCAAAGTATAAAAAAATATATAATAACAATAGACTGAATAAAACGAACCTGACAACAGCGTTGTAGAACATTTTATCAAGATCAGTCAACGAATTTTTCTTCCTGGTTTTTCCGTAAAACACATACAAAGCTACAAAGTCAACAATATATGTACAGGTAAGTTCCCAGTTATAATACAATATACCATAAAGGTTTCATAATAAGTCCAAGGCTAATATTTAATCTGCTTGCCTGAAAATCCGCAATAAACCATTATCCATTTGTATCCCACTTGATCAAACTGTAAATCACAAATTGGATCATTAATCATTAATAGCTGTCAGAAGTGCAATGTTCATAAACACTAAATGACAAGTAGAAGTAACGAATTAAGGGATAAAGACGCAAATATCAACCCAGTTGAATGACTTGCCTCTCTCCTTTTATTAGCCCTCCTCCCTTCCCTTACCACTTTGACTTCAAAACCAAAACAAATTACCAACAAACCGCATTGCCGCTGCACTTTTACTGTACTATCCAAGGACATAGCCAATGACATACAGTGCTTGTAGGCATTGGAAAAAATGCTACAAGTACATATACTTTGTTTTAAGTACGACACAAAAACAAATTGTGCGGTAAAGTTAAAATCGTCCGTTCTTTTATTACAATAAATTCACCCCACTCCCTCATTTAACATGTCTGAAATAAATAAGCCCCCAGGCCAGAATAATAGACAATTTATCATCTTCTAGTATTAACAAAATAATCAGTTGTTAAAGGGGTAGTGACATGGAGATTTAGTGCTACACCTGTAAAATGAAATCCAATGAAGGTGTTGGTATAATTGGAAATCCACTCACGGTGGCCTGGCCTTGCTAAAATGTATCGGGGGGGGAGGGGGGGGGGGGGGGGGGGGAGGGGGGGGGGGTGGGGGAGGAGAGCAAAGGGAAGCGAAAAAACGGTTACTACCCTGTACTAGTCTGACCACTTTGTGTCCCTTGAAAATGCATAGCTCTCTAACAGCCTGGAAAAAATGAGCCTTGACAAAAAAAGCCGACAAATTCAGGCTAAAAACGAAATTTTATTTTGAACCCTGTGTAATTAGCAGCATTGTCAGTAAATTATCGTGGCATCTTGTAAAGATTTTTCTTTACATGTACATACTAGTTATGCAACGCTTTTGAGTGGTATACTATGGAATATCCCATGAGTCACTTGTATTTTCTCGGTATACACACGAGCCTTTAGGCGAGTGTGTATACGAAGAAAATACAAGTAACAAGTGGGATATTCCATAGTATACCACGAGAAAGTGTTGTGTAACTATTTTATACCATGCCATAGAAAATACGCTTACTAAGTTTCATCGAGAATAAGATCGTAGCGCACGATGGGAAGGTTGGGTTGAATACCGTCGAATATACAACGGCTTTCCTGTATTCTGATTGGCTGTATTTTCTATGGCATGGTATAAAAAGATTTTCAAAAGTTTGATAATAAGATCTTGTAAACAAACCTGGAAATCTGTTCCTGCGACCGACACTGTTGCTATAGCTGTAAGTATTAAACTGCAAGCAAAGTTACATTTACTTTTTGGCAATTTCTTACAGAGTATCATTCTACACACATTGCACACTGTTAAAAAAGATTTACGTCTGCATTGAGCCTCGTGGCCCATACAGACCAGAGCTTATCCTGGTTTCTGAGGCATAAAGTGACTAAGAGTATTTCTACTCCTCACTGGATAGGATGTCAGTCCATCGTAGGGTTACCCTCAGCATTAGTTTGCCAGTACCCATTTATACACCAGGGTGGAGAAAGGCACTGTGAGAGTAAATGTCTTGCCCAAGAACACAACAAAGTGACCCCGGCCAGGCTTGAACCCGAACCGCTTGATCTGGAGTCCATCGCACTAGCCATTAGGCCACCACGCCTCCATTGTTCACTGTGCTCTGTGTTGTAACTTCTTGGAAATTAGATCAACGGATCATATTTTTTTGGTCATGTAGGCTTTTTGTTCATAACCCAGGGATAAAATGTGTTGTTCTGAAAAATATTCACACCCCTCCTAAGGAAGGTTTTTATTTTACTTGAGTTATTAGTTTCTAACGAAACTGTTATGCTTAAATGTACAGTCAACTATCACCTTAAGGACACCCCGCTATTGAGGACACTCACTATTACGGACAAAATCCAGATCCCCAGTGAGGTTTGACTGGAAATGACTCTCACTATTATGTACTCTCGCAATAACAGACACTAAACGATGCCTCAAGCGTGTCCGCTATAACGAGAGTTGACTGTAATGGGGAAGTGAAACAATTAGTTGATTGTCAACTGGCAGGTGGTAAAGGTAAATAAACGGCTGAAGCAAATTTTAAAAAGCTGTTGTTGCAAGTGTTACCCAATGTAGAAGCATTAGTCCTCACCAAAGGGCTAATGCTCAAAATGTCACCTTTTTTAATTTTCCTACAAAATTTTTTTAGCAGCATCCAGTTGATAATCAACAACTAAATGTTGTTTTTTTTATTCAACTCTACCACTTAAAATTTAAAAAAGAAATAAAAATACATTTAAATAATCAATCTAGAGTATGTTTAGAAAATCTCACCTGAATTGTGAATTTATTGATGGATCCTGAAAAAACAACATAAATTTTCACATAAACAGTAACATTTATTTAAAGTATATTCTTCAGTGCAAACATATAAGTTGAAATCAGGACAAAACAACACAAAGCAAAAACAAAAAAAAAAAACGCCTTAACTTCCACAAACAAAGCAAACCACTACTTCAGCAGCAACTACTAAATAGATGCAACAACAAACCTTTAAATTTATGCATCACTGGCATTATTAATGTACCGTAATGATTCGATTTAGCGCCCGGGTCGCTTTTTTACTTTTGGCACCTCGGGGGGGGGGCTTTTTCGGGGAGGGGGGCTTTTCGGGGGGGGGGGTTTTTTTTTTTTTTGAAAAAAAAAATAATTTTTAAAAAAAAAAAAAAAGAAATAATAATAAATATTTTTTTTTTTTTTTTTTTTTTTTATAATTATTTTTTTTTTTAGTAAAAATATATATATAATTCGGGCGCGGGGGGTTTTTTTTTTTTGGGGGTCAAAAAAGGGGGGCTTATTAAAATAGGGGGGGTAAAAAAAAGGGGGGGGCAAAAAAAAGGGGGGGTTTAGAAGGGGGGGTGTAAAAGGGGGGTTAAAAAAAAAAAAAAAAGTTAAAATATTCTATGGTTCCAGGTTCCACAAAGTTGTGATTTTATAACCCTTGTTTTCTTCATTTGTAAAACAGTTATGCTGGCAAAATTCTTTACAAGTTGACAGTCAGCTGTTTTCATTTTTCAAGCCATTAATTTAGAAAAAAGAGGATCAATACACATGAAACAATCTCACCTTCTTTAGTAAGAATGAATCCAGTAATGTCACAAACAATGTGCATGTATAGTGCATTGCACAGAAAACTGGGACTGGCTATTTTAAAACAAGCAAAGAGACATTTGTAGAAATTAATATCAAATAATACAAAAATCACTGTGGAACTGGCAAGAATTTTGATATTGCTAACCAGCCCACTGGCAGTGACAAATTCCAGAAATTCCTGTGGCTCACGTGCTGCACCTCCTTGCCAACAATGTTGTTTACAGTCATTTGTTTGAACCGCGCTTGAAAAAAATCTCGTCGGTTAAATTTATTTTTTCACACCAAAACATAAAATTAGCGAAGTCGTGACACAACCACTAAAAGAAAATGGCAAATGGCAAGCATTTCTTTTAACCAAGCTTTTGTTGAGTTTCTCTTCTACCGACTTTTTATTCAGGGATTTATTTAATGACGGTCATGGTGTAATCAGCAAGCTGTGAGTTATACCCGACAGGGCGAGGGTTTGAATTTACAGAGGAAGTAGAAGAAATTGGGTGGGGCAGCGACATGGAAATTTGGGCTTATTCCACAGATCAGTGATTTTCATAGTAATACGATGTTACCATCCAGGGAGGCAGAGCCTAAGTCAGCCATTGAATGTCACATACCCAGTTGAAATCGAGCAAGTAGATTTGCAGCTTGTAAGGTAAATGTGTGGTTCCAGAAAATATCCATACCTCCCCCATGGAAGGGATTTTTCCTATGACCCCCCCCCCCAAAATTTCAATTAAAAATACACCTTTTTTTTTTTTTTTTTTCCTTCACTCCCCCCCCCCCCCCCCCTTTCCCTTCCCTTTCTTTGGGGGGGGGGGGTTGGTCTTCCCCACCCAATAGGGTCACAACTGAAATTACAAATTGCAATCTTTCCATCAATTCTGAAACAATTTTCTTTTCAAACATCAAACAGTTTTATAACATGCATAAGTTTATTACACTTCCTGGTAACTGGAGTTCAGAGGCCAAATATGAAAATAACAAAATAATGCTGTCTCAGTGGTTAACTTACCAATCTTGAAAGAGCAACTGATCCTGAATAAATTATTCCACTAAATAGCAATGAGGCAGGTAGCCAGGATACGAGAACAGTACTGAAAAAGAGTATTACACGAAAAATCGCTTGATTATCCAGCATGTATAATACATTAGTAAGAGATATAGATAAAGATAGATGTTTACATGCACGGTGGGAAGAATTTGGGGGGATAAATTATGCATATAATTTGTTATTAGGGCGATCAGTGTTTGCATATAATTATATATGCATATTATCTTACTAATATTACTGACTAAAATTACCACTAGCTTTGTAAGCTGCACCTTTTGCCTCAGAATTCATTACCGGTAAGTCAAAAACTGGGGTTGCGGCAAATATTCATACAAACTTCTTAAGATGTCACTGAATAAACATAACAAACTGAAAACATGTTGTTGTTTATAATTGCCAATTACTTTTTTCTGCAAAGCTGTTTGCAGGGACACCAAGGCCAGTTTTTACCTTCACATTCGCTAGAAGCATGTGTGGCTCCACCATACCTAAGGCACCATTCCTGAAGCTCATCTATTGATGAAGTGTTTAATGTTTGCTAATTTAACTACCCAGGGGGGGGGAGGTCCTCATTTACATACTTGTTTGTTTTGAAGCAATTTGATATGAGATACTGTAAAAGCCAGGAACTAGAGAATAATGTATTCTATAAGGTGTTCAGAATGTTTTGAAATTGAGGTCAGCAACTGGAAGAGTCTTAGGTGGCTATGACAACACAAAGTTTGCTTGTCGTGAGCTGATTAATTTTACCAGAGTAACCGGCAAAACCCACACGTGGCTTTTTCCTGGGCACCAAGGGGGAAAAGAAGGAGAGGACGGGCAAGGGAAACATGGGGGAGAAGGGGGGAAAAGAAACGCGGGGGGGGGGGGATAATTTGGGGGCCGCAGCAGCGGGGGCCAAAAAAGGGGGGAGGGGGGGGGATCCCCCCCCCCCCCCCCCGGGGGGAAAAAAAAAAAAAACCGGCAAAATAGAATCAAGTAGCCAGCGGAACTCTAGGTTGTTTTTTTTTTTTTTTTATTTTTAACAGGCTGGGGGGGGGGATATATTTTTTTGGGGGGCAGGGGGGGGGGGGGCACAGTTGAAGGTGCATTGAAAAGAGAGTTGGCTGACATTTACAAATAATTTGCCTTTCAGAGGGGTCACAATAATGTACAAGCATTACCTGTTAACTGGTACAATGTTCAGTTCTATATATCCTAAGGCATTCATGGACAGTAGTATTAAGGCAGCAGTTCCAGTTTGCCAACTAAAGAAAAAGGAAAAATAAGAAAGTAATTTGTCAAAAAAAGTGCATAGGCCCTACATGATTAGTTAAGCACCCCCTGAAAAATTTTCCGTAAACTATTAAAAAATTCTTTTCATGGTTGCTGTTTAATTATAGTGATAGTATGAAATAGTTGCATACATTATTAATGTAGGGGGCTGTGCGGAAATCTTTCGAAAATAAATTATGAAATTATGAAGCTCAATACTATAAAGGGCTATTGCATAAAATTTTGTACCCGACCTGTTGAGGAACAGTGGAATTCTTTGGGGGTAAGGGTAAAAATCCGTGGTTTTCTTTAGGGGAAAAAAAAAAATTTTAGAGAATTTTTTAGGGGGAAGGGGAAAAAAAATATTATTTTTTTGAAAAAAAAAAAGTTTTTTTTATAATTGTTTGGGGATTATAAAATATTTTAAAAAATTTTTACAGGTATATAGAATTTTTGATATTTTTTTATAAATTATGTGGGGGGAAGAAAAAAAGAAAAAAAAAAAAAAACCGAAAGGGGGGGGGGGGGGGGGGGGGAAAAAAAAAAAAAAAAAAAAAAAAGAAGAGAGGGAAGAAAAATATGTATGAAAGGGGGAATGTGGTTGGGGTATAGGGAAGAAACGAAAAAAAAAAAAAAAAAAAATGGTGACTGTTCAACAACGTACCTTTGAAAGATTGTGGGATAAGTAAACTTCAAATCTGACAGAACATGCTGCAAAAAATACAGAATAAATACGAAGAAATAATTTCTAAAGAAACCAATCGTGAAATTGCGATCAAGGCTTTCTGAAGGCAAGTTTAAAATGTGTGTTGTTGTTTTTTAAGCACTCTTTATTGAATTGTTGACCAGACCGGTTCGAGCACATGGCTGGGGTTTAAACGCGAATTACTTTTAAATTACAAGAAATATTATAAGAAAGAATGAATTAACATCGACAATACAATTCATTTAAAGGAATTAAAGGCAAATACCTTGTTCACAAAGGTTGTTACAACAGCAAGAACGCAGAACCCGGCTAAAATCCCTCTCGTCCGCCATGTTGTTGCCATTATTTTATGGAATATCCGCTGTTCAAAAAAGCTCAGGGACTCAAGAGCATAGTTTTCGCGATACCTGAGTCTTCGTGATCATAAAACGTACCAAAACATGGAGAAATAAATACCTGTATCTGACCTATGCGCCAAGTAATATTCTTCTGTAGAATGATTTTTATTTGAATAGGAAAACAAACTGTATTGGTAAGAGTACTGAGGCAAGTGCGTGACAATCAGCATGACGAGCGAAACTGGCGTGACCAAAGTACAGCTCCAGTTCTCTCTCCGCATAGCTGAACACTTCAACAGGAAGCAAAAATGCGAAGCGGCGTCAAAGATCAAAACGAATCGCTCTAAATGCTTCACTGCTGATTTACTGGTAAGTCTTATTCTTTGGCATAAGGACTGAACGGTTTTGTACACCTTTCATCGAACTAAAGAGAGAGGGAAATTTCGTAAACTTCAGAAGAAACGAACATCGAATTCGTGACATCATGTCAGAACTATTTTGATTCACTGAGTTGTTAAATTTTAATATATGCCCGCTGTTATGCTTATGGCGATCGGGAATGTTCTAAAATATAAACTTTACTTTGATTTAACTTTACAGTTTGTGTTAGTGGCTTTCATTGCGTCGTGCATCAAAGACATCGAGCGATCCTTCGATACACAATATACGCAGATTTCATACTTTGCGTATCACAGACAACATATATTGTCTTAAAAGATGTGTTGTAGTGTATTGGAACTTTCACAAACAATGCAACATATTTGCATTGTTACCAAAAACATTTTACGTTATTCCTTCTGCTAGCTATGTTGCAAAACGAATACGTTCTTGTTAATAGCTTAGTATCTGTCGATCAGCCATCAGACGTGAGAAATTTTTAATGTCACGTAAAAGATTCACACTAGTATATAAATAGGATCAAAAGCAAACGTTGAAAACCGCAATCTATGAATATTTAAATAGATAATGAATGTTAGGAATAACTACCTAAATAAGTTGCACAATGCCTAGTAAATCTAGGCATTCTCGTTAGCTATCGTTTCAGCATGTCATTAGCTTTAACTTGTAAAGATTAAGAATTAATTGTTCAGGTCTCGGCGTTGTGTTTTGGCAGTGTATTTCGCTGATTCGACGCTGATGGTTTACTCGTAACGGCTGATGCGGAAGTTAGTGAAGTTTACTCGCCTCTATAACGTGTTTCTGTGATTGCGTTGCAGTCGAAGGTAATAGAGTTCAACATTCGATCAATCAAACAATTTTCCGCTCTAACTTAAATCAAATCTTTATTATGTTGACCCCTCTCTACTTATTTTAACCCAGTAACTTAGCTCTCTCCCCTCCCCCCTCCCCCCTCACACACACAGACCTCCCACCCCCACCCGGTTTCTATACCCAACCCAGCAGGAATGCCTTCAACTATATAAATTAAACAGTTCTAGCTGCTATGGACTCCGCCATGATTTTCTGGAAATTTCGGTTGGGAATTAAATGGATTGAAAAATCTGTTTTGAAATTGGCCAGTTGGCAGCATAATTGACAGCGTCTCTCTCAATCTACCACCCCCCCCCCCCCCACAATTTACACTATTGTTTTCTATTAATTAAATACTTATTAAGTGTTTATCTGCATTTGTACAGTCACGCAACGCTTCTTCTTCACAAAGAAGGAAGCATAACGGCACAACGGCCCCTCAATAGCTTACACAAATGTTAAACAGAGTTTTAAAAAAACGTTTCTTTAATTTGACAGATATAAACCGCAAAACGCGATACCTTACAAACGATATGAAGTCATATGTTGCGTGGCTTGCCTGCCTGTTTCTCTTGAATGTTGGTTCTCTGACTAAAGCACAAGGTATGTTGTATGAAGGATAATCTGCGAGGAGTGTAGGTACTGCTCTTTTCTGGTTAATGTGATCCAAGATTCTCCTGCTTTCATTTTGACAGTGCAGATACATGATTCTGCATATTTTTCCCATGTGGTAAGGTTGTGAATTTACCTTAGGGATACTGTTAGAAAGTTGCAATTTTGTTACAACGTACAGAGATGTTTGCATTAATGTGGTCCGTTGGCAGCATTTTTTTCACTGTCAAAAACTTTGTAATGTTGTTTACAGTCAACTCTCTTTTAACTGACACCTCTATAAGACGGACACCAAGTGTTCGTCCCATTCATGCCTTTTTTAGTCATTTTACTGGAACTAAACTCCCTACAAGACGGACACCTCTTTGAGAGTTGGAGCTGGTCCCGACAGTGTCCATCTTAGAAAGAGTTGACTGTACAACCTCATATCGCGGTCGAAAAACCCAAAACTACCACACACATCCATAGTGACTAAAGCCCGAATGGTCGCTCTACGCTTGCCCATTCTTTTTCACGGCTGCCTTAGATCAAGACGTCTCTCAACATATTACCTTCCTTTTAGGAGCTAAGTCATGGGGATTTTTGCAGATTTCTGGTCTAATAGTGTTCTGAAATTAGTGGTAGGCAACTAAACTGATAAAAAAAAAAACATTATCTTTGAACATCGGAAGGAAAATATAACCTTAATTTGAGGATAGAAATTAACCTACGCCTATGAATATTGATTTTTTGATGACGCTCGGAAACAACTTCAAAACGTTAGCCTAACAGTTGCAATCCGTTTCCATCCGAGCCATCCGCAGCCAAAGATGCTCGTTAACAGTTTCAGTGCTCTAATATAGCAATTTTTAATAAAAACGGACTATTGTTTTTAGGTTTCCTGGGACATAAATATAAATTTTGGCTGTTCAAAAATCTGGTTAAATCCGTGACATAGGCTGTGTTCACATTTAACCCGAAACATGTTTAGAATAAACATGTTTCAACGAAACATGTTTCACCTAAACATGCTTGTTATTGCATTGTTCACATTACGGTACGTAGGTGTGAGTTTCAACACGTTTCATGCCCCGGTTTTACGGTTCTTGCATAAATCTTTACACTTCCGAAAAATATTGCTCATCCTCAGTGTAAGAACCTGTGAAACTCACCGGTGACGTTAAACAAAGCACGACCAAGACAACAAAGAACCTCGAAACAATACAGAGCAGAAAAACGAAAGCTCAAAAACAAAGAAAAATATCACAGGTTCTTACACCGAGGTAAACCCAAAAATGTAGCTCCAAATTACAATAAAGTTTCCATTAAATCTTTGTCTTTCTGTCTATTTTCAAGCCCTCCGATGGAGCAGGGCTTTCAAGCGTTTAGCAAGAAATTTGTGAAGTTTTTGCATTGCAATGCTATACGCGCTTGTATCCGCTCTATCCATCACCGATAATTCCTGATCTATTTTTGGTCACATAGAAAGCCCAATTTTGAAGCTTTTGGGCACTCGACTCCTCACCGCATGTCCGCCATTTTTAACTTGTTTAGTCTGATCATGATTGAAACAACCTCGTGAGGTAGTTTCAATCATGATCAGACTAATCATGTTTCAATCATGATTCGCGCAATGCACTGCCTGATGAACACTTCTCACAACGCAACATGTTTCATTTGTGATCAGACTAATCATGTTTCGGCCTAGTGTGAATGCAGCTATAGTACCATGTTAAGTAGTCACACAAAAGAAAATACTGCTAATTAATATTGCAAGTAGTAGTTTTACATTGACTCGACACAAATACTGTAAACACAATAGAATCCGGCCCAATTTCTCAAACCTTCAAGGGAAACAAAACTTGCTTTAATTCGAGAAATTGGGAGGTTCGGTAACCGGGGGTAATTTACATAGAAGTGCTATCCATGCTGAAATATTTTTTTTTTTTTGTTGTTTTTTTTTTTTTGCTGACATTGTTCCAATCTGCTGTCATCCTACAGTCATCCGTGGCTTATCAGCCGACTTCGTAAACGCAATCTCTCTCAGAGTTACCTGGGATGCGGCTTCTCCCGAAGAAAACGTCACCGGATATGACGTCATTATCTCCAAGGAAAACGCGCAAGTGAGCCGTGTAAGGGCTGGTAATGACACGTCATCTGTTACAGTCCCCTCTCTGGACCAATGTAGTAACTATACCGTGAAAGTGGCCGCTAACTCGACAGCTGGACCTGGGAACTATACTACCTTTGAGTTCGTCACTCGCTGTGGTAAGTCGCTGGGACCGTTTGACGGCAGGGGGATTTAAGTAACAGTATGGCTGGCGGTACAAATAAATAGGCGCGCGAGGTCTAGAGCTCAGAGAGAAATAGAAGTAATCGAGGTGAAGTTTTCGTTTTATTTAAGTGTTTTAGGAAAACCGTCCGCCATTTTGGTTTGTTTGTCTGAGTCTTGTCTGAGTCGTGACGTCACTTGCGCGCTTCGCTATTGGCAGACATCCATTGTGTTCTACTGGGATTAGTTGTCTCATCGTTGGCCATTCGTTGGTAGACATCGATATCGCGCGTGTTACCTTTGAAATGGAACAAATGTATTCGTAACCTTTTTTTCAGATTCAAAATGCATAGACATATACTTTATGGTATATCCTTAAACAGTTAGTGTCAGTGTAATTATTAGATTAGGAAGTATGCCTTCCCGGGGAGGGGGTTGGGGGGGGGGGGGGTACTCACGTAAATTTCGGATAGGTGTGTGCTCCGTTCATAAACGCAGCACACACACACACACACAAGGATGAATAAAACGAAAATTGATACCCTTTTTAAGGCCTAAAAATGACACCCTATTTAAGGATCGAGAGCCTCAAAAACCATACCGTATCCCGCGGCACATACCTATATAGCCCATATATGATAATGCCCCCCCCCCCCCCCTCCTTCCCGGGTATGCCTTCCGTGCCGGGGAGGGGAATGAAGGGATGATATTAAGTAACTTTTTTGCTTACTTCACGCATACGGTTTTATGTAACAAATATCAAATATCAGTGTCGGTTGTCCCCTCAAGCTTTGTATGCGACTACTTGAAACGGGCCACTTGGGATAAAAGGCGGCCAATTAAGACGTGAACCGAGAACAAAGGATGGATCGTAAACAAACCAATAACGTTGAAGAATAGAAACAATAGTTCAACAACAAATTTGAAAACCCAACAAAGGGTTGTAACGTATTTATTCGGTTTTACAGTTAATAACAAAGCAAGTTTTCATGCTAAATTTTCGAGTAAAAATTAACTTTGCCGTCGAGAATGGGATCTGTAGAGTGTATACACTACATTGGGGTGGATAGTAGCAATTTCAGGTAAAACAGACTTTCAGTTGGTTACAAAATTTGTTGTAAAGCTGTTGTCTGGATAGCCATCTATTGTTCTCAATTAACGTTTTTGGTTGGTCAGCTTTTTTCCAAGTGACCGGGTTTGAGTAGCAGCACTGAAAAAATCGAGCTGCAAGTTTTTGGCGTTGAATTTTTAATCTGACTTTTTTATCCTTTTTCTTTCTTTATTAATTTGATTTTCGCAGTTTCACCTTCTATTGAGCCACAGTCACGAAAGGTCTTCATTTCGTCTGGGAAGCCCGCTCTTCTGCCGTGTGAATACAAAGGATTCCCTACTCCATCTGTTTACTGGACAGTGACTCACTCTGGTGTACCAACTAATGTCACACAGGAGAAAACAGAATCTCTACACACTATTGACAACCTTGGTAATGTCGTAGTTCAATTGTTGAAAGTTTTTGAGAACGGAACCCTGCACATTTCTGAAGTTGATCGTGCGGACAGTGCAGGGCAGTATCAGTGTACAGCGGTAAATCGTCTGGGAGTCGCGAACAGAGATGTCAAATTGACCGTGGTCGGAGGTAGGGCGGTTTTTTTTTTTTTTACTTAGCATTGTGTTATAAACTAGAAAAGATAACCCCTATATACGCGGGGCCTTCGTTTCGATCAAGCAACCGTTTGTTAAGGTGATTCCATTGAAAACGAATTTGTAGTCAAAAACTTTGCACAGTTGTTAATTACAACTAGTACATCAAATAATTGAATAAAAAGAGGGGGTCACCTTGCTTGTTTTGCGCTCTAAAGCTATAGTTTATAAGAAGTTTGCTAGTTTATAAAAGAATTTTCAAAAATCTAGACTTGGTTGATAGGCGCTCATTACATGCAGATTTTTTTATAGAAGTAAAATATGAATATCTTCCTTTAGTGACACAACAATGTCACATTAAAACGCCGAAATTTTGCCGAAAAAGCAAAAGAAATTGAATAAAAGGGCTATTGAAGCAACTATATGCTTCCATTGAAATATGTAAAAACGGAATTTAATGAAGATTCAATGAGAATATTTCAAAATCGAAAATCAAAAAATTCTTAAAACTTAGATATATCATAGGGAGTCGTTTTTTTTCCTTTAAAATTATGTAATAAAAAGGGGGGTCACCATGCTTATTTAAAAGAAAACGACCATTGATTACCCTGTCGAGCTTCTCTGCTCGTTATGTTCTGTGTGCACGCGCGCTCGTGCGCGCGCTAGATGGCGTAAATATTGTGCGCAGAAAGGATACGCAATGCAATTGACTAAAATCACGTTAAGTTTTACGAAAATTTTACAGTACCACAGTATAAGGTTCGTTCAGAATTGTAAAAGTCTTTACCTTACGGACCTTTAAATCGGGTACGAGTAGAACTTTTAAACCTACTTGTAGGGCTTGTGCTTTCGTTTTTTACATTTCACATCAATCTCTTACCGATAGTCTCCCTCAAATATCAGCAACATGGAGGAGTGAGGGCTTTGGAATCTTAAGTTACTGGATTAAATTCGATCGTACTCATACTCCGATCTAAAGGTCCCTATTTTTTCCACGAGCGCGCGTTGGATATGGGTTGATAGATGACCAATGAGGCGCGTAATCCAACGCGTGCTTTGGAATAATTGTTATGTTTAAACCACGAGATATCGGTAGGTCGCGCTAATTTTATTTTTTAAGGAAGAGACTGCGATACCATTTTGTCAACCGTGTTTGTCGGGATTGGTATAAGTAATGATTGGACTTTTTTGCCTGGAATCAAATGGGACACACGTGGCGCGTTTAATCGCGAGTATGACTACAGACAGAATTGAACGATATGAAGTCCTATTACCAATTAATCATTACTATAAAAAATTTGAGGGAAAAACAAGACAAAGAAAGGCTTTTCAACGATGTATGACCTCTATGACAAAATCATAAGAAAAGTGGTTTTTGAAAGGTTTTAGCAATATACGAAATGCGAGCATTTGCAGCAACCGAAATTTGTTATTGGTTTGTTATTGGACTCTAAAGCTACTTACGCTCCAACTTGGTGAAAAATAGAGCGTGCTAAAAACCAATCAGGCTGTGGCTGACATCCAATAAAACTCTGCAAATACATTTTTGAATGCTATTAGCCATTGTTCAGTACATTGTTCATTGTTCATTCATTGTTCATTGTTCAGTTATGGTTGCTTTCATAGGCAACTGCGGTACAAAAGCAACAAAAGAAAAACACAACCTCGTTCCCAGGGCTTTTCCCTTGGCGATTTGGTACGCCCGTGCCAAATCGCCAAGGGAAAAGCCCTGGGAACGAGGTTGAAAAAAACAGGGCAACGAAGGAAACAGAACAAAAAAGGAAAGCAAGGAAAGGAGAGTGAAGGGAGGAAGTAAAAGGAACTGAACCGCAGGTTCTTTTGCAGAAATCGTATTTTGAGGTCGGGTCTTGCAAGGTCTGACATGAATGACTCGCTACCACTGGAGAGAACAATAGAACAAACAACAGGAACAATGCCCCTAGCTATAGCCCCCCCCCCCCCCCCCTCCCGAAAATAACAACTGCAACACAAGAGGACCTGTATAATTACAAGGTTACAAGAGCTGCTACACTTCTGCTATTTTGAAGCCAGAATTTTTAAGACTTTTAACTAATTATTTCCTTGTTTCTGGCGCTCCAAAGGTGATGAACCCTTGTACCGCCTTTCATTTAAGGGGACTGTGTCATGGCTGAGCGAATTTTATTTTATTAAGTTTTGCCAAATACTCGCTATGAACTAAATGTTGTCAAAGAAATTACTTCTATGGATCTAAATGACAAAACTATAGCTTTATTGCAACCAAGTGTGTCTCCCGGGCGTTATAATTAAAAGTTACAAGCAAAGGAGACTAACTTTGAAAACTGTTCAGCCCAAAGATATTAAAAAAAAAAACCATAACGCAATCCGCTTCAATCTTCGTTACTTTTGGCCATCGGTATCTTCTGTTTATATAATGCCATAGAAAATACAGCCAATCAGAATACAGGAAAGCCGTTGTATATTCGACGGTATTCAACCCAACCTTCCCATAGTGCGCTGCGACTGTATTCTCGACGAAATTTAGTAAGTGTATTTTCTATGTCATGGTATAAAATAGTTACACAACACTTTCTCGTGGTATACTATGGAATATCCCACTTGTCACTTGTATTTTCTTGGCATACACACTCGCCTTAAGGCTCGTGTGTATACTGAGAAAATACAAGTGACTCGTGGGATATTCCATAGTATACCACTCGAAAGCGTTGCATAACTAGTATGTATTTGTTGTGTTATTGAAATGTCCCTTCGCTGTTGTAAGAGGTTATTTTCATATTTCACCAAATTTGATGGTGATTTCATATGACTAAATTTGGCTACAATCCGTGACACAGTCCCTTTAAGTCTCAGTCTTTGCCTCGATGCAACAATTTCTTGTGTCTTTTGTTGTAATTCATCGTCAATGTAATTTAATACGTTTTGCCTTGAAACCGTGGAGCATTTTGTGTTGTTAACTTTTTTATAGGTTACGTGACTGTGGAATTTGACATAAAGGTCATCTGGACCAACACTCTCCAAGAACATTTTGTTAACGGAACACTTGAGAGTTTCCTTGAACAGCAAGTTGCATCACAGGTTAGTGGAAGGAGAAGATTGTCTTAAATGAGCAAATGTCACGATATTTTATGTTATTTTCCTGGTGTATAAAAATACTCTCGAATTCAGTAAGGTTAAATTCAGTGAACAGATTTCATAATAGTTTTCTAAGGTAGAAAAATACCAAAAAACACCGAAACTATACAGCATGTAAACGACAAAACTGATTAAAGGGACTGTGTCACGGCTAAGTTAATTTTATGTTGTTAAATTTTCTCAAATATTCTCTATGAAACCAATTTTTTGCAAAGAATTTAATTATATGGTTCTAAATGACAAAACCATAGCTTCATTGCTGTCAAATGATTCTACCGGGCGTTATAATTTAAAGTTACCAGCAGACAAGATTATTTACTTTGAAAATTGTTCCGCCAGGCCATATTAAAAAACCCATATCGCGATCCGTTTCAATTTTCTAAACATTTGGCCATCCGTACCTTCTTTGCATTTGGTGTGTTATTTAAACATTCTTTCGCTGTTTTAAGAGGTTATTTTATATATTTGAACGAATTTGATGGTCATTTTCTATGCCTAAGTTTGGCTAAATTCTGTGACACGGTCCCTCAGTTAAACAAAACGTCAATTTTTTTTAAGATGTGCCCTCTGCGAAAAATATATTAAAAAACTGTGAAAAGATATCTGTGAAAAAAGGAGGACTAACGTAATATGTGAAGTGAAGAAAACAAAACTGCAATATACGACAAAAGTAGCTGGGATTCGTATCAAACATTTCAAGTGCAACTATGATCAAATTATCACCCCATGCAATTATGGCTTGTCATAGAGATGGCTTTAAACAAAAAGATTAATCAAATCAATAATCAAATACAAATGTAAACAGCCTAATTAATTGTAAATATTTTTAACTTTTAATACTTTTAATTTACACGACCCCACAAGCTGTAAGCTTTTATCCAAATCGTGTTTTTAAATAAAGGCAACTTACTTACTTACTTGCATTGCATGAAGTTTGAGTAGTGGAAATGGTAATATTGAAAGCGATATTCGATGCATTAAATCAACAGATTAAAGCCGATCTTAAAGATTGATTGTTACTTTGCTCCAAAAGAAAGGTTATCAGTTGATTGATTTTCCTAATTATCGGCTAGATCAGGTGCTAAGTCATTATGCTGTTTACCTAACAAATCACTGATATCATTTTTTTTTTTTTTCATTTCTGTGAGGTTTGTACACTGTGCAGTGTTTCTACTTTTTCCCCTCTCGCCTCCCGTTTTGCGCTGGCGACCAGTTCCTTCATCGCAGTGAAATTCGAAAAATAAAAGAAAAAGGGGGTTGTGGACAGTCTTTCAGTTTTTTATTTTCAATGAGAGTGTCTTGGCTCAGAAAACAACGCAAGAATCTTGTTTTAGTCAACGAGTGCTTTTTGCAACTTCAGGGTAACCCCGTTGGTAATGGATTTTAATTATTCTACTTCAGGCGAAAAAGTTCTTTCCAGGCCTCGAAGATGTACGTTTATTTTCCTTGGTGTCTTTGGAGCAAAGGTAAGACAAAAAAGAAAACAACAAAAACAAAATCCGTGGTTGAAAGTGTCCTTTCCATTCAAGACCGATTTAAACGTGCGCGAAAAGCATTCTCGTCCCAGAGCCGCTTGTCCATCTTAGCCAGTGGAGCCTATGCACGAGAAACAAGCGGCTCTTGGGATTCGTGATTCGATTGGCTAGATTTTAACAAAGGGAGTTTCAAATCTAGCCAACCAAATCAACCGTTTCTAACGCCCGTGTAAACATGTAATTTCTGACGTTTGAATGAATGAATTAGTCAGAAATTAATATTCTTACGGCACGTTTTAGAGGTTCGCGGGTTGTTATGGGATGTCTAGGTATATATAGGTTTTGGCGGGAGATTTAGGTCATTCTAGGTCGGTCAGTCCTTGCCTTCCTTGCTTTGTTTTTTATTTTAGTATTTTCTCACAGATTTTGTTCATTATTGTAAAATGTATTTACTGTATTACTGCACCCTTTCCTCGGGGTTTTTGTGCTGCTGCATTAGATGAGGAATACGTTTCCACTTATTTTTGGCCACTTATAAAGGGTGGTTTTTAGTGGTTTTCGTATCTGGCGTAGCACATCTTTAATTTTGATATTCTTGTAAATAGGAGTTGTTCTCCGCATAGCTCAAACGCTGTAATCAGATTATTTCTTTCATCGGATGTCTGATGAAATAGGAGTTGTTCTCCGCATAGCTCAAACGCTGTAATCAGATTATGACTTTCATCAGATGACTGGCTGACGCAACCTAAATAAACTTTCACATTGAATGTCTTGTGTAGTGTAGTCAGAATAGAGGGATTTTAATACAGTTTATTTGATTTGCTGTTCCTTTTGTTAAAATTCAGCTAACCACATCTTGTGACCCCAGAGCCCCTTGTTTCTCGTTCACAGGCTCCGCTGGCTAAGACGGACAGTGGCCCTGGGGACGTGAATATAATGCTTTTCGCGCACGTTTCATCGCGCAAAAAGCTAGTTAAAACTGTCCCAGCATGCGAGCCTTTGAATTTCCTCAAATAAAAATACTACGGTTTCCTTACTGGCTTGTTAAAACTGAATAAACTACGTTTTAACGTGAAACCTAATCTGGACCCGCTATTTTGCTTTTATGTCTCTATGGGAACCTAACAAAAGTTTCTCGTCGAACAATAATTTTTACTACACCGATCAAATTTTAAAAAGTTCTAACCAAAAATCTGAGTACTCATTTTTATCCGAGTATACTGTGCGTACCTGATGTTCGCCATGAATCATAAATAGAATCGTAATGACTTTTATTTTCTGTATGCCATGCAGCATTGTTTCAATGCAGCTTTGGGTGACCGCAGCTGCGACTGATGGAAATCCATCTGACAAAATAGAACAAGGAATCTTGAAGATTGCAGAATCGAAGGCGATTGGAATGCTTTCTCTAAAGAGTGTTATAATAAAGGGTGAGTGAAAAATATTTTTGCTTTTATATTCTCTTATTTTTATATACCCCCCCCCCCCCCCCCACCCCCGTCTCTCTTCCTCTGTCTATTAAGCCCCCTCTTTCCCTAGAAAGTAAATATTGATATTTCTGAACAAGGAAAAAGGCAGCTTTTGGTTTTTAAAGGTATTCATCCGCCGGGACTCGAACCCTGACCTCTGTGATACCGGTGCAGCACTTTAATTTTTCATCTTTCCCGGGTATATTACGAACCAATTTAATGACCAGCTCCCAGTTGGCTTGTTAGCTCAATTGGTTAGAGTGCTGCACCGGTATCGCAGAGGTCAGGGTTCGAGTCCCGGCAAGCCTAATTTTTCAGGCTTAATTTTAGCAACTGTTTAGGTTGTGTTCATAACTGCGAGGATCTTCTCTTCATTCAAAGTTCACTTTATTTCCCTTCTAAGAACCCTATCTGATATATAACACCCCCTCTCTACACTCCTACAGGTCTTGAAAAGAAACGAAAAATATACAAGCGAGAGAGCGTTTGTGTTAGTACTGATGCATTTAGTCATCACTTTGGTAAAGTAACACATGTTCTCATTCATTCTAGATGTGCGACCCCCTCCCCCCACGAATCTTAAAGCTGACGAGTACTATACACAAGCTACGCATGTCATTGTCACGTGGGAACTGCCACATCACCCGGAAGTGTACGAGGTTAGCGAATACACTGTACAAACTAGAGAGGCGCTTGAAACCAACGCTGACTTTCGCACTGAACAGACTGTGGAAGCGGATGTCACCGAAGTGAGGCTGACCGAGCTTGAACCGGACACTGAATACCAGGTGCGAGTTGTGGCTCATCGAAAAGATGTCCAGTTGACAGGAGAATCAGAATCGTTGGAAATTAAAACCAAGAAAGGTTTGTACCACTTTCTTCCTTAAAGGAGCTATGTCACGGGGATTTCGGCGATATTTTGGTCTAAAATGCTCTGAATTTAGTGGTAGGCAATAAAACCCACCTAAAGAACTTTATCTTTGGACATCTAAAGGAAGATTTAACCTTACTTTGCGGATAGAAATCAACCTACGGCTATAAATATCCTTTTTTTTTTTGATGACGCGCATAAACAACTTGAAAACGTTAGCCTAACGTTTTCAAGTTGCCGTCCATTTCCATCCGAGCCACCAGTAGCTAAAGATGCTCGTTAACTGTTTCTGTGATCTATCTATTTTTTTTTTTTATAAAAGGGGACTATTATTTTTAGGTTTCCTGCGACACAAATATAAATTTTGGCTGTTCAAAAATCTGGTAAAATCCGTGATCATGACATAGTCCCTTTAATCAAGATCAGAACTCTAACACGAAGCACGAACAGAAAGTGTCACTAGCTTCCTTTGCTATCATTGTTGCTTAGTAGCTCGTTTCCTGGAAACAAGTGTTGCATGGCACGTGATCGAAGAGCGGCTTTACAGGATCGGACGGGGGAAAGTAATTTAATTTGGTAAAAAAAAACGTAAAAATAAAAAAATATATAAAGAGTGCGTCGCTTTTGGCAATTAATCTCAAAATATATAAAAAAAACCTTGCACGATTCGCATTAACGAAGCAGTGAAAAAAACATTGCCCGAAGACTTCAGGATATAACGACGTATTAGGTTGCGTCGCACAATTCATGAAGTTGCTCAGCCGAACAAAAACGTGATGTAAAGTATCCAAGCGAAAACATGGTACTTGTAACCACGTTGATTAACTGGTAAATCAAGTTTCTCACAATTGTTTCTCCTGTTCTGACAGATCCTAAAGTTCTACAGATAATACTCGTTCTAGTTTTACCAATTGTGTTGGCCCTTGTCATTGTCGTTATACTCATTTTCATCAAGTGCCAAACCAGGCCTGAACCTGTTTACACCGAAAGGAGATTTACACTTGATGAAGTAAGTGAGGCACGGGTTTTCATTTGTTATTTTTGGATAGGTATAAGCTATAGCGATTCTTAACCCTCGGACGTACAAGCAAGGTGGGGGGGGATGGAACCCCTCCCCGGAGTTTTCGTTATATTAAGGCGTAGCGAGAGGCATCCACCCCCCCCCCCCCCCTTGTAAGTCCGAGGGTTAAACCCTGACTGTTTAAGGGAAGAAAATCGATAATTGATACCTTCAGGGTTTATCAAAAAGTCGTTTTTATTTCTTCCCCGTAGCATGAAAAGTTTGACGGGAAGTTCAGTATTATCAGATCATTTTTTTGTTTAGCTGGACGTTTCCCTGCTATGTCATGTCAAAAAGAAGCAGAATGCCTTTTTAAGGACGGAGAACCTCAAAAGCTATAAACTATCCCGTGGCGTGGTAGTCCCCCAGGGTATTAGTGTCCCACAATGGGGCATTACGCTGCAACATGTCCTTGCTTTGTTTTTCTGTCTGTGTACATAACTTGATTTTAAGTCTGATATATTTCCGTCCGATATGTCCATGTATTGTGTCCCTTCGTGTTGCAGATCCTTTCGGGAGCTCGAACTGACCAATCGAAGCCCGCGCAATTCCTTCAACATTTTACAAATGTCAAATGTTATTATCTCTTAATCGCATTCGAATCTTATTTAATGCAGTTACAAGGACAAAATCGAAGAACATATGGCCCTCCTACGGGCGATAGGAACATTTACGAAGATGGTCAACTTAGAGTAGTCCTGCCGCCTACTGACTTCCAGCGGCAATGGCCAGAAATCCCTAGGGACTTCCTCAAAATCGGCGAAGAGCTTGGGTCTGGCGCTTTTGGTGTCGTCAGGAAAGGATACCTGATGCGCAACAATAAAGTTATCGAATGCGCTGTCAAGATGTTAAAACGTAAGTGAACCTAAAGGAAAACTGAAATCACACAATTGACTAACGATCACAAGTTGTAAAAAGTCTGTTTTATCATAAATAAAATCAAATTTTCGGAAATTAGGGGATAACGGCAGTGTATTTTAATTTTTAAGATTTAAAAATTTTGATTTTGGTTCGTCGTAGCGTTCAAGAATCCGCAGGGCGTTAGTAACAAATTTTTTTCAACCAATACAAAATCAATTCCGGTTTTTGAAGACAATACGCTATGACGTCACTAACTTTAGCTAATGAGATCCTCATTCCTCTCCAAAATAGAGGACAAAAGCATGCAACCTATACTACTCAGGTGTTCTAAAAAAGGGCTACTACTTGCCAGCTTCTAAACAGAATTCGAATAGATGTGGCCTACAATACAATACATGCAATACATTACGGTAGAATTTATTTTTTTTGACAGCTTGTATTTCTTGAGGCTTTCCTGATAGTTCATGTTAGTTTTGTTAGTTTTAGGGATTTATGTTTAACAGTGTCTTAATTAATAGCTAGTATCCTACGCAGCCATTTGTTGCGTGACATCCCAAAAAACGACTGCGAAGGAGACTAAACAATAGCGTGACACAGCTCCTCTTACCTCCTTTTTTTGTCTTTTCCAGAGCACGGCACTGAACTCGAGTTACGTGACTTGTTTAACGAGCTCAATATCATGGCCTCGGTTGGCAATCATCCTAACGTTGTCAGCTTGATTGGCGCATGCTCAGATGATGGTGAGTGTAATCTACTCTTCATGTGATACCGAAACAGTGTTTCATCACATTTCCAAAGAAGAAAGTGGAAGATACGACGGGAAGCAGAATATATTTGACGAACTTCGTGGTGTTTGGAAATGAGATGGAACACTGTCTTGAGTGTATTGTATATCATTTAATGAAGAAATGAATCGTGAAAAACAATGCTTTTCATTCCCTTTGACTTGGTGAATTATTAGCTTTATGGACAACACATTTTGAAAACATTGGCAAAGGTTTTCAAATTTGTCGTTCAAAATTTGTCCTTATCTTTATCAGTCAAAACCATTCTTGGTTATTTTCGCCTTTTTATTACTCCTTTGTTGTGTTTCTATATTAGATTAGTAGAAACTCAGCTGCGTTCTATTGGAAACCCGCGAATATGATTGGTTCTCCCACTGTTTTCTATTTAACAATTAGATTATGAGCTCGAGATTTCTAGAAATCGAGAGCGAATAATCTAATTGTTTTAGTATAAATCTACTAGACGTTCAAAACTTAACAACAAGACAACTTCACCACATTGCATTGGCTTCTGTGTGCGCGTTTGCATTTCATTCACGATTTATTGAAACCGTTATATGCCCGAAACTGAAGGAAAAGCCAAGTTTTGTATTGTAAAATGACGATTGAAAGATGTACTGGCGTACAAGGGCCCTTGGAAGTCAATTTTTTTTTAAATTCGAAAACGTAAAAGATAAAAAAAAAGTTAAGCGAGTTGTTCGCAAGGAAGAAACCACATTGCACCGTTTAGCTTCTCGATAGCTCCTGCGTGCGCCTTTGCATTTCATTCACGATTAATTAAAACCGTCGTTTGCTCGAAATTGAACTAAAAGCCGGGTTTTCATTGTGAAATGACAATTTAAAGATAGACTGACTTACAAAGGCCCTTTGGAAGTCAAGTTGTTTTATATGGAGGAAAATTGAACGATAAGAAATTTATGAAAAGTTGAACGATTCGCCCGCAACCTTGAATTCGCATTCAATTTTGTTGTTTTATTAAAGTCTTATTGATGCATAAAAAAACTTGCAGGTCGAATCTGTTTAGCCTTTCTTTTACTGCTCCTCGATGGTACGATGAAACTGTGTTAGTTTGCAAAGACATTTTAAACTTTAATTCCACAAAATGTCTCGGTGAAACGCATCTCTGAATGTTATAAAATTATAGATTCACCCGCTTTTAAAAGCGTAAATGAATATTTATTGCTTTTTTTACCGTGTAAAATCTTCATTGCATATTTCGGTACAGTCTTTATCTTCTCCAACATCGCCTGGAATAGTAAATAATCCAAGTCCTGCTTTACGGTCAATTTAAAAGCGAAAAAGCGGCGACCATTCTGTTGACAACCGCACGCTGTTTCGCTACTCACCTTCTACAACAGAATAGATAGTGAGAAGCGTAGCCAATCAGAGAACAGCATTCGTGATAGAACGCTAGTAGATTTATACTAATCGCCGTTAGCATAACCACACTGACCTACTATTGGTAATCGCGCAATCTGATTGGCTACACAGGTGCCTACTATCGATCCGTAGAAGGCTCTCGGAGCGCGCGCTTAGTCTTCGCTGAATTTTATCAAACAAAACCTTCAATAAATCAATTTTAGCGATATTCTGAGTTTAATAGATCGGTCAGCGGATCGGTCTACCGGCTTTTGATAGTTGGCTCGGGGCTTCGCCCCTCGCCAACTATCAGCCGGTAGAAACCTCGAGCTTGCCGTCTAATTGTTAAATAGAAAACAGTCGCGCGCGCTCGTAGCTCTTTAAGCGGTAAACTTTCTTGATTTTTGTCTTCAAAGTGCACAAAATTGTACGGTTTGGACTGAAATCGTTTAGAGTTTCTACTGTAACAATTAGACTATTCGCCCTCGTTTTCTATGAGCGATAGTCAACTCATAGAAAACTCGGGCTCGTAGTCTAATTGTTAAAAAGAAATCAGAAAAATCACTTAATATACCATCACATTGCTCATTTAACGTGCCAGGTTTTCATAAGTACAAGCTCAGTTCTTTTCTCATTCAAAAGCGGTGTGAATTGTGGGAGGTAACTTCCTTTTTGTGGCAAAACGTCTTCCTTAAAATAATGTTAACGTTTCCTCCGTAGGTCCTCTGTGGGTTATAGTTAAGTTCGCTGAGAACGGGTGCTTGTTGGATTATGTCCGCAAGCACAAGAAGCCGGACTATGAAGATTATGTTAACACTGGAGAAAAGGCGGCAAAAGAAGAGTCTAAGGGAATAAGTTATGCTGAAAAACTGCGATTAGCATATGGCATTGCAATGGGAATGAATCATCTGGCAAAAGTAAAGGTAAGAAAAGCGTTTTATTTCCTTGTTTACAGGGTCTTGTACATCGTCTTGTCCTGAAGCGAGGTTCATGTACGTCCAACTCAGTTATTCACGTGTCTGACGGAGAAGCCGCCATCTTGGCCGGATTTGAACGCCAGGGAACACCTTGGAGTTTATATTTCAGGACCTTTTCAGTCTGCTTTTCAGTCTCCCTCCTTGAAGCGCATCAAAATAAAATGGCTATCATGCGCTTGAGTCACACCACGCAGTGGCGTCATCTATGCGTCTTCCCTTGATACTTGATTATAGGAATTACAGTAAAAACCCGCGAGTAAGACTTCCATTCACACAGCCCAGCGCAAAGCAAGAGAGCTGTCGTTAAGACTCTAATGGACCGAGCTAAGTGCATTCCATCAACAACCGCGCAAAGACAAAACGAGAAACAACGCGTTATTAATGACTTAAAAGCTAACGGTTATCCCGAGAGCTTCATCAAGTCAGCTGGCGAATCAAACAAAACAAACACGCAACCAAGAACCCAGGAGAATCCGAAGGCATACACGTCCATCCCGTATGTAAAAGGAGTTTCCGAGCGCGTTCGACGGATTTGAGCCGCGAAAACATCAAGACAGCGTTTAAATCAGTACGAACGTTAGGAAATATCTTCAAAAAGCCCAAGGACCGACCGAATAAAGATCGGTTGAAAGGAATTGTATACAAAGTGACTTGCAGGACATGCTCATTTGCATACGTTGGGGAAAGCAAAAGAAGCTGGAAATCGCGAGGAGCCGAACACAAGCCCGGAACAAACGGAAATATCACCTCCGCGATTAAACATCATGCAGAATTCGGCCACGACATACACAACGGGTTTTTTGCGGGTTTCAAAAACATCCTAAAGAAGAAATTCTCCAATCCAACAACACATGCCATCCCTTCACCAGAAGAACTTGTCCATATGTTTTTTTAACCCTATTCAGACCGGGCTTTTTTGGACCTTCTCTGACCGGGGGGGGGGCATCCAGAATATTTAAGCAATCACCATGAAACTTATAGCATGTATTGTACGTCCGAAACTCTTTCTTTTGGTATACGTCACGTGGAATGGTGACGTCACATCACGTGACAATAACATCATGATGTCAAAACAGCCGCCATCTTGGATCCGCCATCTTGGATTTCAATTTTTTCCCAAAATGCCAGAAAACCACCCAAAATCATTGCAAAGTACTCAAAATGAATAAAAATGTGCTTTAAACCCGTAAAAATGTAAAAATAATGCCATTTAAGTTGATTTTTATTAACAGAAACACGCACAATTACAAATTTGGGAAAACATGCCGGTCAAAATGCCGTTGCCATGGTGATGTCAAGTTCCTGACACATCATCCAACCCTACCAATTTGTTGCCAGATAAATTTTAGGAAAACTCAGAAAGTTTGGCAGCGTTTGGTTAAATCCTAAAAAAGTTATAAAAGTTCAAAGTCAGCGCGGGCCTCAAAAGCCCCCCCCCCGTTCTGAATAGGGTTAAATGGGCTGCGCCTCAGGAGCATTCCAACACTTACGCTGTACTTCCATTCATCAATGGTGTCACGCAACCACTAACAAGGATTCTCCGAATGCACGAGATTCAAGTTATTAATAAACCCCACAAGACATTACAACAAGAATTTCCATCCCCTAAATTTAGACAGACCAGTCGAACAACAACCAAATGTGGTGTACAAAATTCCTTGTGCTGATTGTGATTGGTGCTATGTGGGTGAAACCGGCCGTTGTTTTGAAACCCGCAAAAAAGAACATATCAGGATTCATGTAAAAACCTGTGCGAATGGCTCAAACATTGCGAAACATGCGTGGTCATTCGACCATCGCATAGAATTTGAAAACTCTAGTGTAATTGACAAAGGCTCTTTTCGTATTAGAAAAACTTTGGAAGCTTGGCACACCTCTGCTACTAAGCATGCTGACAATAACTCAAAGCCCATTCCAAGCCAATATAGATGCTTCCACCTAAGATGTCAGAGTGGCCTGCCATCAAGAAGAGCTTCCTTGGTCTGAAAGATTCTATTCTCAAAATCAGTTCATTATTTTCTTTTTATCGCACCTTTCTTGTATATATTTTATCCATTTTGTATTCAATTTTTTATCCGTCGAAGGCTGTAGAGCGACAGCCGAAAGCTCATTGTTTTTAATATTTTTAGCCAGTGAACGTTTGTTTTTATTATGTCTAATCCTGGCTGGGCTTCAATCTTTAATAAAATTTACAAACTAGGTAGCATTTTTATAAGAACCTATTTAGCCTCAAATTTGGAAACAGGTTCTCATTTTCTAAAAAATGATTACAAATGTTTACTTTTGAGAAATAAGTTTGGACAAAGCATTACTGTGCATGTTTATCATGTCATATCCTTAATGATTAGTAATTTACATAAGCACTTATGTGGTATGCAAATTTTATACCAGGAATAGGCCGAATACCACAAAAACTTCTATAATAATATTAAAAGTTTTTCTTCAGAAATAAGAACCTAAATTTGTGTTTATAACCGTATATGTAAGAACTTGTTTAGGCTAACCTGAAAATTAATAGGTTCTTACTCGCGGGTTTTTACTGTAACCAACAGGGCTCACCAAAACCCCCGTCCGGTCGTCCGGGACAAGTAGATTTTCCTGCCGGGCAAGTGACTTTTCATGCCCACTTCGGGGGGGCAAACCATCTATCAACTTCTAAGACAACGATTTTGAAACAAAGCAGTAAATTTAAGGCTTACTTGTCATTGGTAAACAAAGGTTATTAAATATTAATGTACTTTTACAATAACTAAATTAAATAATCTAAGTGATTAATTGACCGTTCGCAAGCCTGTAATACATTTTTTGGTTCTAATTTTCCATAGAATCAGCCACCCCAAAAATAGGGCAAAATAACAATTTCCTCGGTCTTTTTTGTTGTAATCCCAAGAAATATGGGCTTATAACTTCCATGTTTTGCAGATGTTTTAAATCACCCTATAATGCATTGCACAGTCCAAAAACCGTTGAACTGTACATCATGTATCCCTTATGGATTGTGTCTCTGGTAAGATTCTCCCTTACAGCTCCATTAAGGTTCATGTAAGGCATGGTAGATAGAGGTTGGGGGGGGGGGGTGCGCTGGGGGTGGTTGGTGGGTGGGGGTTTATGAATTATCAATAGGTTTGAGAACCTGGGCAAGGGGGGGGAAGTGCCCGGGCAAGCAGAATTTGATAGTTACTTGCCCCATGGGCAAGCTGGAATTCAAGTTTTTTTCGAGCCCTGTAAACAATCATAACGCGCGCAGTATTCCAGTTATTTTATCAGGGATATTGCTCATAATCTCTTACTTAAATAGTGAAGCCATGTCTCAATCTGGTGAACACATTAAATGTGTGCAGACTCTGCAACAGGGAAGCAGAGCCTTTGGCCGCTGACTACTGAAAGAGAGAAAGAGATACAAATTTGAATGACTCGCTACTCTTCGCAAAAACAATAGAACAAACAACAGGAACAATACCCCTAGCCCCAAAAACAATAGCAACTGCTGCACTGGAAAGCTGTTACACTACTGAATTAGAGGTTGGGAAGAGTTAAGCTATCAGATATCTTTCTTTCACTGATTATATTTTTTATTTTTGCCTGTAGTGCGTGCATCGTGACTTGGCCTGCAGGAACGTTTTGCTGGGAAAAAGCAACATTCCTATGGTGTCGGACTTTGGACTCGCACGTGATATCTACGTAAGCGGCGCGTACGAAACTACATCCGGGGTAAGATAGATTTTTTGATGGTGTTTTCTTGTTTGTATCAGTCATGTTTCTTGTGAATGCAGGTTGTCATTTACGTGGCTTAAGGCTTGTTTACACTTGGGAAAAGTTGTCCCTGATAGAAGAGTAACCTGCGATCAGGCTTTCTTTTTTTTTTCGCGTCGGAGGGAAGGCGAAAAAAAGGAAAGCCTGATACAATTACTTGTGAAGTCGTCTGCCGCCCCCTAATTAAAGTATCTGTCAACGTTGTCGAGAATGTCGGCGATGCCATCAGATAAGCGTGATTAGCGCCTTCAAATTATATTTTTACTCTCACAAACGTGTGTTTGAATAACCCTTTTCAACGAGCTGATCGGATGGTTTTTAAAATTTGTTTTCTGCAAAGGCTGATTTTGTGTAAGGCTCAGGTTAGACATTTCAAGGTTGTAGTTTTCGTCACTGGCACGATCGTCTGGCGTCTTTGGTGGTGTGATGTAATGATCTTCGACACCATTGGTGATAGATCACGCTGTTGCCGAATTCCATCGGAAGCACCGCCAAAACATATTTTCTTTCACAAACTATTCGTCGAATACACTCCCTTTGTTCGTCTTTAAATGTTTTGTGAACAAAACTAAAAGCTAGAAGAACTCGCTCTCTACTTCATTCCGCTCAACACCTGCCATGATAACAATCATCTACGCGTGATATTTTTGGACCGGAAATTAGACTTGAACTCAATTAGCCAATCAGGATAGAGTTTTAATGTTGCCTTTTGTTTTCTGACCAATCAGAAAAAAGTCCAGATTCTGGACTTTTTACAGACGACTCGACAAGTAATTATATATGGCGTTCATTTTTCCGTTGACCCCTCCGCCGCGAGAAAAATAACGCCTGATCGCAGGTTAATAGAGGAGTTACCCTCCATACCGAGCCACTCCAGGCGAAAGCGCTTTTTTATAAATTTGTTTAAAAATAGCTGCGAACCAAGAAATCACAAAGTTGGCTCAGAAGGAAGTGTAACCCTGAGCTAACCGCCGCCTGGTTAGCTCAGTTGGTAGAGCGCCGGACTGCTGTGCGGGAGGTCGTGGGTTCGAACCCCAGACCGGACCAACACTCAGGGTCTTAAAATAACTGAGGAGAATGTGCTCCCTTTGTAATGACATCTGCAAATGGTTAGACATTCTAGTCTTCTCGGAAAAGGACGATAAACCGTAGTTCCCGTCTCCTGTATTTACAGTCTTATAACAGGGGACGTTAAAGAACCCACACACTATTCGGAAAGAGTAGGGCACGAAGCTCCCGGTGTTGTGGTCTGGTGTACAGCGCATTTGAACATATACACATGAAAAATGCGCTATATGAATTCATTATCATTAGGTAGGATGACCCCGCGGGCGTTTTTTTTTTTTTTTTTTTTTTTTTTTTTTCATGTGAGCTCTTTGTCTATTATTGACTAGCCTTGGAGGGATAAGTTTGGCCATACAAAGCATGCGTGAAACCAGGGACCGGATGGGTAGTGGGGGCAATGTTTGGCTAGGTCAGAAGGGTCAACTTTTCTCATAAAAACGCTCTTTAAAAGATGGCTCGCTCGAGGAAGAGAGTGACGTTTCTTCCTAAAAACAGGCCCTAAGTCATTTGTGCCATCGCGCTGCAAACATTGCCAGCGAATAAAGCTGGTGAAACAATTACCTAACTAACACACACGAACAGAACCCCATGTCGCCCTATTAATTAAAGCTGAAAGCTCGAACACATATTTTAAAGTGTACGTATCATTTGATACCATCACGCATCATTCTACATTAGCTGTGGTTTGACTATTTTTGCAGGGTAAATTGCCGGTCAGGTGGATGGCTCTGGAATCGCTGCAAGATTACTCATATACCTCAGAAAGTGATGTGTGAGTATTTCGCAAAGAATACCGTAAAAACCCGCAGATAAGCCGCACCTTTTTTTCAAAAATCCTCGCTCGAAATCGAGGGTGCGGCTTATCTACAGGAACATTTGGAAAAGGTGCCGAAAATTATCGTGAATTGCCACTTTTATGGAAAATTAGTATTACATAAAACTACAAGGGAGTACTGGTCATTGCTTTTGCAAGTTTGACAGTCTCTGAAAGCTGTTTGCAGTGTCAACGATGGCCTATATTTTGAACTGAATAAATATTGATACACCACGAGCGAGAAAATCCCGGGGGGGGGGGGTTTTTTAATTTTTTTTGGGGGGGGCGCCCCCCCCGTTTTTTTTTTTTTTTTTTTTTTTTTAATTTTTTTTTTTTTTTTTTTTTTTTTTTTTTTTTTTTTTTTTAACCCCCCCCCCCCCCCGAGAAAATACCACAAGTATTCGCGTGGTAGATGCAGATCATGGCCTACTGTTTCTTCCCCGTTTTGCCCTTTGATTGGAGCCGTGTTCGAGTTGCATTCGATGGGAGACTTTAATAAAGCGTCTTGACTAAGAGCACAACACGATCATTCTGGTAAGCGATCGAGCGTGGACCTTTGGGATACGGACTCTATCGCGCCAAACAAGGCCACTTCGTCTCTCACATCTACATAAAATATATTAATTTGAAATGTGGCAAGCATATTATAAGTGTAGCAGCCCTCGTAAGCTTGTAATTCTACTGATCTTTAAGTGTAGCAGTTGCTTTTACAGTCGAAGCTCTCGTAAGCGGACACCGTCGGGACGCGAACAAAGTGTCCGTAACGGGAGCTGGCCGCTTACGATAATGGTTCTCGTTAGCGGCCAGTAGAGGTGTAGGGGAAAGATGGCCGCTAACGGGAGCTTGCCCAGCTAACAATAACCGGACAGACGTGGATGACGACAAAACAAACACTGTAATATAGTACTGTAATTACTGTAAAATCAAGTTCATTGATAAAAACAAGATACAGAGGTTGTTAATAAGATTTTCTGTGGAGTGTCTGCTTACGGGAGCTTAAAGTCTAAGTCGTAATCTCTGAAAGTGTCCGCGGCCGCTTACGGGAATGTCCGCTTATGAGAATGTAAAAAAACAGAGTTTGTATGGGAGTTAAATCGGGGGTTTCAAACAAGGCGGCCGTAAGTAGAGCTGTCCGTTAAGAGAGCTTTGACTGTATTTCTAGGGTTAGCGGCATTGTTCCTGTTGTTTGTTCTCTTGTCTATTGGTCTCTCGAACTGTAGAGAGTCATTCATGTAAGACCTTGGGAGAGATGCAGCCCGACCCAAGGATTTGATTTTATACTTCCTTTAAATACCCCCCCCCCCCCCTTATGTATTAATTCAGTTCTGATTGGTATGCTAATATATTTTGATCACTTCATGAAAATCGTAGCGAGCGAGTAATTTGTACTTATAAACATCGTTTCCTCTTTTCGTTACAGGTGGGCATTTGGTGTCGTTCTGTGGGAAATAGAAACCGGAGGTGAGACTTCTTCGTTTGCAAGTTGTAATTTTCCGGTAATAAGCCCTAGGCTTATACAACTTCGTAAGGGGTTTTGGGTAGGCTTATAAACGGAGGGGCTTATATCCGGGAGGGCTTATAAGTGGATTAAAAAACCTTTCAAAACGAGCCACGGCAGTGTGGATCGAAATAAGTTTTAAAGTTGAAAAGTCAATTAAGCAACATTAAAAATTTTAGCCCTGCTCAGTACTGTCATTCCGCAAAGAAAGGGCTTATATGCGTGGGGCTTTATATAACCGGATGCATTTTTTTTGTTTCCTGGTAGATGGGCCTTTAACCAGGGGCTTATAACCGGAATTTTACGGTATACAACTTATGCGCGCTGTGATTGGCTAATGGCATTTTGAGCGGCTCGGCTAATTGGCAAAACGCAAAAACAGCACGGCAAAAGGAGCCATATGAATAACTGCTTACGAGTATTATATTTCTTTACAGAAAATTATGGTACGTCAGTTGTTTGGTCACGTGACTTGACGTTTCTATGAGTACCACTTTTCAAGGAGAATTTTGCCTTAATTTGGTGTTTTAGACTTGTTTTTTTGTGAAGAATAATTCTAACTGTAACATCATAAACTCTCTTGTTCCTTGGCCATTTCAATTTGAAAAGAAATAAAATACAAACAGCGGCAAAAAACATAACACATAGACTACGCATGGTTTGAAAAAAGAATCTAAAACTAACTTGACATTTTGCATGCTACTACACGCCTCTTCGGTAGTGACGATTACAAAACAGCGAAGGATTTTAAAACGTAAAAATACAAAGCGAGGTACTTGTTTTTTTTCTCAAATCAATTTTGGTGAATTATCTGACATTTAAAAGTAAACCAAAATTTAAGTCAGTGGATCCAAGAAATCGAACTTTTCTTAAGTATGGCGTCATTTTTAGAGTGATATGACGTCACTACCGTGACCTTGATATTTCACCAGTTTTAGGACTTCAACAAGAATGGATTTATGATAGTAACTAAGGCGAATCAATAGTTCTTATTTGAACTAAAGATGGTTAAGCTAGTCGTGCTTCTTGAGGAAATTTCGTTTCCGCTCTGAACAAAAGTCTTGGGAAGGTTTCTTATTTGTCTCTACCCCTCCCCCCTCATTCAATGTCGTAGTATTCCAAGAGGCTTTCATCACACCATATGGTCTTTTAAAATGTTAAGTAATACTTCAACATTGATATGGGAGATAGAGGGCCCATAAACACTGTGCGTACCTAATAGATTAGACCTATTTAAAAGTTGTTGAAACCAAGGCGTTTATCCACAACCTTTCGAACGGTTATTGTCTGGAATGGGTTGTAGCCACGGCTTCCTAAGCTGAATTTTTTTTACATGTTTCTTTATCCTCAAGGTCAAGTTCCTTACGCTGCACTAGGAGGAATGGAGATTGTTGCCGCCTTACAACGAGGTGAACGATTGCAGAGGCCTGATGGATGTAGCGATGAAATGTACGTATTAAAGAACTGTAAATTGCTCGCATTTTTAACCTTAAACTGACGATAGCTATGATGTACTAAAAGCATGTTTTGACACTTAAAAGCTCTTTTTTTCTTCAAATCTTTATTTTAATTCTATATTTGTCACAGGCAAAGTAATCATGGTAAAGTAATGATCTATTCTGGACACAGACTCTTAGGCTATCCGATCTCTTAAGGATGAGTTGAAAAACATTGTCCTCTGAAATCGTGAGTGGTATCGATTGACTCTTAGCTGACAAGAACACGGATCGTGCCTGGCTAGGTATCGAGTCAAAATGCAGTTTTGTACGAGCCAAAAATGATTTAGACTTTTTTCTATTCTCAGTGACATGCGAAATCGACGAATCGCAAGAATACCCGTCATCTATGACTATCTATGGAAAATAGCTGTTGAGAGCATCTGATAGTTTTTCTCTCTTTTTGTAGATTTGACATCATGAAGAGCTGTTGGCACCCCAAGCCGTCAGAAAGACCGTCGTTTGGAGAGCTTGTACAGCTCATTGACAGCTTGCTGACAGCGGAAGCTGTAAGTAACAGACGCCTTGTATCATTCTGTGCCCCAATCCAGACTTTGATTGGTTGACAGCCAATGGTATATTTAGTAAATAAACCCCTTCAGGCGGCTGGTATATTGGGGAATAATGCCCGAGGCTGAAAGATTGTCGAAAAATGAACAGATGGCCGAGAAGCGAAGCTTCGAGGGCAACTGTGAATAACACAATTATTCTACTCGCGCTTGTTAGATATAAGATCGTTATAGCCAACTCGGCGTTGCGGGCTTCTTTTGCCATCCACCATCTCATATCCAAAGCGCGCGTAGAATAATTGTTAAAGTATTGCATTAAAACAACAACAACAACTTCATTTACCAGGGGGTGCATAACTAAACATCTGACTAGTTTAGCAAGCAATTTTTTCATCAAGCTTCTGAATGGACAGGAGCAAATATACGGTTATCTTAAAACGAGCGATTTGTAACTTCACGAGAAAGTGTGGAAGTATGAAAATATGTAGTTCTTCTGGCTCTCTAGGGTATCAGTTACTATTGCTTGGGGGGCTAGCTATAGGAGCATTGTTCCTGTTGTTTGTAAGGTTGCTCTTCTGAAGTGTAGCGCGTCATTTATATATGTAATGTTTAATAAATGAGCAGCAGTGTTTTATCAAGTTTTAAAACACGAGGCGAAGCCAGGTGTTTTTGACTTGATAAAATACGAACTGCGAATTTATTGAACGGCTTCAAAATCTTCTGATGTAGATCAACCCATTCTTGCACTAATATTTAGATTTGGGCTTATTTTGGCCTAAAAAATTGGACGTAAAGTTTAGCCGTGTCTTTTTCACATACAGCTATTTCAGTTAACGTTGTCCGGATCAAAGCTAAAAGACAAGACTGAAAGGCAGTATGGGTAGAAGAGAAGGCAACTGCGCGTGCTGAATACTAAAATATATAGTGACATGACAAACGCGAATTTGCACGTTTTCTATCTCTTTGTACATGTGAAACAAGGTGCTTTTGGCCACACTGAATTTTAGAAGAATTTTCAAAAGTCAAAGCTTAGCGACAGTGAAAGTAAAGCTACAGAAAGGCCTCCTGAGAAGAAAAACAAATTCGTGAATTCTCCGCGTGCGAAATACAAATTTGTGCATTTAATGAAGCTTATATGCAAATTTGTAGTGAATACCCAGAACGCCATACGGTATTGCCTAAAGACATTTATAAAACATTAATTTCTTTTGTTTTTTGTTTTTTTCTTTATGAATTATTAATGAGTTTTTAAAGTGGGACCTTGCGAGAGCTGCTACCGAACCCAACTTTCTCTCCTGTGTTTACGTCAAGCTATGTTAAAACGTGATTTATGTTATATTTCTTAAATATAACGACGTTGTCTTTTGACGCTGTATTGTAGGACTACCTGGAGGTGCAGCTGGACGAAGTACCAGCAGAGGAAGAGGAAAATGCCCCGTACGACGAGGTTCGCTTCAGTAGAATTCCGGAAGAATTTCTGTCCACTCCAGAAATACCTGTACAGGATTCACCGCGGGCCCAACCAGGCCTGGATGCTGAGGCTAACGATGACGTGGCTAACGGCCAGGTTGCTGGGCATGCTCATGAAAGCGATAAAGGCGCAGGAGCAGGAGAACACAGAGTTTTAATATGATTACGTTATCAAACCTTTCAACTTCACACTGTGTGTAGGAAATGGGACAATTCGATCGGGAGAAGTTTATAACTAAGCTGTATTCTTAAGTATAACACATGGCAAAATTAACATGCATTTTTTAGCGGTAAACAAAGCAGAAAAATGCCCCTAGATTCTAGCTACGATGTGTAGACGGAAAGTCGACTAGTGACACTGCATTTTTTTGCAGGCCATAAATATATATAGGACTAATAATGACTAGTGAAACATGTTCATTGAAAAACATGGTTTAACAAAATTGTGAATTAGGTCTATAAAGGGGTTATTAAATTAGTTTTTTTTGTTTGTTTTTTTTTTAAAATAAAAGAAGTTCGATTGTAATATACAGTCAACTCTTGCCTTGCGAACACCTCGCTATTACGGACACCCCGTTATTACGGACAGGAGTTTATGTCCCGGCGAATAAGAATTACTGAAAATAACTCTCGTCACTACGGACTTTCTCTAGTACGGACACCAAATGGTGGTCCCGAAGGCGAGCGTTATAGAGGGAGTTGACTGTAGTGCCCATTCGTTTTTTTTATTCTTTTCCTGATAAAAAGGATAGTCTAGCTATAGTATAACACTATTTCTATATTTAGAGAACTATTTTTCTTCATTTTTCCGATGTAAATATTAAGGCCATTGCCCCGAAATAGAACTAAACATAGATTTTCTACCAAACTTTGTCTACTTGTTGATCACCGTAAGGGGAAATAAAAAAAAGTGGGGCCCCAATCCCCATATTCGTTAAGGAGCAAAAGACCTTGTATTTACCATATAATCCTTAGTAATTTCTTTGCAAGTACTGGCAAAGTACACATTTCAAGTGATAATTTATTTTTCAAACATGGAATTGATTTGTTTTTGTTGTACAGAAAGAAGTTGATCGCTACATCCGAAATCTGTGAAAAAATTGATGGATCACCATACTCGTCTACGAGAAAGAGACGATTTATTTTTTCTCGCGGACTAAGTGGCAAAGAAAAAAAAACATTTTGTTTATGTGCGCGCGCTAATTACGCGTAAAATTCTGCGCAGAAAGGATGCGCAATGCAATACCTTAAGGGCAATGACCTTAAAGCCTGGTTTTCACTACCGACGCAAGCACAAGCGCAAAAATAACAGCTCTTTATTTCAGCGGTTGATTTTGATACACGTTTATCGAGATTGTTACCTGTCCCCTGGCGCCAAGTTAGCGCATAGGGCCTCAGATTGTTCGGAGGAGTGTAGACAAAAAAAGCAAAAAGGCACAAGCATGGACTCGAGTACGAAATAAATAGAGATGAATGCTTTTTCAAAAAATATCTATAACCCCAAATGTTTCGTTTTCCTCCTTTTTCTTGTAGTCGCTTTCGCTTTCTTCGTCACAAGAGTAGCGGAGACAACAACACTCGATCCCTGAGAGTTTCTGCGGCAATATTTGCAGAGAGTACGAAGTCGAGAACGAAGCCTTCTAACTAGTAGAAATTAAACATCGTATTCTTATGCTAATGTGCTTGTACTTATGTCGACGTTCGTTTTCATTTGGAACAAACTGCTTATGCTTGCGCTTGTGCTTGTGGTTGTGCTTGCGTCGCTAGTATGAACCCAGCGTAACAAAGATGTGTACAACATTTAACCCCATTTATCCCCAGGATAAGGCATTATGATGTAACGAAAGAGTGGATTATCACCTTACTTGACAGCGACCTGCTCTCCTCTGACCTCTTAGGTCGGCCTGGAGTACAACGCTAACGGGGATCTTAGTCGAATACCAGTTGGGTCAAAATAATTTTTCATGTTTACGTGTTTTGGGGGTCTGTGTTGTTCCCGATTTTCTTTTTTAGGACTTGCGCTCAGATGGAAACCCACGGGGTTTCTTTTTCATCATTCCTATTTACTGCAAATATATTTTCTGACCTCCAGCTTACACAAATACCGCTATTCGATCGCAGAGAAGGAACTCCTGAATTTGCTTTTTACGTAATTACACCAGCCACTATGCTATTTTACTTGCTTGAAGTTCCACTGTCTACCTCAGAACAAGAGTACAACAGGAACCATAAAACCACCAAGGTGAAATGGATAAAGTCAAGAATGACATTTTATATTTTTTTTTTTGAAGCGATGGCCCTTCGAATTCAGTGACATAAAAACAAAACAAAACAAACCCTATTTTAGTAACACAAAGAGCTTTACGGATTTTCCTACAAAGTGGCTACGCTGCACATGCGCACTTGACAAATAAGGTGAATCTCAGAAGTCTTTGATCATGATACAGATCGTAGTAGTCTTTAAAAGGGTTTTTATGCAAATGCTATGGCATACATGGTGTTATATTTTTATACTTCTGAAAATAAAACAATCACGATTATAAATAGTTGTTTTGTTTAATTGTTTTTACTTTCAAACTTGAAATACTTCTGGAGTCTTGGAGAGAAATAATTTTTATTATATACGTACTGAAATTTACTCACTAACTCACTCAAAAGCCGCAAAGAACATTTTCGTTCGCGAACCGATGTAAAGCAATCATTTAGGGCAGCATATTGACATCTTGGTACATTATTATTTCTTATTTGGTGACAAGTTCTTTATGGAACTCATGTTTTCTCAGAGCAGTGCTAGATTATTATGTCTTGTTTGGGTGGTGAGTTCCTTGTGAGACTCATGTTATCTCAGGGGACCATATTAACATCGTGCTACATTAATATGTCTTACTTGGGTGGTGAGTTACTTATGGAACTAATGTTATCACAGGGCGGCATATTGCTACGTCTTATTTGGGTGAATTCGTGCAACATTATTATTGTTTTTCGGCGGTGGGTTCCTTATGGAAATCATGTTATCAAAAGGCAACATATCGACCTCACGCTAGATTATTATGTTTTATTTGGGTGGCGAGTTACCTTTTGGAACTCATGTATCTCCGGGCTGCATATTGAGATCGTGCTGGATTATTATGTCTCATTTGGGTGATGAGTTCCTTATTTAACAAATATTATCAAACGGCAGCATATCTACCTAGCGCTAGATTATTATGTCTTATTTCGGTGATGAGTTCCCTTTTGGAACTCATGTTAACTCAGGCTGCATATTGAGATTGTGCTACATTATTATTTCTTAGTTAGGTGGTGAGTTAATTATGGAACTCATGTTATCTTAGGGAGCCATATTAACATCGTGCTACATTAATATGTCTTACTTGGGTGGTGAGTTACTTATGGAACTCATGTTATCACAGGGCTGCATGTTGACATCGTGCTAGATCAGGGGCGGATCCAGGATTTCAAAAGGGGGGGTGGATGGCAGACCATTAGGGCCTAACCCTAACCCTAACCCTAAGTGGCGGCAGACGGCGAAACGTGGCGTAACAACAACCAGACATGAGCGAGAGCTAACTTTTCTTTCTTTATTTATTTTCTATTTCAAATAAAGTGACATTTCGAATTTTTTTTACTGAAAAATGGGGGGTGGATATCCACCCTATCCACCCCCCCTGTATCCGCCCCTGTAGATTATTATGTCTTACTTGGGTGGTAAGTCCCTTATCGAACCCACGTTATCTCAGGGCGGTATATTTACCTAGCGCTAGATTATTATGTTTTATTTTGGTTGGTGAGTTTCCTTTTGGAACTCATGTTATCTCAGGGCTGCATATTGAGATCGTGCTACATTATCATGTCTTATTTAGGTGGTGAGTTCCTTATGGAACTCTCGTCATCTTAGGGCAGCATATTGACATCTTGAAACATTATTATGTCTTACTTGAGTGTCAAGTTCTTTATCGAACTCGTGTTATTTCTGGGAAGTATATCGTCCTCGTGCCAGATTATTATTATCTCTTATTTGGGAGGTGAGTTCCATATGGAACTCATGTTATCTCAGGGAACCATATTAACATCATCTTACATTAATGTCTTACTTGGGTGGTGAGTTACTTATGGAATTAATGTTATCTTAGGGTTGCGTATTGACATTGTGCAACATTGCTATGTCTCATTTGGGTGGTGGGTTCCTGATGAAGATCATGTCATCTCAAGACAACATATCGAACTCGCGCTAAAGAATTATGTCCTATTTGGGAGGTGAGTTCCATATGGAACTCATGTTATCTCAAGGAACCATATTAACATCGTGCTACATTATTATGTCTAACTTGGGTGGTTCGTTACTTATTGAACTAAAGTTATCTCAGGGCTGCATATTGGCATCGTGCAACACTATTGTGCCTTTTTGTTGGTGGGTTTCTTATGAAAATCAAGTTACAAAAGGCAACATATCGACCTTGCGGTAGATTATTATGTCTTATCTTGGTGGTGAGTTTCATGTGGAACTCATGTTATCTCAGGGCTGTATATTGACATCGTGCGACGTGTCATTTGGGTGGTAAGTGACTTATCGAACTCATATTATCTAAGGGAAGCATATCGATCTCGTGCTAGATTATAATATATATCTGGGTGGTCAGTTCTGTATGGAGCGCATGTTTTCTCAGGGCAGGATGTTGGGTCGTTTGGGAAATCGGCATTACTTTGATTTATCCTGTATCGTGGACCCGGCTCAGATAACGAACACGAGCATGTCGTTAATACTGTGGCCAGGTTAAGTGAAATGTCTCGCGACAGGTAGGTCTGAGCCTTTTCTCACCGACCGTACATGCTCACACACAACCGTCCATGCACTTTGTTGTTCAGCTGGGAGCAGACAAGTAATGTAGCAAAATTCAAAATCGCATGCCGACTACATTCTAAATTCATTCTCCACAATATATGCGAGAATTTTAAAAAAAGTAATTACTATTGCATTGAAATTAAAACACGTACACTTGCTTGCCATTCTGACCGAGTTGTCAAAGCGTGAGCATGGGCTCCCTGTGAAAACATTTAATACCATGAACCCATCGTCGGTTAAGCAGAAAGTGAAGCGAGTAAAGTACCAAACGCAACGAAGTGCGTGTACATGAATCTTTGGTGTCTTCCTGTAATGAAAATAACTCTAAAGTTAATCAAGTTAATCTTGTTTTTTTTGTTAGAACATATCAAACGATCTTGAACATTGTGCGATATTTTATTGGGTGAAACTTTTATAACATTGTGTACCACAACTAATATAAATTATTTTATGCTATGGCACATTTAATACATTATTACTTACGAATTCTGATAAGTACCCAGCTGCACAAGAATTGTGCAAAACTTGGTAATGAGATCTACTTCGTTTAATAGGCAGTTATTTCTATTTGAAAAAAATGAAGGTTTACCTAGGGCTTTCCACAAGTTGCTGGAGATTTCCCAAAAATTTGCCTAAAAGTTGCTGCAAAATTTAAAAAAGTTGCTTCTGATAATAAAGGTTGCTCGAAAGTTGCTCCCAAAAAATCCAGCACGCTGCTTCTATTTAAGAGAATTTCTCGAAATATATGCTTATTTTCCTTTTAGGGTTAGATTTTTAAGCAGTTGTCTGCCATTTTACAGAAAAAGAAGTATCTAAAAAACATATTAAGGGGAAGCTTTGTAAAATAACATGGTTTTCTTTATTAAACTGAGAAAAAGTCGTGAGATATCGATGACGTCATATCTCCTGGCGAGTTTTGTAATGTCCTAATGCAGAATGAGCCGACAGTTGAAACTTCTCCAGATGTTCCTCGAAAATCTTCGGCAAATTTCGTAAATCTTCGGAAACGTTCGTGTAGCCTTTGAACAACACTCAGATAATCTTCGGTGATCTTTTAATTTGGTCTGGAAATTGCTCAAAATGCAACAAGTCGCTCGAGAGGAAAATAGTTGCTCGAAGGGGAAAAAGTTGCTCGACATATGAAAATTTGCCAAAAAGTTGCCGAGCAACTTGTGGAAAGCCCTAGGTTTAGCTTAAAACGTGTTTTCGTTTGACATTTTGCTTGTCGCTCAGTGACCTCAGAGTATGAGAAAATCAAAAAATCCAGTTAGGCCACTTTTTCTTGTCGTTTTTATTACTGTAGAGATCTGTTCCCGATTTTCTTCAGTTTGAACACTAAGACACCATAAACCACATGAGCCGGTTTCTATTGATAGCCTAAAATGTCCAGAGAACGCTGACAAAATCAATTACACTCCCGGTAGATCGTAATTACTTAATTTGCTGCAATCCTCCTTTAAACCTGACTGCCAATCATTTTAATTATCACGCAGTAAATTCATCAGTAAACAATACAAATATACTGACTGTCATATTGGGATATTGAAATTTTCTAATATCACGCTTCTTCAGTTTTAAAGTTTTATATTATTCTACTAATAAATTTTCAAAGTTTATTTTTATTGTGTAAAACTAAGACTCGATGCTCCATGATTCCTTCAGGTAGTTTCATAGTAGATTTCCACTTCGTCAGGTTGAAAGTGGTAATAACTACCCGTTAAGAATGAGCGGGCAAAAGAGGATCCCTGACTGTAACCAGGTGGCGGGCTGTAATTGCGTCCAGGATCTGTGTAGGATATGGTGTTGGATGAGGCGTGGTCGTGAATGTAAATGTCGTAATTTCCAATTGTTGGCCCAGAGTTATAGCAAGTGTAGATGGATTCTTTCTTCCAAGTATAAACTCCTCCTGTTTGATATAGTTTCAGTGGCTGCCAACCAGGCTTGTTGACCAGTGAGAAAATAAATGCAGCTGAATCGTACCGATATCCACAACTGGAGCCTAATTGAAAAACACAGTGGAACAAATGTCAAACATTTACGATGCTTAAAGGATAAATGTGATACCGAGTAAATGCATTGTGTCTGTAATACAGGCAACAAATGCAAGGAATTGTTGGTTTACTTGTTATATTTCAAAAAACAATGTAATTCTATATCATCCAGGTGACAAACAAGTACAGTAGCTTGGATTTAAATACTAAAAGATGGTACAATAACATTTAACATTTTTATTTAGTTTACGCCTTAATTATAGCCAATGTAAATCACTCGCAACGCTTGGGGATCGCTCTTTTCATGTGGCCGCCCCTAAATTATGGAACGATCTTCCAAGTGAAATAAGAAACATGCCATCTCTGCAAAGTTTTAAGAAAGCCATCAAGACCTTTTTATTTTTAAAAGCTTTTTAATTGTACATTTCTTTTTATAGTCATATACATCTTTTTTAGCTTGTGAATTTAAATTTTAAATTTTTAGTTTTTTTTAACTATATTGTAATGCGCAATTGAAAATTTTTAAATTGATAATTGCGCAATATAAGTAAATTATTATTATTATTATTATTATTATTATTATTATTATTATTATTATTATTATTATTATTATTATTATTATGCAGTCACATGAAAATACAAAACAAAGACATTAATAACAAGAGAAAAACAGTAGTTCCCTTCTAGCTTTTATACCGTTGTTCAAAGATGTTGCTGAACGCTTGATGTCGTAGGCTTCTTTGTAGTAAATTCCAAATATCACCGCTGTCTATTAACTTTGTGTTAGCACGTACGGTTTGGGTGAGAAATTCTTTGTTCATTGCAGTAGAAGGTGGGTTGTTATTATTAGATGTTTACATATAGCTCTCTCTTTGTCCGTGATCGCATTTTCTTGTGTTCGGAAAGCAGGGTATCACATTTATCCTCTATCTCCTGAAACTATCAGCGGGTAATGGATTATGATGCTTAACATGGATATTTATGGACCGCTTCACATCGAACGCATTATATAAGTTAAATATGATTGGTGGACAACATTTTACAATAGTTCCTAAACTTCATACAGTACCTTAAAACTCTGTGCTAACCTGTTTTGCTGACATGTTGTACCGATATTAACCTTGAATGATACTGGAGTATTTGACTCGATAAGGGCATAGAAGTTAGTAGAATGTATTCCCGGCATGCAATTTTCATGAATCGCTCGCAATTAGATTTCTCAAGAATAATGCATTCTTTTTTATAGATCGAAAAAAAAAACACTTAAGGATTATACGATTCCGTAGCCAGTCAATCATTCAAGAAACATTTATAACATTTATACTCTCGCGGAGGATCTGAAGAAAAGGACCGACTTCAAGCAGTCTTGTTCAGCCTTGATGATGCTTGTAGAGTCAGGTTGGTGTCAGATTGGCAAATGAATAAGCACGGTGACTCTTGTACAAAAATAGAGGGGAAGTAGGTTAAAGCCGGTTTTTGGTTTCAGGTTCATTTTATATTAAGCCCTACTATTTTTGAATAAATTATAAAGTGAAGCTGGGTGATAGAATTATAAAAGTCGCATACATCCCCTGAGTTGTGCTAAGTGCCATTTAGAGTACCCCCACCCCTTCCCCTCCCTGTCCGCTCTTCTCTTGATGGAGTCGAAAAGTGACTGGCGAAAGTATATTTTTAGAACATCTTAATAGACCATTGGTAATAGGCTGAAGAAACGTTTTATTGCCTTTAAATAAAATTAACTATCTCTCTAAAGGGTGACGTACTCTAGACCAATCTTGCCTTAAAAATACCCTTTTCATACAGCATGCTAAAGGTAAGGGCCATTTTGTGTAGCTATATTTTTTACTTTTGAGTATGCGCATGTATTAAAGAAATTCATGTCACTTACTCCATGAGATGCTTATGTATCCGCCAAATATATACTGGCCAACACGTATGATTGTAATAGTCGGGCCTTTGTTGTCGCAATTAGTATGAAAAGTTGATACAGCCCAGCCATCCAGCGACGCTCGCCAACATCGTTTCCACTGAGAGGATACGCTTTGTGCAACCGGTTGTAACCAGTCGCTTAACAAGAACAAGAATTTTCTGCTATTTCCCACAATAGCCGAGTCTGATAATCCCTCTGAATTAGAACGGATAAAGAAAATACTGAGTAATGAAATAGTGAATTGTAACTTCCACTGACAAAACACGTGAGTTTTACAACGCATGGAAGAATTTATTTTCAGTCAATTTCCTATCGCAAATTCTAAAGGAATAGAATGAGAATTTGTTACCAATACAGTTAGTAAGAATTTCCGTGTTGAAAGCAAAAGCAAAAACCGCAGCCAGAACATCATCATCAACAATAAGACACACACGTGTAGGCATGGAGCTCCATCCCAACTGTGTTCTATACAAACTAAGGCACTGTCCACACTGACTCGGGTAAATTTGAAAACGGAAAAAGTTTGAAAACGCCGCGTAAAAATTTGACTATTTGACGTCAGCGTTTTCGAAAAGTCCCCGTTTCGCCCGTTTTCGCCCTACACACTACACCACATAGCCGACGTAATCAAATTTACCCAATTTACCCTACCGGCCATTTACTCAGCGTTTTTGGAAAGTCCCGTTTTCGGTGACCGAAGAAACCGTTTCAGTGTGGACGGTTGGCCCAACTGGGTGAAAAAAGATGCGTTTTCAAATTTAACTGGGTCAGTGTGCACGGGGCCTTAACAGCTAAACCAATTCAAATGGTAGGGTATATAAATCAGTTGCAAATACATAATCTGACTTACCTGCATAATATTTACGTATACACTCAAATCCATTTCCAGTGTAGCCTTGGTTACAGCTGCACGAGAATGAACCACGCGAATTTACACATGTGGCAAGCTGATGACACATCTCTCTGTCGCACTCATTAAGGTCTGTTGAGTAAACAAAAAAAACCTAAAAGTAAAACACGGTTTCAGAAATTCCAGATAATCTTAGAAGACTATCGAATGAGAAAACACTAAACGTTATCCGTGTATGTGGACACATTCTGTAATTTTTCCGACTTTTATTTTGATCCATTTCCAAAATGAGCCATGTAGTATCTGATCACTTGTTTGCTTGGTCATTCTCACCCACTAGCTCATTCACTCCCTCGCTTCCTTAATTTCTCACTTGATTTTTCGCTTAATCACTCCACCTTTTTTTTCGGCCGCGTTGGTACTTTATGTATTTATATTTTACTTATTTTTTAATTATTATTTATCAAGTATTAATTCATTTATCTCCTACCTTTCTTACAAGTATACTGATGACAGTCGCTACACTTCACGTCATTCCACTCGTAGTTCAACTTCAAACCAAGGGCGTGAACACAATCTTCTTCTCTGAAATTATTAGGCTGGTTCCTCGCCCAAGCTGTAAAGTTCGCCCGTCCAACATCCGCCCAAGTAAAGTCACCTTCTGTTGATCTGTCGTTCAATCCCAGCCACGATTTCTCGCCATTATGTCTGTGTTGGATGTAGACATTTTCCTCATTGTTGTTCACATCAACAAGAGCGGAGATTTTGTGTTGACATTTTGATTGTGCATTGGTCCAGTTTGTGCAGGTTTCGCTCGTGAAGTAGCAGAAGCCTTTAAAATAACTCCATCCAGGTTCACAAATATCTGCACAAATATCAAATGCTTGTTAGCACTTTTTGTTCGCGATAAGAGAATTATTAGGGTTGGCTAAATTCTTTGGTTGTATTTAAAAATGATTTAATATACAGTCAACTCTCACTATAACGGACACCTTCGGGACTACAATTTGGTGTCCGCAATAGTGAAAGTCAATAGTAGCGGGAGTTATTTCAGTAATTCTTATCCGCCGGGCTTCAACTCCTGTCCGTAATAATGGGGTGTTCGTAATAGCGAAGTGTCCGCAAGGCGGGATTTTACTGTATTTACACACTCGGGATATCATTGGCATATCGGGAAACCTTTTTCTATGATACCATTTTCTCAAAACGGTTTGCATGTAAACTGCGAACTGCGGACTAATGGTTCTGTAATAGCCACTGGTCTTGCTACATATTTTGTGTTTTTGTGCATTTCACTCAAATCACATCTTATCCTCATCACACCTTATTCGCGTCTTGCCCACATCTTATATTTTGGACTGCAACAGCGAATCAGAGGCACGATACAAATCTCTATAATCTATATAAATGTTTTTTTCGACCTCATTGTCATTTTCATGTGCTGTTATCATTCTTGATTTGGTCTTCAAAGACCAGTCCCAAATATTGCTAATATTTGATAATACCATCCGTTATGTTCTATTTACTAACCTGTAAGGACCGCATAACTCACTGACACTGGATCATATCCGGTCTCGTACAATTCTTTAACACAGGCTCTAAATCCAGAGGCGTTCATGTTCTGAAAATTAAATGCCATACTATCTTAATAACTAAAGTCGTGATTTACACCATTTGGGTAATGTGGAAAATGAGAAATACCGTAGAAAATCCAGACTTATATTTTGAAAGATAGGAACGAGAAATCTGTTGTTCCCACACTTACTAAAACATCACTTTTTGTGGACAGTTGATACTAGCGAACGCAAATAAAACTCCTGCTTGCCAGCAGAAAGGTTGCAGATAATGAAGGATTTTTTTAAAGTTAGTGGGTCAAACTAATATTTTTTAGTTTTGTTAATTATTTGAATTATATTTAGCAACAAACGACACAATCATGTCTGTGTTTCCTTTGTTTCCTCTCGAATGATCTCTGGGCGACAAAGGGTAAACATTGCGCATAATGGCTTCCTTGCTCATGGTTGTACTTTGTGCTTTCGTTTTAAAATTGTTTGCTCGATAATTTAATCAATTTTACATGCCGTATTGCTCTGGAAAGGCGACAAACCTCGATCCACGTGGTAATACCGTTGTGAACTGGTGCTGAGTTTCCGCTGGCCGTTGTGCTGTGATTGGCTGATATCAGGACTGAAGGCGTTATGTTATAACTTCGTGTAAATTGCACGAACTGTAAAATAAAACAAAATACCATAATTACTGCACAAAATCGCCACCCCTTTGTTAAACCCCAGCGCCCTTTAGATGGTAAGTACGACAGTCTACTGCAACAGAAAGGAAATTTGTTTTGAGGCCCAAGGAAAAAGGTTTAAAATAGAAATGCAATGAGCTGTTTTCAGTCATCTGAACATTTATTCACATTTCAAATTGCTCACAAACATATCGTACAAAATTGATAAGTAATAATAATAATAATAATAATAATAATAATAATAATAATAATAATAATAATAATAATTATCATCATCATCATCATCATCATCGGTTTTGTTGGAAATAATTCAAATATAGATGTTTCTGTATCTACAAATGTCTCTTGTTACCCAAAGAATATTTGTATTTTTACCTCACAGTAAGCGTTGTTGTTTTCATCTGTTGGTGGGTTTGTGTTTGGAAAGTTGACAGAGCCATGTTCAGTGAAGAGTGGCTTGTGTAGTTTAGAAAACGCCAACCAGTTCTACAAATAAAGTGTCGACATAGCATGAAATGGTTTGATTTCCTCGTGAATTTCAATCCGCTAGATATTCTAATTTAAATTAACGATACTGTAAATAAAAAGGAAGAAGCGTCAAGCCATTAAACCAAACATAATCTATGTCACCACAGGGTAACCAGACTAGGAATACCCAACTACGGTATTGAGGTTTAACTAGAAAAGCAAATGTTGCAATTTTGGTGTTTTATGAGAGGGTCAATCAGACTTTGTTTATTATTTTTGTTCCAGATAGTTTCGAAAAATAAATAAAATATTTGAACACATACCACATTAATATCTTCATGTTTTCCATCGAAGTTTTGCAATTCTCGGAGACAGACTTGAAATGCGTCCTTGGTAACATCCTCTGTCCAGATCAGCGCGGCATCATACTTCTCACCGGTCCTTAGATGTTCTGACGTCACAAGAACTACAGGCGCCTCCTTAAACTTGTTCTGCAATCAAAAAACAGAGACATTTTTCGTCAAACGATTATCGGCGACTATTCTTACGAAAATTAACTCTATCACTGAAAAAAGAATGAGCAGCTTCTAAGACCGATTATATGTTTTCCCTTCAGTTACCTTTGGAAACGTCACATCTTCGCAATTTGTTCCAGACCACCATTTATTAATGTTGATTATTCCCGTCATTACTTCGAGCGATGCTCCTTGATATGCCAGCCAATCCACAGTCGCAAATGGATTAAAGTTGTTTCCATTTCTCCCAGATTGCATGGCGCAGACTGTAAAGTTCCGTGTATTCACACTTTCCGTCCACGAGGTGATAGCGTGGTGAACTGATGTAGAGTCATTTAAGTTCATGTGATTCAGTGTTATTTGTACATGAACTTGTTTATCCGGGTAGAACCGGTATGGTGGGAATACCACTGTCTTGCAGCTTGAGTCAGACCATCTGGGAACTCGAAGAAGCTTTACACGGCCATGCGCAATTGGAAAGCCTGTTTTTGAATAGAAATTAAAGTTTAAATTAAGCTACAAACCTCATCACATCACATCCGTTCCACTACACATAGTACCAATTTGATCACTGACAAGACTGTATATGCAATTCACACTCACGTGAAAATTTTACCTTCGATATAAGTTTAAAGTATTCTTCTTTAAGAATTTAGAACCTGTAAGCTGTATCGTGATAACTGTTCACTTACCCTCACAGCTTCCTGGGTGATAAACGGTATTATTGTCAAGTCCCTTACAGAAGCTAAGCTCGTAAAGACATTTGTTGTCGTATGTTGTACCATTCGCGGTACACACTGGATCCTGATAAGAAGGGCAGTCTTCGTTACACACACAGCGAGCTTCATGTGCACTGTAGGTTTTACAGACACCAAACGATTCACAGACTACGCCCAAACATGGATTCAAGTCTGTAAATAGAAAATTAAGGGAAATTCATTTTGAGCTTGCTTAAAAATCAATGAAATGAATTAATAATAGTTGTCTGCTGCATAGATCGGAAAATCGATCTCTCCTAGTCGTTTCATTATCGGCATTGGAAACTTATCATAACCATGAAAAGATATCATAATTCAATTAATTACCAACCTCCAATCACAACATAGCTGACAGTCAGAGGGTCGTGCTGACTTCCTGCACCGGTGAGGTCCTTTACACAAATTCTCATGGATGTCAGGCGAACCTCCTATAAAGAAAAGGACAACGTTTTCAGTAAATTGTGGCAATTTCAAGGTAGGAGAATAATTTGGACTCTTTTTTGTATTTTTATTATTTTTATTAGTTTCCAAAAAATACATACAATGTTTAAGTTAGAACACTACTACAAACAATGCAAAAAATATAATAAAATAAAATACAATATTTTAATTACCACACTATAAACTACTTTACTAAACTATAACAGACACTACAAATACTACAAAATTAATCGGTGTTTACACAAGGTCCTCAGTTCATTTATCTGTTTTAAATGTTATTTTACAATTCTATTATTAATTAATTAATTTGCGGCTAACGGTACAGGATTGCATACTAATTTATTTTTATACTTGCTCCATCTCTTTTTGTGAGCTGACAACTTATTGTTGGATTTTGATATCATTGCCTCTATTTGGTAAATCAATATTCTAATAGTAAACTAATAAAATGTGGTTAACAAATAACTCATCCACGCACTTTAGAATGCCAAACATTATATCTTTGTCAGAAGGTTGTTTAATCTTTATGTCCAGATTTTCAAGCCATTTGATAGTAATTTGGACTCAATAAAGTCGGTTCTATCAAGCGTCATGTAAGCTTTTGAACTTATTAAAAGAGTCGGAAACCTTACCTCAACCCAGGCTGTTATAATGTTATTCTCCGGCGAAATATGACTTTTCACTTGTCGATCATATTGATGACCGACAGAGACTAGCACAGCCGGGGACTTATAAAAAGTTGTGTTGTACTGAACTTCCTGAAGAAAAAAGAAAAAATACCGTTGAATTCCTGAAATAACCCCTTCCCGAAAATCCCCTACTCCCCCCCATGCTACTCCCCCCCCCCCACCATCGTCCAAATCTCGTCTCTCGAAATCATTTCTGAAATAAGCCCTTCCGAATATAAGCAGATTGGCTTACTTTTAGATTAAACTTTTTCACCTCTCACATTGTGAGAGAATGTTTGAAAAGACTAAAAGGCATTTTTGGATTTTATCCAATATGTTTAGAGAGCTACATTATATTATAGTCAGTCGCATATCACGTTAAAACTGAAACCTAAAACATTTTTAAAGGTAAACTTACATAAAAAAGCTCTTTGTATGTAAGCCCTACGGAATATAAGTGCTCCTAAAGGGATGATGAGAAAATCTAAACCCAGTGCTTATTTCCACGATTTTCATGTTTTAAGAAACCACGTGATTTAGGAAAATGCATTTTTAATTTAATGAGTAATAACGAAAAGGCCTCCATTTCAGTTTTGGGATGATGTTATTGAAGTTACTTACGTGACAAAAGCCATAATTATTGCCCGCGGTGGGACTGCCGCTGTTGGGGAAGTAGACTTCCCCTGTCCTTGTTAAATTTAATTCGGACCCATTGCCGGTGAATGCGAACCAGTCCTGGGAAGAAAGAATTAGACAACACGAAATTAAAAATAACAAGCTAGCTACCTATTGGCAGGCAATTGTACTGTTTATTAAGTGTTCACAGGGAATGACGAGATTTAGAAACTGTTATAAAGTAATATAAGCTCGTGTAAACGTATACCTGTACACTATATTACATTGCAATTCCTGTATCTTGATTGGTTCGCAGGCCATGGTATATTACTTTTTATTAAGAACTAGCAATGGTATATTGCAATTCCTGAGTTTTGATTGGTTGACAGACAATGGTATATGAGCTCCTATACTATTGACCACAAAAATGGTAGCCGATACGCGTCAACGGAAACAGCTGGGGATGTTTGATTACTGCAATTATTTGAGCGTTTTAACTCGCGCTTGTTGGATATGACATATGTAATAGTTGTTAATTATTCGAAGCTATTATTCCGTATATTAAGCATTCACCATTATCTTTAAAATGGTTAAAACATTTTAACTTGAGTGATCGAAAATTTGACAAGTCGTGTACCCACCACAATAGTATTTTGGTGTTTGCCGTCAAACACCAAGAACTCTCGGATGCACACTTCAAAACTTTCGGGTTTTACATTCTCCAGCCAGACGTACATAGCGTCATCAGGCTTTGTGTCACGTGTGTACTTAGCTGAGACAAACACAGAAGGTCTTTCACCAAAGCTCTGCAATGTGTTCATAAAATAAAATGTGTGACAATTAAGAGACATTTTCGTGATAAATATAATACCTGTAACAAATCATGCCATCTTACCTGAGAAAATGTAACTTTCTCGCATTTAGTTTCTGTTGTCCAAATGCCATTAAAACTAACACTTCCATGTGTCAATTGTGGTTGATCTTGAAAAGCCAGCCAATTAAGGATTCCAGTTCCATTTGTTCCAATGCCTGACTCACGTGCACACACCTTGAACCCACGTGTACTGACTGATTCAACCCACACAGCAGCAGGCGAGTGTACACGTGAAAACTGCTCACCATGGCTCAATGTTACATGTACTTGAAACTTAAAAGAGTAAGATACGAAAATGTCTTAGTGCCTTCTCTCTCACTTGAAATGTTGTAGTTTTAAACCGTTTCGTTTGTATTAAATTGGTTTCTGGCTTGGTGGACATGGAAAAACCTGAATGTTTGCCAGGAGTTAGGGGAAAGCATTACAAGAGCAAGCAAACATCTAATGATGTGTTTCGTTTTTCCATCCCTGACCTCGATAAACTAAAGACTGTGCAATTAAAAAAGTTGTTACATTTCGCGTTAGACAGTTGTTACGTCAAAAGTTGTTACATTTCGCGTTGATGTTACATTTTGCGTTAGTTTTTACATTTTGCGGCATAAGAAGGCATGCAAAATCAACCAACCAAGATTGGGTTTCACCTTGCCTGCCGGTCTTTCAAAGGACTTTTAATTTTTTATACATTACGCTATACGTACCGTTCCTGATCCACTGAATGTAAATGGAAATGCAACGTTTCCACAACGCGGCAGCCGACAATGTTGAGAACATCCACTGCTGCAGCCCCTGTCCTGCAGAGACTGTGACATATTAAGTTTGCCAATCTGCAGGGAAGATCCTTTTAGGAGAAAAACAACAAATCGCGATGATAGTGTTAGAAGTCCTAGGGGTACTGTCGATGTTTTGCATAAAGAACTTTAGAAAATAATAACTGGGAAAACGGGTCCAAAAGCGCGTTTTTGGAAAGAGACATAAGGAAGACTACTTTGTTGGGAACAAGGGAACATGCGCCCCCCCCCCCCCCCCGCCCCGGGGGACCTGTGTTCAAGTTGTTATGTCGAGCTATTAAGGAGTAATCTTCATTTACCAGCAAACTTAGTTTTTCACGTTAGTTAATCTCTGTTAAAAAAGCTAGAATGTGGCGTCGCAAGAAAATAGGGCGACAAAGTTGAGTCAGGACATTTCTCTTAACTTACCGTGACCAATTCGACGTTAATACAGGTCCTTAAATTGCTTTCTACTTGAAAAAATAACAAAACAAGCGCAATCCTTAAGTTGGGTATTTTAGGCATATTTCACGACTTTTTTTAAATCTGTAGCCAAGCATTTCTAATCACACAGAGACAGAAAAGCTTGAAATTATTTACTACTTGGTGGAAGCAATTTTGCGCAAGAGACGTTATTTTCTCTATTGACGTCATGATAACAGGGGGCGGCACGTGTCGACAAGGTCAGGTTTAATAAATAAAAAGTATGTAATCAGTATAATGATTGAGAAATTTTCAGCTGTAGCTAAAATAAAAAACATAAAGTCTCTATAAAATTTATCGAAGAGTATTCTTATATCGAGTATAAAATTTGACCAGCATCGCGATCGGGAAGCTGCGAACTTTAATATCTTCCTACACATCTTGTGAAAAGGGAGTGGAAGCAAAGACTTGTCGGCTTTTGTGTGGCTGTCGATCAATGTGATTGGCACCACCAATTTGGTGAGTTATCATATGATCAGTGTGATAAGATGACTGAGTATTTTTCCTGTTCAACTGTGTCAATCAATCAATCGATCAATCAATGAACAGAAATCTTGTGCACACAACAAATGCCGTAGATTTGTAGGTCAGGTAAAGTCCTTTTAAAAGCAATGAAATGTGCATCACAGAATGAATAAGGATTTTTATGTAAACAATTTGAAAGTCCTTATCCGAGTTTAAAACATAAATGGCTTGTGGAGATAGCAAGCTTGAACCTGTTGTGTAAGTTTTTCCAGCGGATTTTCAACCAGGTTTAACTCATTATTAGTAAGACGAATCAGTGAAGGCAAGGAAGAGAAATTCAGATAATTTACAATATTTAAAGTAAATCTTGCCACCGAAAATAATTATGAACTGAATTCATAAAGCTGCGCAAACAAGAACTAGATTTATTTGTGACTGTGTATCATCATGTGCATGCCATGCTGTTTCAATAAGATGTGATAACCAAAACTGTGACAAGGTCACCTCTGTTAATGCGTGTTTCTAAACTAAACAACCGTAATCACGAAAAGGGAGGATTATATCTTATATAAGCATATATTGAACCAAATCAACCATAGAATAACAAACGCGCTATGGCATGAAAACATAATCTATTTTTGCCTTTGCTCACAGTCACGGAGATAGAGAATTTTATAGTTAATGTTTTCGTCGCAGAGCAGCTACTTGTCCAGCACCGTTATTTTCCGCCAGTTCCATGCAGTGATTTTAGAGGCTTGAGAGGCTTGAGAATTGTGACTTAGATAACGGTACTCTACGTTCGAATGCTGTGTTTTGGTTTCTCTTATTTCTTCACCGTCGTTACATGGCCGAAAGGGTGGTAAAAATGGCAGTTAAATTCATTCACCATTGATGGCATTAATATGGGGGCGTGACGACAAGTTTTAGGTGTTGTAAATAAGGAGTAAACTTCGATTAAAATACAATTATGAATAATTTTCATAATGTATCTGAAGAATAAACAATTAGGCCCTATACAATTAAACGAAGATTGTTTTGAGATTCCAGAAAAGAAAACTCTTTCAAAAAGTTTAACCTTACGTTTTTTATGGAAGCAATTCTGGGGAAGAGGCGATATTTTCTCCGGCTATCGACATCCATGACAAAAGGGGGCGTGCACGTGCTGACACGATCAGGTTCAATAAATAAGATGTTGCAACAGAATTATTGGAAGAGTTCAGCTGTAGCTGAAATAAAAAAAAAATCATTTAGTCTCCATAAAATTTATTGAACAGTCATCGTAGATCCAGCATAAATTTGACCAGTCACGATCGAGAAGCTGTAACCTTATTTCACGCCATTTTTTTTCTAAATCTGTTCCCAAACATTTTTACTCAAGCAAAAAAGCTTGAAATGATTTACTACTTGGTGGAAGCAATTTTGCGCAAGAGACCTTATTTTCTCTATTGACGTCATGACAAACGGGGGCGTGCACGTGTCGACACGCCGATTCAGGTACGATAAATAAGTAGTATGTATCAGTTGCAACGAAATCATCGAGGAGCCTTCAGCTGTAGCAGTAATATAAAAGTTTAGGCTCTATAACATTAATCGAGGAGTTATCTTACATCCCAATATAAATTTGACCAGCATCACGATTGAAAAGCTGTAACCTTTTATCTCTTTATACATACCCCTTGAAAAGGGGGTGCGTGGTTGATACCGCCAACTTGGTGAGTTATCATATGATGAGTGAGATAACATGACTGAATAGTTATCCTCTACAACTGTGTCAATCAATCAATCAATCAATAGAAAACTTGTGCGCACAATTAACAAATGTCGTAGATTTGCGGGTCAGGCGAAGTCCTTTTGAACACAAGCAAGTATTTAGTAAGTTCAAGTCAGTGCAGATAACTTCAGATATTTTTTATGATGAAAACAATAAAATTAATTCTGTCATTGTGCCACTAAAAACAAAAAATCGATGCACATAGCTGCGCATAAAAAAACTAGATTTATTTGTGGCCGGCTGTGTGGAAGTGTTTGCGATGCGTTGGGTATGTATGTTTGAGACGGCCGTTTCACAAAGAAGTGGTAATCAAAACAGTGACAAGGTCAGCCTTGTAGAAGCATGTTTCTAAACTAAACACCTCGTTTATCACGTAAAGAGAGTATTATATCTTGTACAAGCATATATTGAGCCAAATCAGCAAAAGAATAACAAACGAGCTATGGCATGAAAGCAAAGCCTATTTTCCCTTGTGCTTCACGGTCACGGAGATAAAGAATTTTATAAGAAAAATATTTCCGTCTCGGTTCATCTACTTGTCTAGCAGCGGTGTTTTGCGCCAGATTGATTTCAAGACAATTTTCCAGTATTTTAGAGGCTTGAGTGTTGTAACGAAGATAATGGTACTTCACGTTCGAAATGCTGCGTGTTTTGCTTTTATCCTCGCCGTTACAAGACCAAAAACGTGGTAAAAATGGCAGTAGCATTCGCCATTGATTGCACAATAACAGGGCGCGACGATAAGTTTCAGGGGCTAAAAATAAGAAGTACATTTCAGTTGAAATAAAATGATGAATAATTTCCAGACGTATCTGCAGTATACAATCTTAGGCCCCTACAATTCAACAAAGACTGATTTTAGATTTCAGCAAAGAGTTTTGAAACTCTTACAGAGAGGTTAACCTTACGTCTCTCATCGAAAGGGGGAGGATAGACTAACCAATCATTTTTTATTTTGTTCCTATAAAAAGAGTTTGACGACAAACTTCAGTCACGACATTTGACTTAATTAACCGTGACAAATTCAACTTACAGGACCTTAAATTGCTTTCTACAACTTGACCTTAGTTGTGAAGTGAACGTAAAGATCACACAAAAATGCTGATTCAGGCAAATATAAACAACAAAACAAGCCCAAGCTGAAAGTTGTGCACCTCAAGAATATTTCACGACAGTTTCCTAAATCTGTAGCCAAGCATTCTCACACAAAGAAGCTTAAAAATGATTAACTAGTCGGTGCATGGAGGCAGTCCTACGCAAGTGGCGTTGTTTTCTCTATCGACGTTATGAAAAAAGGGGCGTGCACGTGTCGACAAGATTCAGGTACGATAAATAAGTAGTATGTATCAGTTTCAACGGAATGGTTGAGAAACTTTCGGCTGTAACAATCTTTAAAATTCTAGGCTCCACAAAATTAATCGAAGAGTTATCTCATATATAGTATAAATTTGACAAGCATCACGATCGAAAAGCTGTAACCTCTAATTTCTTAATACACACCCCTTGAATTAAAAGCGAGTGTGTGCTTGGACTTGTGTCTTTTGTGTGGGCTGTCGATCAATGTGTTTGGGACCACCAATTTGGTGAGTTATCATATGATGAGTGTGATACGATGACTGAGTAGTTATCCTCTACAACTGTGTCAATCCAGCAATCAATCGATCAATCAATCAATGAAACAACAAGTCTATTAATTAATCAACAGAAAACTTGTGCACTCAACAAATGCTGTAGATTTGCAGGACAGGTGATGTCCCTTTGAAAATAATCAAGTGTTTCGTTCCTGTATCACACAGTGAATAAGGATTCTTACGCAGACGATTATTAATTCCTTATCCTATCTCAAAACATAAGTTGCTTGTGCAGATAGCAAGGTTGAACATGTTGTGCAAGTTTTTCGTACTTCGCAATGGTGACTGGTGAAGCTAAAAACTGTATCTCCCGGCGAATTTGCAGTCATATTAAACAAGACAGTGCAGAAAACGTCGACGATTTTTTTGGTAAAAACAATAAAAAGACATTTATAATCAGATGATTTACAGATGTAAATCCTGTCAAATGTAAATCGTGCCACCGAAAGTATAAAATTGATGCATATAGCTGCACGTAAAAAGACTTTTTTGTGGATATGTGTATGTGAATACAATGCTTTTAGCCCGATATGTTTGAGACGGCTGTTTCAAGAAGATGTGGTAATCAAAACTGTTACAAGGTCAACTCAACAAAAGCGTGTTTCTTAACTAAACAACATTAATCACGAAAAGAGAGGATTATATCTTCCATAAGCATATATTGAGCCAAATTTACAATAGAATAACAAACGAGCTATGGCATGAAAGCATTGTCTATTTTTGAGGTTGTTCCATGGTCACGCAGACGGAAAATTTAGGAGTGCAAAATAATTATAAATGAATTTTTAATAGAAAAGCTGAAAAACTTAACACTCTTCGCTAAGATCCAAGGGCCGTGTTCTGATTTGGCGTTCTGACTCATAAAGTTTCCTTTGAAATGTCAATATTCTTACCGGCCCAGAAATCTGCTTTGAACGCACTCCGGAGCTATTGACAAGTACCTTTTTTTGACAGAAATGGACGAAAATAGAACCATAAATCCCAGACAAGAATGAAAAAGCCAATGACAAACAACAATATTGCTTTGAAACTCGGTAAACGCATTTCGTCGCTTTCTGTGTACGTTTTTTGGTGCTGAGATGACCCACAAATTAGGGGGCGTGTTTTAGTTTTCATACGAGCTGGCTAAGCAAACATAAAAGAACACCTTTGTACTTTATAACACTTTCCGAATTGCCCCAATATAATTAGGGTTATGCTTGCTTTAGACTAATTTTGCACTCTAAAGTCTGTAACGTTGTTAATACAGCGAGCTGTTGACGAAGACCTCAATGTAAGATATGGGAGCCATATTACAACATGAAGCGAAAATAATTAAATAGATTAGAGAGATTGATGCCAAACAATATTTTACATTGAATCTCGAAAGATAATAATGGTCAATGATTTTTGTTATCCTTTCCTGAGCCGACAAGTACAAATAATGATTTCACTAGGGGGTGTGCGATGGAAATTGAATTAATAAAACGTTGCTTCTATGAAAGCGGTAGACAGTTAATTTCCAATGACAGCGAATTTAACGAAAATTTGTATTAAGAAACCGACAGAAAGCTATGCTTTCCTTGAAAAGGACTCTATAACGAAGACAAAGTTACGCGTTTCGAAATCTCAATCTTTGCCTTTGCATGTTTTTAGCCAAACTTCCTTGTATAAATTTTTGAGAAAATCGCAAAAAGAAAAACGGGGTTGAAATAGCAAAGGAAGCAGAATCTCAAACAATCACAAATCGACTGTAAAAACAATGTTAAGTGATTAATTTTTTTATCATATTTTAGTCCAGGTAGTTTAGTACAAAATCCCAGCATAAATGTATCGGTTTAGTTTCCAGTTAAGAGAAACTGGAGCATTTTCTCGTCTCATATATAAAGATACTCCTACACAATGACAATTATAATCACAGGCTTACCTTTCGCGGCAAAAGAGATATGAAGGATGACCAAAATAAGCAGAGCTGACTGTGGAGAAGATGCAAGATTCATTTTGAAGCGCGTCTTTGACCACTGTATCACTATGTGATGTGTTCTCCGGGAATGCCAGGTTCTTGTATCAGTGTAACGGAGATCTGATTGGTTTAAATCTGTTAGCTACATCCAAGAATATATCAGTCATCGGAGAACAACCGGGAAATGTTTGAAATTTTTTCGCAATCAATATAAATTTCCTGTGCATGTGAACAATAAGCATGTGATATTTTTAGGTAACATGTTCCAGCCTGCAACTTGGTTTTCAGAGTGCAGACAGATATGTTAACATCAAAAGTATTTACTGAAGAATCGTTCAATGCGAAAAAAATAATCCGGCAAAGTGAAAGTCGTTGAAAAATTTCTTTTCTTTTCTAGTTAGGAATCGAAGTATGGCTCTTTGTACCAAAGTGCGCAGAATCGGCAGAGAGCTGATAATTACATTGCCAGGAGGCAGGTCTGGGCTGTTTTCTCGGTTACCCTTTGTTAACTCATATTAATTCATACTGTCCCATACTAAGGGTCGCCGACGTGACAATTTAGCTACATTGTACATGCAGCACTAAACGAGGTAACGCAAGCATCTACTTTAAATTTCGACGTAATATAAAGCGGAGTGTATTCCATGAAGTGACTGACTGACTGACGGACGGACGGACGGACGGACGGACGGACACAACAATCCTTTTCCCTTGTTTTGTTATTGCTTCTTTAGTGTATTTTTTACCTGAAACTTTTATTTTGACGTTTCCTCTTGATTTGAAAGTTATCACAAAAATTATAGTCCCTTTAAAGGTCAAATGAACAGAAATTTCGATTTTTTTTTCATTTTTTAGCCCATGTGTTTATTAAAGTGCCTATGAAGTAAAAAATAATTTTGCTCACTTTGCTTTTTTATGTCTTAGTAAGCACGAATATGCATGTTTAAGGGATCTAAAGCGCTTTTTTCTAGTATTTTTTGAGCCTCGAAGTTTGGATTTCGCAATTCGAAGTGGGTCCGTTTCGCGCGCGGCCAAACGCTCGGGTTTCACCGGAAATGACGTACTTTGTGGTTCTAAAGACACCAGTAATATGGCGTAAAGAGAGCAAAGAGGGCTGGCGAAGGCTATTTTTTGGCTTCTGAGTCAAACAAAGGCAATTTCGCAAACGAAAATGCAACAAATACACTTATTCCCTTTGGTGAAGCTTCGCGGAGTAAATGGAAGCGAAACTTCCATGTGTATCGTAAAGCTTTTCGCTCTGATGAAAACGCAAGAAGAAACGAATTCTGTTCCGTCGGCAGCTCAAGGATCGCTGCTCTCAGCACAAGCTCTTCCTTGAGGGTCCTTTAGGGGTAAAATGGAACTGGGATTTGCCCATTTTGACTGGGATTTGCCTATTGTTTCACTGGGAAAATGGGATTTGAGTCACTGGGACTGGGATTCAGGAACAAAAAATGGGAATGGGAAGCGTGTCAGTACATGACTAAACATACATATTTTACGCTCTGTAATAATCTTCAAGTACGGCATAGAATAGTTAAAACGCTTAAAACTCTGAAACGAAACCACCGCACTGTACGAATGTCCACCAAGTGTCGATAAGTTTTCTTGACAGTGATTAAGTAATTCAATGGAACAGCTATGACTGGACATGGGCACAAATGGAATATTCAAAAGAAGTGATAGTAAGTTGTTGTCAGTCAGGGTAGTGGTAGGTAAGGGATAAAAACTTGATAGCTTTAGGTAAAGCTACTAAAAAATTCCAAATCTCTACAAGACAAACGAACAAATGAAAAGTGCTTTTCTCAACAGTATAAGTGATTATAACTTGCAGAAATAAAAACAAGTTATTGGATAGTCCAGTCCCTGAACTATCCCTTTTGCGCCCTATAAACAGGTTGAACCCAGATGCGAGAGGAGAGAGTCCAGGATAACTTGCATCAGTGTGCATGCTCAAAACATTGAACCAATCAAAAACGACAGAGAAGTGTATTGTTTCTTCCATGTAACGTGCAGGCTAGGGTAAAAATAGCTCGCTAAAATGAAAAATTCAACTATGAACCAAAGCGCGCGATCTACAAGAAAAATTGTCGTAACCTTTTATGTAAAGCCGCGATTAAAAGGTCTTAAAAGAATAGGTACAAAATCCACAAATATTACTGAAATTTTTAAAGGAGAAGTTACACAATGATATGTTATTTACCAAAATTTCAGCCTCCAGCGTTCGCTATAACTCTACGAAATCTTTCCTAAAACTCGACAAGTGAACGCCGCCATCTTGGAGCTGGTAATGTATGCGTGACGTCAAGGAGCTCAGCCTGAAGTTTGGCGGGAAGATTTCGTAGGGTTATAGCGCACGTTGGAGGCTAAAATTGTGGTGAATAACATATCTTTGTGTAAACTTTTTATTGCCGTAAAGAAAACAAATGGCCATTCTGGAGTGAACTTCTCCTTTAAATTTATCATTTGTGCGCGTGCATAGCCTGCAGCACAGGCGGTTTATTTTTTGCATTGCAGAGATATTGCAAGTTGAAAAAAAAAATGCTTTTTTAGGCCTTCATAATCGTAGAGTGCTCGGAAAAATTGTCGGAAGTAAAAACTTGTGAGGTAATAATTGGTGTTTTGAACGCGACCGCAGACCGATTCCGCAACTTACACCTTATAATTTAAATAAATGTGTTTCAGTGGCATTTCAAGCAGTTATCCAATGATTCTCCCGGAAATCATTCCATTAGGAAAGCCCCGTAGATACTTAGCCCGGTTAATTAAAGAAGTTCATTTAGGAACTCGGAATGGGGATACACAAGAACTAATCTCCAAATCTAGAATTCCAACACCCTTATGATAAAACACGTCTCCCTTCCCCCTTTAAGTAGCGCAATCCCTAGACTTGCTCGAAGTCGCTCGTTTTTTCGACACTTTTGCTTGTTAAAGTAAAACAGTAAGACTAGTGAGCAATGAATTCACTCTCTTACCGTTATTGCGTAAACTCTCAAGGGACTGTTTTTATTTCTCAAAGGAATATTTTAATTTCCCAAGGGAGCGCTTTTCGCTGTGGGTAATAAAAACGTCACTCAACAGGAATGCGTCAGCACTTCCGATCCCGAAGTTTTATCTATTGAAAGTAAGACAAATAAAGTTGACTTTTGCTGGCTGTTTTCTGTTTATTCGATTTAATGCATTTGTTATCTATGGAAAGCAATTTCTTTATGGCTGACCTCAGCCTCAACAAAAGAAAAAGGTACAAGGCAGGCCAATTTCGATGGCCTGTCAGTGTAGAGACTACACGGTCTATGTTTTTTTCCGTTTTCAAGCATCGCTCTTCATGTAGCCTTTCGCATATTAAAGGTAAGTATTTTTCAAAGATCTCTGTCATTCGTCGATTGAATCGCTTAGTTTTAACATGCCGAAAAGCTGCTGCGAACCTTCATTGTCAAAGGATATTGACCAATGCGATTTTCTGTTTTTTCTATTGTTACATAATGTGTTGAAAAAAGTATTTTTAGCTCGTCAAGCAACCTTTCGTGTAGCTATTGGCGTGATGCTAGCCTCTTTCTGTACACAGAGATTCTTTAGGCTCGTCACGCAATCTAAAAGAACGTCTGCATAGGAGGCTTCCTAATAACGTCTATATATAAATTCGTTAATCTAAGCAGAAATTTGCAGCCAGCTGATTATCAACTGTATGTTGCACTAGCAGGGGCGGTGCAACATACAGAACTCTATCCAGTCCTCTTGAGGCGAATTAACTTTGATTGTGAAGCACCCAATGCAGTGCTAATTTTATTTAGTTAGCCATTTATTTAATCATTGCTCATATTTGTCTACTCTGCTATCCTTGTTTGTGTTGCTTTGGCTTCGGGTGGGGGTGCCCTAGCTTGCACTCATTCCTCGTGCGGGCTGTGGCGGTTTTCCCCTTACCTTTGCTGGGTTGATGCTTTCTATGTTTTTGTAATGGGATCTTTCTGTCACTGTTATATAAATAAACGGCCACACCTGTGGCCACAAAGATCCCAAAATTGGAAGTTTTATTTTGTCCCAGCAAACAGAGCTCAGCCAAAGCAACACACACTGGTACTTCGAATAAGTAGTGTTTAATTTAGAAGGAGCAAGGATGCATAAATGACATTTATTCCTAGAAATAAATAACTTTATGCAGCTTGCGACGTGTACATCTCCCAACTTCCGGCTTGGGTGTTACTTCCGGTCATACGGGATATTCTTTATGTGTCGGTCCTGAGATAGAATTGAGGCAAGCGTGGTGAATTCTCTTTCATTGCATGTCTTAAACAAGCGAAGGCAATTTTCCCCTCCCTCCACTCCCTGTTTTCGGTTACACTTTTTAATAGTATGGCGGTTTCCCCTCTCCTTTGCTGGGTTGATGTTTTCCATGTTTTCGTAATGTGATCTTTCTGTCAATGTTATGCAAATAAACGGCCACACCTGAAGCCATTAAGAACCCAAAATGGGAAGTTTTATTTTCTCCTAGCAAACAAAAGCTCAGCCAAAGCAACACACACTGGTACTTCGAATAAGAAGTGTTTAATTTAAAAGGAGCAAGGATGCCTAATTATCTTTTTTTTTATTTTTTTTGTCTTTATTCGTGTTTTTTTTTTTAATTTCGAAAATATTGAAAACTCGTCAAGGCAAGGTGAGTATTATTTGAGGGGTGAGGGAAAGGATGTGGGAAGGTGGAAAATGATGAACCTGAGAAAAACTTATTCAGTCAGTGACACAAACTACTCGCAAAAAAAATTCCCAAGTTTTTTATAGACTAATTATTATATTTATATTGTGTTTGTATTTTTTTTTTCATTGTCTCTGTAAAGCCCCCATGGGGAGTTGAAAATAAAATTTGTGTTGTATTGTAAGTTTTCCAAACAGGAGTCCGACCTGTGTGTGAAATCTCAGCGGAGTGCGGACCAGTGACAGAGAAAGAACGAGTGCAAAGCTAAAATAACACGTTATGTATACTCCCATTGCTTTATTTTATTATTTCATACTGTTTTAGCTGTGTCTTAATACAGCGTTAAAGAAAAAAGCTTTCCTTTATTAGTACGCAACTGCAATGAAACTTACATTCGATCTCTTTTTCTAAACTTTGTAATATCGCAATTCTTGAGTTTTAAACGGCTAATATTATACTAATGAATTTCCAATTTTATTTTTAAGGACACGTAAAGCTCAGACTCTAGACTCCGCTCCCCCTTTCGGTACTGGCTGGCGTTTGCTTTCAAGCTGAAAAGAGAAATTGACACGTAGAATGAAATTAAAAACATGGTTCTCTAATATTTCCACCTAAAAACTAATCTTTTACAGCAATTAAGAACAAAGCCGTCGGAGCTGTTGTGTCAAAATTAAATATGCCATTCTCGTTGTTTTAATTACTTTTTCTTGTATTTTTCATAAAAATTCGTAGTACATACATGTCAGTGGCTCAAAACATAAAGTATTAAACATGCTGTATATATTCAACTTACTTGTTTAAGGGCCGACCTTGTTTTGCAATGCATGAATCGTGTTATTTAAGGCTTTTATCTTTGAGCAGGCTGGAAAGAAATGAAACCAATTTCAAAACCTTTAAAACTTGCAAAAAGAAGGTTTATGGACAACCAAACACATAACTAAATCCCTTCCACAAACATACTATCTACTAATATATGATTTTTTTATTTGTAATATTCCAAGCTAATATAATTATGATCAAATATCAATAAGTCAATAACTATTTAAAATGGACAATATCTCGAGAAGTCTTCTTAGCTTTCGTTTACTTTGCTAGAATAATGAGGGTACATTCACTGATTAACAGAAGAAAGTTTTAACCCCCAAAATCCTAACTTTATTAACACAGTTAAACTTGAAAACGCCGACCAGTTTTCTAAGTTTTAGGCCACTTCTTTCTTGCCAGCCCATTGCCACACCACAAATTTACTATTCCCGAGCGCGACTAGTATAGTGCATTTTAGCAAGACCAAGGCACTATAAGTGGATTTCCAATTATACCAACGCCTTCATTAGATTTTCAAATAGCACTAAATGTTGGTGACGATGCCCCTTTAGAGCGGTTTTCACTTGAGTGTCGAAAGTAATATGCGTTTGCTTTGGTTTTGCATTACTACGATCAGTGATTGGTTTAAAAATCTCGCGCCACTTTCTCGACCAATCAGTATTAAAACCAAAACCAATTGTGACTCGCTCGCGCACGTTTTGCGATTGGCCAGAGTAATTACTTTGGTTTTGGTTTTACGACACTCAATTGAAAACTGCTCTAATTGCATCAACATATATTAGCACTAACTTTAGACCAAGTCAGGTGTGTGTGCTCACCTTGGCAGCTTGCCAGTGTGTTTATCTTTTGCTGCAGGTCCGCCAAGGTATTTTCCAATGCTTTTGTCCTTTGTTTCAGCTGTTGTCCTTTCTTAGCCTGAACGGGTTCGAATCCTTCCATCAGGGTGAACAACAACACACATGTCACAAAAACAATCTTCAGATGAGAAGCCATTTCTGTGTAATGAAATGAAATGTGGAACGAACGCCACTTTCTATCGCACGAGAATAGGACAATAAAATGACTTTTTTCGGGAATATTTTTTTTTTTGCGCCCGCGTAGTGTCATTTGCGGTCTGAGCGCAAAGCGCAAGGACCACAAATGACACTACAAGGGAGCAAGTAAATAATATTCGCGAACAAAAAGTCATTTTATTATCATTATTGTCAATAAACAAGGCCAAATAACATCCAGATAGCTAACTCATTTATTGAAGTTAATATTTTCAATAACACATGTACTTGTTCGCAAAGAAATTTTTCCGCGATACTACTTAGGCATATATCTTATTGTGTAGTTGTAGTATAAAAGTGTTGATTCGTGGATTATAATTCTTAACAAACTAACATTTTCAATTAAACTTCGATGTGAAATTCTTGCAATACTTTACCTAAATTAGCTCGACCGGATATACACGCTTGGAGTCATAATTTAAATGTTCTCTCAAAAATATATTTTATATTTTATATATTATATATTTTATTTTTTTCAATTCTTATTGTGCCAAAATGTAGTATTTTAATCCAAAACACCGTAAAAAATTCAGTTACTACAGAGCACGTCTAAAAATGTGCAAAGTCGTAAAAAATACACGCAACGAAGAATAATTCTGGGCGGTCAAATATTTTTAATATCGTATTTATTTCACGAGATTCCGTTTATTTGGAAATGGTAGAAAATGGCCATGCTTGTAACGTATTATTTTTTAGAGCATAATTAACACTGGTGTGAATACTGCTTAGGCTTCCTGAAAATTTGAGCTAAGAAGTATCAATTGGCTCCTTATTAGCGTATTGAATAGTTGTAAAAGCATAACTTTTAGCGTGGTTGCAATTTTAGCGATTTGCTTTATGATACAGCCCTTTCTCTTTTCTGCTAATGCGAAGAAGATCAAATACCAGTTTCGATATATTCAAGTTGGCATACTATTACTACTACACACAGCGCAAGTTGGACATTTCAGAATTACATACTTTTTTTAAGTTATCACAATGACTTAGTTAGGTCACGTAAAGATATCTTGCAGATTATAACACAATTAATAATAGGGTCAAATTTCAAGTTTGAAATAATTACTGCTTTTGTATATACTCACTCTAAGGTAAAAGGATGTTAACGCTTCAAAGTGGCCGCCTCAGTTTTAAAACGTTCCAAACTTGCCAAAAACAAATGTACGAAAAATTAGCTAGAAAACGTGAACTAAAAATATTGCAGTAAAAACGAGAAACAATAAAACAATTCAACAAAATGCACAAGAACTCACTTCGTCTCCGGTTTCCCAAACACAAAGTACTCTTCTGACAATAAGCACGCAATAAAATGGAGTATTTCGAGAGTAAAGCTGACATGTAGCTTTTCTATTGGTTATTGATGACGTAAGGTTATGACGTTTGCTAATTAAACATGTGAAAATCGTCTCCTAGGAATTTGTTCGCCGTGTTAAAAAAATTGATCTTTTCCGCAGAGGGAACACAGTAAGCAGAAAATTGCTGGCAGTGCTTATTAGATATAATTATTCCAATTTTAATTCGGCTGAAGTTGATCTATAGCTCTAATCTACGCGGACATGATAATAAACATAACAAACATTTTCTACTATAAATTCTGCTCAGAGATCATGTATGATCTATTCTGCTATAAAATCTGCTCACATCACGTATAATCAACACTGTTGTCAATTCTGCTCATATCATGTATGACATATTATGCTCACATCATGTATGATCGGCTGTAAATTAATTCTGCTCAGATCATATGATCTATTCTACTGTAAATTCTGCTCACATCATGTATGATATAATCTGCTGGAAATTCAGCTCACATCGATCGTGTATGATATATTCTGCTGGAAATTCTGTTTAGATCACGTATGATCTTTTCCGCTGTAAATTCAATTCTGCTCAGAACATGTATGATCTATTCTGCGGTAAATTGCTCAGATCATCGGTATGATCTATTCTACTTGAAATTCTGCTCAGAGATCATGTCCATTCCGTTGTATTGTCATTTTGCTTGGAAAAATCAATTGACTCTATTCGCCCTTATTTTATAGTAGAATTTCAGTGAAAATGACTCTTTCTTCACCCTTTATCCCGAAATGTTGCATTTTTTGTGAGTAATGGTATGCCAATTCTTGTTATTAATCTGTGATTTCTTGATCACTGGTTGTTTGCCAATAGCTAATGCTTGAATAAAGAGTTGAGCACAAAATATATCGATTTACTTGGGCAGTTCTTTAATAAATAACTGACCTTAAATGTATCAGCCACGCGGATCCAGTTCTAAATAATACTCTAGTGGACTATTTTAATTTTTGTTTTTCATGATACAGATCGTATCTGGTTTACTACTTAGTCTGTCTTAGCATTTTGCAATTCATATGTTATATCTTGCTTTTGTTTAAATTAGTTTGTTATTCCAAAACGTCAGAAAACCACCCAAAATTACTGAAAAGTACTAAAAATGAATAAATCACGATTATAAATTGTTTTTTTTTTTTTTTGGTTTGTTTCTTTTTACTGTCAAAATTGTAATACTTTCAGGTACTTGGAGAGAATTAATTTACAATGTAGGTTTGGACATGAATGAAATTTGCAAAGGTTAGAAAAGACAGAGTTGAAAATTCATTAAGACATATTTCTCAAGACGCGCTTAACGTGGGGCGTTTCTCCACACCTTTAGAGAAATCATCCTGTTCAAAATAACCCGTAGAAAATAAAATGCGTTTATGTAAATGAAAATAACGGTAATTCCCTTAAGCTATTTGAGCGCGTGAAAAATTCCCTGTCCACCCGAAAACATGGTACCATAAAAAATCACCCAGCCCTTTCCGCAACCCAACATCAACTGAATAAAGTCACAGAACAAGATTATTAATGACTAATAAGCACATTTGAACTCTTTACTTTATTGACCATATAATACAGGGATATTTTTGTTTTGGATTAATATGTATTTACAGCAATATCAAAGAAACGTTTAGATGGAATAAGAACAAAACCTGCAAGGTTGAAGTCTCTTCTCAGGAAAGCATGCAAACATGTTGCAAACATGTTGGGTTATGTACAGTTTATCCAACCTAATTCCTTCCATTATTTGTGATAATATAACGTCAGAACACTGAAAATGCATACCTAATCAGTCACAATAGAATTACAGAAGAAAGTACAACATGCATTTTAAAATAAAATTATAAAATAATGACCAAAACAGACGAAGTTAGTAGTTCTGGTTTTCCTACTACCGTTTACAGGTTGTATTCTAGTTTCAACCAGCCTTGGTACTTAATTACTATTAAGCATGTATTGAAAGCAGTATTTACATGGCCACCTTCAGGTAAACTTACTTTTCACGTAGTCTATTTACAATGAAGGGTTTGCACTCTTATATACAATAACATAATAGTGCTTTGTTATACCCCGCAATTAACAAACCAATAAAATATCCAGGCAAAATGTAAAGTATTTACATAGTCATCTTAAAATGCAAGTAAAATTACTCTTCACATAGTCTATTTACAACAGCGAGTTTGCAAACTTATTATCAACAATTGCTTTGTTATACCCCGTAACTAACCAAGCCATAAAACACCGAGGTTAAATGTAATCACTGAACAAAGACTCGCCTCTGTAAATAAGAACTACATAACATATATATTTCCAGGCATTAATAGTACGACCACGTTTTTATTGCCTGTCCGATAATATTAGTTACTACATTCAAGTGGTTTAGCTGTGAAATTACGATCCGTTAGCAGATATTTACAAATATTACAATTTGAAACATTGTGTCTTACAGTTGGTTAGCGATCAAACATGATTCGAGGGTTTGAGTCCCACCGAGGTCAAAGAATGTTTCTCACCTTTCTGGCGCTCAGAAGGAAATCTTTTAATCACTTTAAAGCATTCGCAATTGTACCCTTAAATGGTCGTAACAAATCGTCTTTCGGTCTTTTTAAAACGTTAAATTAGCAAAATGTACCGATATTTCGTGGATGTTTTCAATAAAATAATTATTCCAGCATTTTTAGAGTTTCCCTAACAATTTGCCAGTGCCCATTTATTCTTTTAATTTTGGTGGCGAGAGGCACTTTGAGAGTAAAAGAACCCAACAAAATACCCGGGATACCTTTTAATCAGCCAACGTGCTAACTGTTAGGCCACTTTGCCCCGCACCCTCCCCCCCCCCCCCCCCCGCCCTCGTTAAAAAGCGAATAAAGGCAATTTATAGATCTTTGAAGATTAGGAACCATCTATGACTAACCTCCTATAAAGCTGTAGAAAACAAGAAAGTTGGCAATGGAGAGAGAACGATCCATTAGAAAAAGCAAAGACGATTTTAAAAAAGTTTCCACTGAGACGATAACAGATTGTCTTCAAGCAGCAAGTTCGGCAAAAAAACCTCGCCATATTCGCCAGGAGATATTTGGTGCTGCATGTTGTGTGTCCACAAGTTGCTTGGCATTTCTCAAACATTTGCTCAAAATTTAACAAATGTTGCTTAAAAGTCCTCAAAAAATCCACGGAGTTTCTTTCTTTCTTTTTTTTTTCAAAAGTTGCTCGTTCCCGTCTATTGGTTTTAGTTACAATATGCTAAATTGCAAAAGTTAGTTTTCTTACCATTTTCGTATGCAATTTTATTGAACAGGAGTTGCTTAATTACATTTGCTGGAGAGTCTATAATGTTTTATACTAAATAAGCCGAAATTTGTCGATATTTAGTTAAAAGATCATGGGATGTTCCTTGGAAGTCTTCGGCAAGCTTCGGATATCTTCCCAAAAGTCAAAAATGTCCATATGACCTTTAGGAAACATCCGGAAATCTGACGAATATGGCAAGACCACTTTAAACACCTAAAGATACTGCGATGTCTCAGAATGGATAAAAAATGCTTAGAATGCAAAAAGTTGCTCGAAATATGAAAACTTAACAAAACACGTTCAACGAGCAACTTTCGTACAGCCTTGACTGTGTTTCGCACTGAAAGACACATCGTTGTTGGTCACCATTTCCTGGATGTTCTCTCTCTTTCAGGTCTTACAGTATTTAATAGTTTCCTTGTAATTGCATTTCTACATCATCCACCCCAATCGCTGGATTCTCATTGAAGAATCTTGAAAATAATTTTTCTTTCAAGAAGGTACGAAAACCTTTCAGTTGCACAATATGAATTATTACGTTGATAGCACTGTTTGAAAAGACCATTATGATACACCCAGTGCGGATGACCTGGTCGGTTTCAAAACTAATCTTTGGCTTAGCTACCATATTGTAGATAACATAACTAATGTAAAAGAAATATGGGGTAACAAATGCAAAAGTGAGAGCAATAACAACATATATGCAGCGGATCCTAGCCGCCCTTACCATCGCTCTAACTCCATTATCCATCGCGACATTGATGGTTCTCCTTGTTCTTTTCCACACAGTCATAATAAGCAATACATTTATTGTAATTAGAATACAGCTTGGTATTATGTATTGCAAAATCGTAAAACTTAAAAAGGCAATCCTGAACGGAAGATATTGATTATCATACCTGCAAATCACAGTGTAATGTGTCTCGTTTAGATCATATCTTATCCCATCGAAGGTCGCAGCAGGGATCATCGCAATTAGAAACCCTGCTAGCCAAGCAAACATCACAACTTTTCTCAAATTAGAATGATTAAATGTACGAGTTGCAAAAAACTTCCCAATGTTTATAACCAACAGGTTGTTAACGGTAACACAAGGAAACAGAATAATCACATATCGCCCTATTTTACAGCCCCAGCCACTTTGAAACACATCAAGATACAACTGGATACCTAAGTAAGGAATTGGAATTACACTGGCTAGAACATCTGAAATGGCTAAACTCTTAATGTAGAATACAAAGTTCTTTTGAAAGGAACATGTCTTTAAAAGAGAATTTGCCCTTTCCTTAGTCTTCAAGAAGAGTAGTATAAGAGTATTTCCTCCAAAGGCTACAATTGCTATGGCAACCAGTAACAGCACCAGCGTGAGTTTGGTTGAAGGCGTTATAGGTCTAAAGACGTATATTTTACCAACGAATTCTGTTTCGAAGTTGGGTGTGGAGAGGTTGGTAAAGCTGGACTCCATAAGCGCTCTCGTCCACTCCGGCCTTTTTTCTGGTCAACAGACGAAATCTTTAGAGAAAAAGAAAATGTTACTGAGAATTTGTTGAAAAAGTTACAATTTGGCAATGATAAGATGGCGTTTAGCTCTCCCATCCTTTGTTGTGGCTAGAGGTACTACTATTCACCAAAATTAAATGTTTAAGACGTCAAAATTAGCTTCGTGTATTATGACGATTAGAAACTTCGTTTAGAAGGGTCTGGTGCGTTTGAATTTCGACGCCAAAAGGAAAGAAACGACGAAAATTAATGAAAAGTTAAGTAAGGTTTATTCCCGTGTAGAAAGAGCAAATCTCCATTTGCCCTCGGATCAAAATTTAACTGGATGTTAATTGCGTCATTTCTTTCCACTTAACTTCACGACCGAAAAGAAAACCTTCCATATTTCTACACCTCAGTTTGGCCACGTACTACTTTTGCTCCACTTATAGTATTTGCATCCAATTTGAAACTAATCGTCATGTAATTGAAAGATGTAAATTTGAAAGCGATTTCTTGAATAGTAATTTTGTTTAATAAAATTTACATACCTCAATGATGGATGATATCCATCTTTAATTTCTCGCAAGTCTGTTCCATGTAGAAAGGTCTATAGAACTTTGTTGAAAACTCCGCCTATAGAGAATGTGCACACTCGTGTTTTACAATAATAAAACATAGCAAAAGAATATAACACTGGAGAACTCACTTGACAGTAAAATCTAAGTAAAAAAGCAAGCACGAAGGTAGGTAGGTAGGTAGGTAGGTAGGTAGGTAGGTAGGTAGGTAGGTAGGTAGGTAGGTAGGTAGGTAGGTAGGTAGGTAGGTAGAAAGGAAGGAAGGAAGGAAGGAAGGAAGGAAGGAAGGAAGGAAGGAAGGAAGGAAGGAAGGAAGGAAGGAAGGAAGGAAGGAAGGAAGGAAGGAAGGAAGGAAGGAAGGAAGGAAGGAAGGAAGGAAGGAAGGAAGGAAGGAAGGAAGGAAGGAAGGAAGGAAGAAAGGAAGGAAGGAAGGAAGGTAGGTAAGTAATTGTGTAATCTTTAGCCCGGGGGAGGCTAACTTAGGTCTTACTTAAACAGTATTCACGCAATAGCGGACAAACTTCGCAAATTTTCCTTGAACATTATCGAAGAATATTTTACGACCATGTTTCAAAAGGGTGTTTTACCGAAAATTTTCTGCTTTAGTGGGATGTAAGTTTTTTCAGTGAAGAGTGTATTCCAAAATCTTTATAGGTTTTGCATCATTATATTGTTTTAAGGTTTTTCAAATAAATGTTCGAAATTTATTTACACTTTTTGAAAAAAATTGAAATCCAAGATGTCGCACGTTTTGAATTGCATGACGTAATTTTGGCGTAATGTGACGTCATAATTGGCAAGTGATTAGCTATATTACAATACAAATACTATTAAAAATAATACTTAACCATCACCAAGTAAAAGACAAATTTTGGCATAAAAACTTTTATGTGAAACGCCTGTGAATGTGCTAAAACGACCGAATAAGGACATTTATTATTACAGGTAGCAAAAAATTTACCAGTTTAACTCAGTTCTGTTTCAACAATTAATGTTCAGATTGAAATATGGGTTTTTGAAATATTGTTGGGCTGAACAGTTTTCAAAGTTTGCCTCGTTTGCTTGTTACTTTAAATTATAACGCCCGCGAGACATATTTGGTTGCAATGAAGCTATGGTTTTGTCATTTGGATCCAATGGAGTAATTTCTCTGCAAACAGTAAGTTTCATTGCAAGTATTTGGCAAAACTTAAAAATGTAAACTTAACTCGGCGTGACACAGTCCCTTTAAGGTAAACTACGTTTGGTTCGAGTTATCAGGAGCTTCGAGAAATTGAAGGTTTGCGGGGAAATCCGGATTGTGCTGTATCATAGTTTTTGGATCCACTAGCTCTTTAGCAATTCAAGGCGTTACATAATTAGTGCTTTTCTTCTACCATTGTACAGTAGAACCTCGATTTAACGAACGATATTCTTCATCCCGTCAAAAGTTACAGTAAAATGTTTGGAGTACGACCTCGACATAACGAACCTCTATATTTTACGAAATCCTCGTTATAATGAACACAATCCAGAAGCCCAAATGTAAAATGTACCTAGATATAAACACAATATGTCAACACGGAACAAAAGATGAATGCGAATCAGACCAACAAGGATGAAAATTCTTTAATCCTGTAACAAGAGAACAAGTTCAAATACATATGTCCATATCGTTAAATACATTTAAATCGAGGTTCCACTGTATATGTTTGAAGCCCATCGATAACTAGGGAGAGTATGTATTTCCTCAACCTTCTTTTACTTCTACCTAACTCTATGCCTTATTTATGGTTAAGTGGTGGCCATATTTGCAAGGAAATTAAAATAAGGTTTTTTAACCTTGGTTTTTGCTTGTTTAAATGTTTTTTTTTTTTTTAAAAAAACTGTAAGAATTTACAATCTTAAGATATTTGTTTGCGTTGCGCGTTTTTCATTAGCTTGTTTATATTCATCAATATACTTACTTTTTGATGATATTTGTGTATGAGCAAACAAGATCCTTTGCTGGTTTGAAGTTTCGTTAGACCATGATCATTATTAAAGTAATTCTTGAGTGGTTCATCTAACCTGGCCGTATGCTAATCATAAAACAAAGCAAAACGCTCCTTAATTTTCATGACAGACCATTTTACAAATTGAATGTGAATTTTTTTTCCCAAATCAAATTAAAATCTGTCTTACTGCTGTAAGTACGAGCAAGATGAAATGTATCGCATTACCACAGGTAGCCCAAGCTCATAAGAGTTCGTACTGTGTTACGCATCGAGTTACGCAACGGTCCATTCTTATAAAGAGAAATAGTTAAATTTTTAACCCGAAAATACGAACGAGCTTTGAATAAGAAAATAACTAACCTCGCTTCAGTTGTTTGTTTTTTTGTTTCCAGTGAGGTTTTTGGGTCGATTTAGGGCAATTTAGGAGGTTTTCAGTTTCATTTCTTTTCGCTTTATAGATAAAAAGAAGCCAAAGCATTTGAAGTGGAAACTAGGTATCTTAAATTGCTGTGGCATTGCAAGGACAAAAAATATAAGAAAATACAGCTGCTATCCAAAAATAGAAAGAAAATTCTGAAAATAGATGGCATTTTAAAACTTCTGCAAAATAACGTCCTCCAAACAAACAATAAATTAAAAAAACTTCCGATTTCTTCAATACCGTTTGATGAATTTCCTGGACAGAAAGGTCTTGCCATTAAAGGCGGATTTAATCAACATTTTCTTCCACCTTCCTACCTTCCGTGCACAGCACAACGAAATTAACGTCTATTGAGCGGCCCTATATCTGTTAAGCGGTTACTTATCAAATTCCCGAACATCGCCTCATCAACGTACTGTTTTCTTCACTTCTATTAACCGATCACATCTAGTGAGCGGAGGTGGTCATCGTTTAGACTTCCCAATTTTTACTTCCATTAAACGATCGCTAAGTTAGATTATAATGCGATATTTTGAGGAAAGGTGAGCAAAGTAGTTCTAGACAATCGTAATTGATGCTATTCAGTTTATGTTCAATGTGATGGCGAAACTTTAGATGATGTGGTTTAGAGCAGAGATGGTTGCCTTTTGCCGTATTACATGCTAAATTTTAGAATACGTCTATTAGGAGTTGGCCATTTCCCGATTGTGGGTTTGATAGTATAGTTAATAAGTTTTGCGTGTGAATGAGGAAAGTTTTACACTTGGATTTCACTTTTTGTTTAGCGTACAGCATGCACCTGCTATTAGCATTAGCATGGCTGCTGACTTAATGATTAACATCGCAATACACGGGAATATTTGACAGCATCACAGCGTACATACATCGCAAAATTTAATTCATTACGAACCATATTTAGCATGGTTTGCGCTCAGTCATTCTAGAAGAGCCCGAATATTTCATTTACATGAATCTTTCTGTCAGACGTTCCAATTATGACAATTAAGAAAAAAGAAAACGTGTAGATTTTCTGCCCACCACACATTCGACTGTTCGCTTCGAGCACGGGTTGCTTTATGATAAAAGGTAAATGCCAAAATAACTGTGTCAAGGCCCCAGGATTAAGGTGGCTCGATCGGATTTTTGAGTGACGATACCTTTCAACTTTGAGCAACTTGTACGCCACCGTAAACAATCCGACTGAAAATCGATCAATACAGCTGTACTAAAGAAACATGAAAGTTTCGAATGAGATGAGTTTCATCGAAATCGGAGTAACCATAGCAACATAATGACGTCACCACCCAATTTACACGAGACCGATTTTCTTGTAATAGAGGGATAATTTTGAAAAAAGGCTTCTAGATCTTGGACTTGACATAGTTTTCTCAAGGTCTGCGAAATTTGAAGAATTTCTATGAGAGCGTTTTCGAGAAAATTTTGGATGAAGTTTTTAGGTGCTAAAATACAACAAAAACAAAGCAGTCTTAAAACATTATTGAGAAAACGTTCACAAGGCCCGAACAAGTAACATTTTGGCCTTAAGTGAATCTTGTACTATCTAATTACCTTGGGAGAAAATCTCAGAGAAATCGTTTCATTTGATTTCTTGAAACATTGGCTTGAATATGAACTGGTATGAAGTTTTATTTCGCTCTTTTATCGAAAATGGGCCTTCGCTTACTAAAACTAACGCAAAGTAAAAAGCGCTCGATAGAATTTTTTTAAACTTGGCAGTCAAAAAGAAGAATAAGTATGTAATGAAATGTCTGATTTTCAAAATAATTGAAACATTTTAAGGCAGTGTATTTAAAGCCTTAAATCAGGTAAACATTGCACTGTTTTTCACCCTACATGGGATCGCTGCCTCATTATCTGTCTCCATTGTCTCAAGCCGCGTGCATTTGCAAATTCCAATAGATCATGAATCACTAATTATTTATTACTGGAGATTTTTGTGACAATTCTGCCTTGGCCTTGAAACTGTTAGGAGACTGAAGATAATACAAGTGCTTTATTAGCCTATTCCTCCTTGTTATTGTATTTTGGCTTGTTAAATTAGCTTGTTTCTGTACAGTTTTCGGAACAAAAGTGGCTGTTATACATATTCAAGATGTGCTGAAATTTACAAATGCACGGGGCACGACACAATAGAGACTTATAATGAGGCAGCGATCCGATGTAGGGTGAAATACAGCGCAATGTTTACTTGAGTTAAGGCTTTAAATTAACTGCCTTAGAATGTTTCAATTATTTTGAAAATCGGACATTTCATTACATACTTGTTCTTCTTTTTGACTTCCAAATTTAAAAAAATTCTATCGAGCGCTTTTTATTTTGCGATCATTTTAGTAAGCGAAGGCCCTTTTTCGATAAAAGAGCGAAATAACACTTCATACCAGTTCATATTCAAGCCGATGTTTCAAGAAATCAAATGAAACGATTTCTCTAAAATTTTCTCCTGAGGTAATTAGATAGTACAAGATTCACTTAATACCAAAATGTTACTTGATCGGGCCTTGTGAACGTTTTCTCAATAATGTTTTAAGTTTGCTTTATTTTTGTTGTATTTTAGCACCTAAAAACTTCATCCAAAATTTTCTCGAAAACGCTCTCATAGAAATTCTTCAAATTTCGCAGACCTTGAGAAAACTATGTCAAGTCCAAGATCTAGAAGCCTTTTTTCAAAATTATTCCTCTATTACAAGAAAATCGGTCCTGTGTTAAATTGGTGGTGACGTCATTATGTTGCTATGGTTACTCCGATTTCGATGAAACTCATCTCATTCGAAACTTTCATGTTTCTTTAGTATAGCTGTATTGATCGATTTTCAGTCGGATTGTTTACGGTGGCGTACAAGTTGCTCAAAGTTGAAAGGTATCGTCACTCAAAAATCCGATCGAGCCACCTTAAGGCAAAGGCCACATTGAAGGTTTGAAAAAAAAAGTACGGTATACGTTTCAAGCACCTGTCAATTGGTCAGATAACACGAAAACAAATCGCTTGAGGACCTTAAGACCATGAACTTGCCAACTATATGAACGAGGAAGCAATTTAAAAAGAAGACATGTTTTGTAAAGTAAAAAGTTATTTACGGTGGTATAAAATTTGATTAATTGAAAATTCTTCGACGTTTCAGATAATTCTCCGATTTAATGATCACAGATGTAAATAGACTAAGACTGATCTTAAGCCAAGTTCCGATAGGGATTCTGTGTCATATCTAAATTATCTAAATGTGCTTTCAAGCGGTATAACCCCCCAAAATTCTTATTCATCAATAAATAGCCTTCACCCTGCCTTGCCACCCGATTAGATACTTAGAAGAAGGTCGTTATTTTCCGAGCACCATGACCCATAATTTTTGTTAAAAATTCTGAGTTAAATAAAGTAACTGTCACCCAACTTTGCCAACCAATAGAAAAAGTAGAAAAAAGTTTAACTCATACCTTCGGTACCTTCGGCTAACCCAAGTCAGTGTGTGTATCGGTCTGGGCAGTTGTCTCGTTTTGACAGTATACTTCAAGTTTCGCTTGATCCCTCTAGAGTTTTGACATCTTCGCTACATTTTCTTTGAGTTTCTTATCCAAGTTTATGTCTTCTCTTCTTTGCTTTGAGCTGATCGAGCAGTTAGCAAAGCTGGGGCATGTGTTTCACTAATCCTGGACAAACTGGCATCAGCTGTGTGTGCTTCCCGTTTTTTTCCGTGTGGCTTTTTAGAGGGAAAATACGGAAATTTGACGTTTTGTAAGCTGCAGTTTTGCAATCATTTCTTTTATTGTTTTTTTTTTGTTTTTCATTCTTTTTTTGAAAAGTTTAAAAATAATAATAATTTCCAAAGTGACACTAATTGCATTTTCGTCACTCACACTCATTCAAACACTTCTTATAAAAGTGTCACTTACCCTAAGCACAAAGTCGCACTAGTTCTAATTACATTTTATGAATAACATTCTTAAGTTTTTTTAAAAAACCTTTGCTACATTTCCTCTGAGTTTAAAGATGATTTCCAGTCCGTACTGCGCAGACTCAGGGTTTGTTTTCGTTTTTGTTTTGAATTCGTTGAAACGTTACACTTCGGTGACAGCATACATGAAGTTTTTTAGTCCGCCATTACAGTTCGTTTCGTTTAAGAATTTCCGATGAGCTGAAACGTCGGTTTGAAATAGCGTCAAGGTTCTTCTACTCGTTATTATCTGTTTTGCAAGGATATCTGGCGTTAATAATGAAGAAAAAGGTAAGTTTGTCGCGGAATTTTTAGTTTTGCTTGTAAACATTCGTTCGTGTGGGCTCACATAAACATTGCAGCCGAGATTGCGCAGTACGGACTGGAATTCATCTTTAATTTCTTAATCAGATCTAGATCTTTTCGATCTTTACAATGACACTTATTTCCAAAGTGACACTAATTACTTTTACGTCACTCACATTCATTCAAATTTTCACTAACACTTGTAACAAAAGTGTCACTCACACTACGAACAAAGTCCCACTAGTACTAATTACATTTTATTATCAATAACAGTTGATAGGAAATTATGGCTAACACTGGTTGTAGGGCGTTTTTGTTTGCAGCAAATGCGTCTAGCGGAAAGCGAGTGAACTAGTTCATTTTCTTTGTATGCTTCTTTTTCCGCGTAAAGGATATGATATGCGCTTAATCAACGACGAATATTGTTTTCTTTGTTCATCCTTGAGTAAAAACCCCAAATAAGTGAAATTGTCAAGCTGTTGTCAAGAAGAAGAATTAAGGCCCGGCCAAACTCACGAAACATTTTAACGCAACACAGTGCAATATGTATTGTTGGATCGTGTTGCAAGATTTCTAGAAGAAGCTGGCCAAACGTACGCAATACTTCAACGCAACATGCAACATAGCGTAAAATTGTTGTGCACAATATATTGCACACGTTTGCCCACCCTGTTACAAGATGTTGCAAAATGTACGATGGCGCATGCTCCACTGCAACAATGTCGCACGAACGTGCCAAAACAACAACATGCGACATCCAAAAATGTTGCACGAAAAATTTGACCATATTTAGACATGATCCAACACCATCCAAAATGTTGCAACATATTGCAACAGGATTGCCAAACGTGTTCAACGTGTTGTTCGCAATAATGTGTTGCGTTGAAATGTTACGTGCGTGTAGTCTTCCTTTAGGGCCGTGCAGGTTTCTCCCTTCCGTGATCTAACTCAAAAATATGGTAATCGTGGTGAGTGAAGTGAAACCAAAAAAGATCATACCCTAAAAAAATATAATTTAGAATACGATGTTCTTAATTCAGATCACTGCTGTGCGAGAGTTAGCCGAAGTACATGAACCAAAACTTTGGAATTGGCAAACTTGTTTTGAGTTATTGAATAGTCGCATACCCTATATTATTATTGTGTTATTTTTCACGGAAACCCATTCAAAGAGTACGTTTTCCTGTAACAATTGAAAGTGTCGTGCTCGGCAAAAATACTGAAAAGCTCGAAATGAAGAGGTTTTTCTAGCCTGTTTCCATTATCGTTACTCTTTTCAACTCCCCGTCAGCACACTGATATAAGATGAAAAATATCTTGAATATTTTAGAACCAGGCTTGCTAATTCAGGCTTCTGCGTCAGAATAACTTGTGGTATCAGTGCTCTGACAGGCAAATTTTTCTGCTAGATAAAATACGCCCTTTGGGGGTAAATCGTTCGGTCCACATCAGTGCATAGAATTGGACAGGACTCTTTTTTGGTGGTCCCCTGTGATCTCTTTATTGTTGAAAGGGTACGAATCTTGGGAGATTTTGCAGTAATTACTGTTTCTTTCTTTAGGGATATAGATTATAAATCGTACTAACAAGTCACTTCTTAATATTTCTTTTCTTGAGTCGAAATCTCAGCAAGCTCTATCTCAATAAGCGTGTTTTCCGATCTTAATATTTTCATCGATGGCCATATTTTTTTTAAAATGGTACGTTCTAGCAACCTCCCAAATAGAAGGGTAAACCTAGATATGTTATATGTTATAGTTGTGATTTTGAGTGAAAAATCTTAATTCCTTTAAACCTACCAAATTTATAGAGCAAGCCTTTCAGTTATTTTTGTGTGTGAGTCTGAGCACATTTCATTTTCTATTTGGAGTGTTGGTTTAAATGTCGATATTTGTCACGGCGGCCATCTTGGATTTTTTTCTAGGAAAAAATCAAAATTCATTTTAATCTCCCAAACAAAAGAGCCTACATATATTGTTTTTGGCCTGATACAGACTTTACCTTTTTTACCTTAAGTAATAAACCAGGCAACGAAACGCGGTTATTAACAGTTTAATCTCATCTCGTCCTTGATAAGACATTTAATTTCCTTAAAAAAAGTCCACAATGTAATTTTGGAACTAAAAAAATGTTACAACTAGAAGATTAATTTTAGTTGCGTTGAAAAACACGTACGGAAATTAAAAGGTCATATTCACAAGAAACCACGGAAACCGTGGTTGATATATAATCTTAATTTTAAATAACTGCCAGTTTTCTAAAATAACTTTACTTTTAGCTTGTATATAAACCATTCAAGCTTCAGTTTCAACATATAAATTCTGGTTGCTGATCTAAATGCATTTCCTATCAGAAGTAAAAAGAAATTTAATCTCAAAAAAAAAAATTTGTCATGCATCATTTGATTAATTCTCCATATTTGTTTGATTACTCTGTGTTGATATTATTGGGGGAAATAAGTTGTTGATCAGACGTGAAGCTTGACAGGTTAATAAGTAATTTTCAATATCACAATGATATCCCAGAAAAACTAACTCTTTTAAATAAATTTTACCCCAAACATTTTGATGTTTTCTCTGGTCTAGAAAATAACCGTGTTATTATCTGCACACTGGTTTTGTTTCACACCTTAATATTCACTCATATTTTGTTTCTGTCATTAAATAACGTATAAAAATATATATTAAAGACAATTCTTTAAATATATTAAAGCACCTCTCGTAAAATAAGTAAAATAAATAACCAGACACATATATTAAAATTAAATTTACAACTTTTTTCACTCTCAAATTCAAAGTCGGTTTCTTTAAAAACAATACACTCGTCAAAAAATACCAAACGAAATGTTTATGCCAGTTGAAGACACAAACAATTTCCGATCCATTTTTGTCAGGCTACGAAAACCGCAAAATATTCTTGGTTTTGAGACACAATTTTCAAAATCCCTTAACTGTAAGAATAAACTAGGAATTTGAATCGTACAAAATAGAACACCGCTTATTTCACTGTAAAAATTTTATGTACATGAACTAAGATTCTGTGAGATTTCGAACTCGTGGCGAGTTGCCTATGAATTTTTTTTTCCATGTCGGAGGCGGGCAAACGTTTCATGCGGATTATTTTGTCTTAATGAGGTATAATTTACAAATGTCGAATTCATTTTTACAATTTGGACATATCATGTTCGCACAGACATAAATATACAACGTCTGAATTAAATTGTCTATGAAAATAAAAAAACGGTCGATGGTGACACCACATTCGACATACCAAATTGTAACTCCATTCTGTGAAAGTCGCTAACAAATGTTATTCACATCATACTTCATATATGATACACCAAATACAAACGCGACTAAGGGTGTGTAGGACCACATGTCTAAAACATTTAAAATTTTTCAGGTTTGTTGAATGGAAGATAAGAAAAAATAAAATAAAATCATACGTGAGAAATTATTTTCATCTGGTGTAAAGAAAGCTCTGAGCATGATTTGAAACAAAAAAATAATTGATTTACAAAACAGACAATATTTTTTAAACGCAAAGGGAGATTGCAACCTTCGTGAGTTGTGAATCAAGTGTGAATTTTGATAAATCGAATGTGGTGTATTTTCACCATTATTTAAAATTTCAGGTCCACAGCCCTATAAAAACGAGTTAAATTCATTCATTCATTTAATCGGAGGCAAAAACTGCCCTCCTTCAGTCACGGTGACTTCTTCTGTTTTTTCCTCTTCAATATCTTTTACTTTATTCGCTGTTCCGGGTTTCTCTTTTACCACCCCGGACGAAATCCTTTTGACCAGCGGTGCCTTGGGCTCGGCCCCAGTCTCTGGCTGTTGTTTGGTGACGTTATTGTTGTTGTCGTGTGGCGCAGCGTGCGTTGCGTCAGCTCCGATTGGCTGTAATCTTTCCCGCGTTCGCGCGCTTCTCTTGGTCCAGCCGCCTTCAGTGTGCATTTTGCTGGGTTCCACTATGATGGTTGTACTTCCTTTGGATATCGTCTCTGAAGAATCGTGCGCATCCGAGGAAGCCCGGTGTCGAGATGTAAGTCGGGATGTCCCGCGATGTCTCTGGCGTCCCTAGAGAAAAAAAATACTATAAGACACAAAATCTAGGACTAATGGAGTTGAAAAATGCTTTACATAAAAACACAACAAACCTTTGGTCACGAAATATTGGGGGCTATGGAACCAAGGGGATTCAAGTCATTTTCGCCCCAAATGTTCCAGTTGATTTTTCAAGACTTGGGTTTAAATCGCGCTTAAGCCCGAAGTTGTTTCCGGTTTTCCTTTCGCAACCGCTTAAGTTGCGTAATAACTTATAACTTTGGTTTTTTATTTTTTTTTTTTTACCTCTATTATCCACTCGTGTTGGATCGCTTCGTCAGGAGTCAAACGTGTTGCTGGATCCCAACTGAAAAAATAAATAAATTAATAAATTTATTCATAAATTCATAAACAACTATAGGTGGTATACAACAGTTTTGAGGGGGTAAATAAACCCAACTTAAAAAATTTTTGTTAAATGTTCAGAAATGTTTTATCTTTTTCTTATTACTGTTTACAGTGTACAACCATCATATGCGACATTTGAACAATAAAAATGATAATAAACAATAAATAAACAGCCAAAATAAACGACCAAGTGCTAGAGAAGGGACTGGGAACTACTAGTTTCAATGGCATTTTTTCTTTAAAATCTACACCTCAAACTTTCAGAAGTTAGAAATCGGCTCTGATTAAACATTCATGCAAATAAAAATAAAAATCTGAAAGACAGATTTTAAGCAATTTTTAAAATAGGCAAAATGTCACATTTTCTTATTTTGCGCGAAAAGTCTGTCTCACAGATTTTTCTTTTCTTTTTTTTACGGCACAAGATGTAAGACTCACTCGAGGCAGCGATTGATAAAATCCACGAATAACGCGTCGTTTGTCTTGAGCGCTGCGTTGAGTTCTTTACCGTTCACTTGACGCTTTCTTCCTTTTGAGTTTGTCATGCTGCGAGGATTGCCTTTGGAATCTGTTAAAAAGAAATGAAACGAAACTCATGAGGTCACATAAGGGACGGACCATTTAATTTTTGAACGGGAGAGGGTTGGGCAATTCTTCTAAGAAGACTTTTTTCAGCATCGGTATTTGCAAGAGCGTTTTTTAACCAACATAACCTTGTGCAAGATTCCCGTGCTTACTTAAGCACGATTTTGTTCTCCTACTTTTCTTGTGCAAGCATTTATTTCGTTATTGAGACTAAGGGCTGAAACTAAACTGAAACTGAAAACTGAAACCATAATAGCACGTATGTATCCCATTTCGCACTTGTGTGTCTAAGACACAAGCACCTAAGATCCTTTCAGCCTGGATATTTAGAAAAGGATAGTAAGAGAAAAGTCAACTTACCGAAAAAGAGCCTTTTTCTTGATGCTGGTACATTGCCATCAAGTACACTTGAAGGTGGCTTGCCTAAGATCTGTTTAAATGGAAAAAAATTAACTGTTACGTTAAGATAGAATAATAATTAATTTGTAGATCAAAGAGAAAACTTAATATTTATCTTTACTAGGCCACGGGTTTAGAAAAAGGAACAGTTTTGATTTTTCCAATTGCAAAATTAATGTAAAACCTTTTGTACGAACGTGGGAGGCGCGGTGGCCTAATGGTTAGTAAAATGGTAAAGCAACTTTATTTATACACGGTTTGTGTTTTAAGCTAGAAGCTTGTGGGGCCGTGTATATGAAACAAATACTGAACAAATATAATCTATTAAATAAACATAACACGGTTAAAAATCCCAACTGGCAGGAGGCAGACCAGTTGGCTATTTACAAGCATGACCGAGGATTTGAACTCGGGATGACCGAGAACAAATCCAGATAGTGGTCAGAACGGGACTTGAACCCGGGACCTCCGGATTTCAAGTCCGGCGCTCTAACCACTCGGCCACGCTGCCTCCTGATCGAGCAGTCCAGGTTGGAGCACTGGCCGGGGCACTGCGCTGTGTTCTTGGGCAAGACACTTTACTCTCTTAGAGTCTCTCTTCACCGAGGCGTATAAATGGGTACCCGCAAATTACCTGCTGGAGGCAAACCTGTGATGGATTAGCATCCTATCCAGGGAGTAGAAATAGTCCCAGTCGCTTTATATTACGGAAACCAGGATAAGCTCCACCTGTATGGGCCACTTGGCTCGACGCAGACTTAACCTTTTTTGTACGAACACACGCAAACAAGGTAGAGTACGAAGAAAAACATACAACGGAGAGAACTCGCTGAAATGCATGGTAAAAGCTACAGTCCTTTCGTTTCATCTATAGTCAGTCGAGTATGCTGATTGGACTTAAGTATGAAATCAAGGACAAAAACATTAAATCCGCTGCCTAAGGTCTAGCCACGTACCTCCATTATACAAGCTAACTGCTCCACTTCATTTTCGCCAGGAAACAAAGGATATCCAGTGTAAAGCTCAGCAAGAATACATCCTAAACTCCACATATCGATGGCCATGTTGTATGGAATACCTGAAGAAAGAAACTCAAACTTAAAATGCTGCCAAGACTACTGAAGCAGTCAAACAAGTGAGAGGGATTTTAACATCTCCTGGCGAAAAGTTGCTTTAATTTATTTCCTATACCGAAAACCTACACCGTACAAACACTTCATCAAGGCGGGGGGACACCCGAAGGCCGTTTTTCCGCCGCTTGACATGGGTTTAACGTAAATATATCCTTCGCGTTTCAAGCAATCCATAAATCTATATTTTAGGGTGTTTTGTAAATTTTTGGGTTTATTTTGGGTCTGTTTGGGGGACGTCTTTCTTTAAGGATTTGTAAAATTTAGAGAAAAAAGAAATATTGCAGATTTAAGGTAGTTTTAAAATTAGAATTTGAAGTTAAAAAAAAAGTAGACGGACACCAAAAGGGTCTCCCTGACAACCTGGAGTGCTCTTGCGTGGGAGGTCAACTCGCTGAGAGTGTAACAAAAACTATTTTCTTTCTTCTAACCCTTCTTTAAACCTCTAAAAAATTTCATTCAAATTCATGCGTCTTAATATGAAATCTGCTTAGAACTACAGTACTAGCTCCCGGGCCTACTCGGTCCACCTGCGTTCATATTAATGACAAGTAGCTACTTAGTAGCTCGAAACCGGGTGGTTAATGTTTAACCACTCTTTTAGCTAACAAGAAAGCCTAAGGCTTTTAGACGAACCCAGTAGCATTTATATTTCCTTTTGTTGCTGTTCAACAAGTAGTGCGTTATGCTAAAGCGTGACATGCGATATACGATACTCGGCAGTCAGTATTAAAGGTCAAAGGCACTTTGATCACTTTTGAAGACTTTGAAGGTGGATATATCAGAGTTGTTTTCGTTTTACTTTTAAAACTCATAAAATATAACATGACTCTTTCATTTATATCTCGTACTGGTCATTTCCAACTTAGCAGCAATTCTATTTTGCACTGTGGTCTAAGCGATGATTTATTGTTAAGTTAAACACATGGAAAACGCGTATAACGCACGTAATTTTAAACCCTCAAGTGGCAAGTAATTTAAAACATTTCCTCCGTCCCATTCCCCTTGCCCCATTGAGGCAATTTCAAGTGGGTGATGAAAGATGACCAGTTTTAAGCCAATCAACATTCGTGACCTTCAATGCCCTACCGACAAAAAAAAAAAAAAACCGAAGGTAGATTATGAACCGGGGGGGCACCAGACCCCCACCCGGTTAATGAGGGTAAATTGTTAGATGGTATGCTAGAAGATTATCTTGATACCGTCATTTGGCGACGAAAGAAAGGTTTTGATTTAAAGAACAGCAAATGGTAGGAAGCCATTATGAAGTGAGGATAACTAACGGCGGCGAAGATGGAAATGGATTACATTATGGACAAATTTGAACACACAAAGCTCGTGTTTTTTTAGATGTTGCAAAAACTACTTAGTTGAAAGGAATACAAACACAGCCAACTAACCTAAAATAACTTCGGGTGAGCGGTAGAAACGGCTCTGTATGTACGTGTAGACTGCAAAGAAAATGAAACAAAATTCATTAATTCAGATATTGAGAAAACAAAAACGAGAATAGGTTTTCCTTTTTTCGAAATGTTTCAAGAAAATTTGAGCTAAGTTTCCCGCCACTAGCTTTGCGCGACGCTCACCAGCAAACCATCACCAGCTGTGATTGGTTAATTCAAATAAAAGACGTCCATTGATTGGTTAGAAATCATCTTAGCAAAAGTTAAAAAGAAAACTGGACTATTGCCATAAAAGAAAACACTCGTTAACACAAATACCTTTTTGATGTTCATAACAACTTGAACCAAAGTCTATTACTTTTATGGCGCTTTGACCTCTTTGTCGTAATAAAATATTCTCCTGGAAAGAAAAAGAAACGAAACTGTAAAAATTGGAACGCATGCAAGCTATGACAACAGGGCAACAAGCAAGTTTGGATAAGGACTATCGCCGTCGAAATAAACAAACAAGCAAACACAAACATCTAAGAAGCATAGCACTCTGTAGTATTCTAAAAGCGCGAAAATTTTTTGTAAAAATCGCAATTAAAAAAAATAAAAATAAAAAAATTCGTTAAGAAGTTATTTACCGGTTTTAAGTCGCAGTGGATAATTTTTTCCTTGTGTAAAACTCTCAGACATTGGAGTAACGAATAAGCAAACCTGAAAAGCAAGTAATAAGCATGATAAACAAACCGCAGAAAACAAACGATGCTACTCAAATTTATTGAGCAAGGGTCTACGGTCTTCTACTAAATGTTAAAAGGTAAAAGCGATGTCAGCTTCTTTCACCTCCTAGAATTTGTAGTAGAGGTACTTTTTGGTGAATCTTTCCAATTTTCTCTTACGAATTATTTGAAATAAACTTATAAATGACAATGACAGAGCATTCATTAGCATTAATGCAACCTCAGAAACAAAACAAAGAGGTAGGAGTTACTGCTCTCATCTGCTGTATGTCGTAATTATTGTTGACTTACCGTCTTATAAGAGCGATACTAAATCCTTGGAAATTGTTTTTCTTTATTAATTCGTACAAATTCATCCTGCAACGAAGAGTAACAAGAAAGGGTTGATTATTGTTGAAGTGTGATCATGATGTTATATGCTCCGAACGAACGACCGACCGACCGAACGAATGAACGAAAATAACGAGACCATTACATTGCCAGCTTGAACAAACAAGCTTGGTCAACAAAGGTTTTGTTAAACAACTTAAAGGACACCAATGTTTTGCAGAAAAACAGCCGGCAATCCCGAGCGAGCAAGATAGCCACAACGTGCCCTCTCGGGTAACAATCATAGCACAGAATTTGGTTTATCGTGCCCGGTCGCGGAGCAAGCCATAAAATAATGATTAAAACTTGACACTTACCCCATGAGTTCGAAGCTAATGCACAAATGATTCCTAAAATGAAGGACAAATAACTGCATAAAAATAATGTTCTTTCACCGGCAGCTGAATACATCTTTAACATGATGATTGCCACCCATAAAGAAAACACCAATTTCCTAAATCTTTACCGACGAGAGAGCTCTTACGTTCACCGACCACAACATGAATGACCAAATAAAGTGTCAAATTTACATTTAAAATTTGCTTTTATTAATTTCTTTTTGTAGGAAACAATTTTCATTGACCATACAATAAGATGGTAGTTATCAACAACTCTCAAAATAAAAACCAGCAGAAATCTGAAATAAAATACCCTGACTTCCACAAGAATTTAGACTTTCCCTGACCAAATACTGAATTCCCACACATTTTCTGTAATTCATCTTGGGAGAATTCTATTCTAGAATACGTTTTGTGAGTTATCAGGTTTTACATTCTCATTAGGTGCCTACTGAACTTTGTTATAAAAATGCAAGGAGAAGATACGAATAGATCAACTTACCTAAAGTAGAAATAGTCTATCATGTGTATGAGATTGTAACTGTTTTCCTTATCCTGAAAAAGAATAAAAGCAAAATAAATTATGTACCATTTTGAGCTGTATATAAAATTCGCATCATGCTTACCTTTTTACGTAAGTGTTCCAGAATTTTAACTTCTACTAAAGCTTGTTGATGAAATCTGCAGAACAAAGAAATGACAAAGTGAACGATAGCAAACGATACGTGATGTGAATGATAGGCATCAAAAAGTGTCCTCATTGAAAAAAGTTTATTAAAAGACATAATTCTATCAAATATTTAAAGATGAATTCCAGTCCGTACTGCGCAATTCTCGGCTGCAATGTTTATGTGAGCCCACACGAAGGGAATGTTTACAAGCAAAACTAAAAATTCCGCGACAAACTTACCTTTTTCTTCATTATTAACGCCAGATATCCTTGCAGAACAAATAATAACGAGTAGAAGAACCTTGACGCTATTTCAAACCGACGTTTTAGCTCATCGGAACTTCTTGAACGAAACGAACTGTAATGGCGGACTAAAAAACGTCATGTATGCTGTCACCAAAATGTAACGTTTCAACGAATTCAAAACAAAAACGTAAACAAACCCCGAGTCTGCGCAGTACGGACTGGAAATCATCTTTAACAATTATCCTGCGAAACCGTGCAAAATATCCGAGCCGCCTGAAATAATCAGACGATATTCCGCAAGATTGAACAGGATAATTGCTTTACTACTCAACAAATTATCAACGAAACGCATCATTTGTTTACAAGTAGAAACATGGCCGAATCTTGGCAACCTACGTATATCACAGGATATCTGTTACGTACCGGTGACGGATTACAAGGACTTTTTGACCATATGGGCATCGTGCGAATTTGTTGAATAATAATATTAAAATGTCAAAAGACCCAATCTAATATGAAGTACTTATAGAGCGGTTTCCACTTGAGTGTCGAAAGTAATTTGCATTTGGTTTTGCATTACTATGCAGCTTAGACTTACGGCCAATCAAAAGTAAACCAAAAACAACTGCGACTCGCACACGCTTCCCGCGCTTTGCGATAGCTACATGTTTTTGCCTCGAGTTTTGATTGGTTCACTGGATTGTCCGTGTCTCTTGTAATTGGCCAAACTGATTACTTTGGTTTTGGTTTTACGATACTCAATTGAAAACTGCTCTTAAACAATACTTGTGTTCAATTCTGGACTTGAGTGACCGTTCAATCCGGAGTCTAACGCGCCATTCACTTAGGTTACCGCAAGAATATCGTGCACATGGTCATTCATACCTCTTCTTGTTGCGTATAATTTTAACAGCGACATGTTGTCCTGTCTTGTGATCTACAGCTTTCACCACCTGACCAAACGAGCCTTTACCGAGCACCTCCAACACTTCGTATCTGTACGCAAGATGATCGTGTAACGCTTTTAGATAACTGCCGTTCTCATCATCATAACCTGTGAAGAAATCATCACAAAGAATCCGTCTAAATCTTCCTTAATCTTAACCATCTTTGTTCGTTTTTACAACTATACTTACAATTTTTTGCAAATAGGAGAACAGGAGCGTTAGCGTTTCTCTCTAAAATTTTCACTTGCCGATTTAAGCAGCATGCTCTTTTTGATCTACATAACAACACCTCTTTAGTGTATTTCTACCTTAGTAAAGAATTATTTTTAGGTTTCCGTTAAAGGGACTATGTCACGGCTGAGTTAAGCTTAAAAATATTAAGTTTTGCCAAATACTCGCTATGAAATTTAATGTTTGCAAAGAAATTACTTCTATTGATCTTATTGACAAAACCATAGCTTCATTACAACCAAATGTGTCCAAAAGTGTCTCCCGGGCGTTATAATTTAAAGTTACAAGCAAACGAGATTAACTTTGACAACTGTTCAGCCCAACAGTATTAAAAAATCCATATCACAATCCGTTTCAATCGTTTTCACTTTGTCCATCCGTACCTTCTTTTGTATTTACTGTGTTATTGAAATGTTCCTCCACTGTTTTAAGCGCTAATTCTATTTTTCACCGAATTTAATTACCGTTATTCTGAGGCGCCCCTGGTACACCTTCAATCTTCTTTCCCTCCAAACCGAGAAACCACACATCCGGGAAATCCAGAATCTCTGACTGCTCGAATGTGGTCATCTTGTCACCGTAGTTCTTGATGGCAACTGAAAATCACGTGACAAATTATTATTAGAGTAGAGTAGAGTAGAGTAGAGTAGAGTAGAGTAGAGTAGAGTAGAGTAGAGTAGAGTAGAGTAGAGTAGAGTAGAGTAGAGTAGAGTAGAGTAGAGTAGAGTAGAGAGAGTAGAGAGAGAAAAAAAGAGGAAGAAAGGGAGAGGGAGAGAGAGAGAGAGAGAGAGAGAGAGAGAGAGAGAGAGAGAGAGAGAGAGAGAAGAGAGAAGAGAGAGAGAGAGAGAGAGAGAGAGAGAGAGAGAGAGAGAGAGAGAGAGAGAGAGAGAGAGAGAGAGAGAGAGAGAGAGAGAGAGAGAGAGAGAGAGAGAGAGAGAGAGAGAGAGAGAGAGAGAGAGAAAGAAAGGGAGAGTGGAGTAGAGTAGAGTAGAGTAGAGTAGAGTAGAGTAGAGTAGAGTAGAGTAGAGTAGAGTAGAGTAGAGTAGAGTAGAGTAGAGTAGAGTAGAGTAGAGTAGAGTAGAGTAGAGTAGAGTAGAGTAGAGTAGAGTAGAGTAGAGTAGAGTAGAGTAGAGTAGAGTAGAGTAGAGTAGAGTAGAGTAGAGTAGAGTAGAGTAGAGTAGAGTAGAGTAGAGTAGAGTAGAGTAGAGTAGAGTAGAGTAGAGTAGAGTAGAGTAGAGTAGAGTAGAGTAGAGTAGAGTAGAGCAGAGTAGAGTAGAGTAAAGTAGAGTAAAGTAGAGTAAAGTAGAGTAGAGTAGAGTAGAGTAGAGTATTTATTTTGACAAAGGGATTCGCACGCCTTGTTGTAAGCTTGTCGCCTGTAGCAAAGTTTTAATGTCTAAATCAGTCGGCCCTCGAATCTGTAAAGGCGGCGAAATACGAGATACAAAACCCTTAACTTGTCGCGCAACATCGTTGCATTGCCAGTTAAACGAGTTGTTGCCCGTATTTCTACCGCGCGCTCAACTAGTCTCGCAACAAATTTCGGTGTTGCAAGTTGAAAAAAATTGTTGCACAAAGTAGAACCGAGTTCTACTTTGTGCAACATGTTGCGCGACAAGTTGAGGGTTTTTGTATCTCGTATTTCGCCGCCTTAAGGGGAGACGACGCACGACGCCTGTTGCAATTTTCCTTGCAACTTCATTTGCAACATAACAAACGTTGCGAGTTGCAAGCAAAGTAGAACTATCCTCTACGTTTTGCAACGTAACGAGACAAGTTGCTGCGTGTGGCATGTCAATCAACGCAATCTTGTTGAAATAAGCCAATCAGAGCACGCCCTTCCCCGCGGGAGTTTTGAAGATGATAGTGGGCGCGTTGCAAGTTGGGAAAAATGCGAACGTGTGACACCCCCGCTGCAACTTGCGGTGTGTTTCGGTCGTCATCGTTGCATTGCAAGTTGTAGGCAGATTTTAGAATTCTCCTGGCTAAATAACATGCAAAGGACCAATAGAAACATACCGCTTGGTGACATGGGCAGTTTGAGTCCATTAGGATCTCGGCGTATGCGGGTGAACGTCTCATTCTCGCTGTTTGTTCTGAAAAAGAAATAGTAACACTTGTAGGTGACATTTACAGCTACTGTAAATATAACAATAACAGGCTGCAAATAAAACATATCCTGCATGGCCAAGTATTTCAAAGGGTGGATACTTGTTGGTTTTCATATGATCGCCCCGATCCTTTCTAACGCATCGATCGTTTGCAAATACTGAGACAATCGTCGGCGATCGAAACGATTGGAAGCGATCAGGGGGTTCTCATATGATCGCCCAGATCGCCTGGTATATATGAGCGAAGACCTACGAAAAGCAATCATTTTAGCCCTAGTTCCAAGACAATGGCAGCCTTCGATATAAAGGAGCAAAACTCGTGGATTCCTATCTTCTCAGTTATTGCTGTTTTACGGCGAACAAGGGAACGAGAAGCTAGAAGAAAAGAACACGGGCGATCCAAGCGATCGTGTGGCCCCAATCGCCACAGACGTTAGCGATAGCCTGAGTAATTTTCTCATATGATCGCTGCGATTGCAAGAAAACTTTTTTAAGTGACAGAGGCGATAGATACCGGCGATCGAGGCGATTATATGAGAACCAGCCTTAACGCTATCCAAAGGCTAAATTGCTATCCAGCGGATAAGTGTTGGCAAAACAAACTGCGCTATCCACTGGATAGTGATTTAACTGTAAAAAATTTTTTTTTTCGGCTGTGGCCTGGCGGTTTTTGTTTTCTTATATTATCGTTGATATTTTCTACTCCCCCTGTGGTTTTGTCCCCCCCTTTTTGGAGGGGGGAAATTTAAAAAAAAAAAACACCCCCCCCCCCCCCCCCCCACCCCCCCCCGCGCGCGCCCCACCCCCCCCCCCCCCCACTGTGAATAGCCTTATCCAACTTTCGAACAATCGGGTCCAGATCACGCCGGTTGCCCCATGGGCAAGTTTGAGCTACTGCGAGAAAGTCCAAAAAGACGTTACCTTTTCGTCCGATAAGTAATGGATAAAATTGACTAACGGTCAGACATCTTACAACCCAACGAAAAAATATGTTGGCCTGGGGCTCTACTGGACACGAATTTCTTTGCATTTCATTTTTCGTTCATTAAGTTCTAAACCAGTTAAGGTATTTTTCAACTCTGGGAAATGGGCAACACTCTCAAAACAGGACAAAATTTTGGACTTTTTCACTATCTTTCTGTTATTTTTCCTAGGTCTAGAGAGTTTTTGTGTTTAGCTAATTATGAGGCCTTCCAATTTTTGAGTAGACCAAAATTGTGTCACTTACATAAGGGTGGAATGTCGTTTGGATCCTTGCTTGCTGTAGTCAAGATTTTGCGCCTGTAATAATAATACAAAGAAACAATGAGCAATGTTAGCGCTCTAATCACAATTGTGGCCTTTTGATACCAACATGCGTCATGTGAAATTATCACTCCTGATACCTCAGAGAAGGCGTGTGCGGAGTCAAATTTTAGCTGGGTATACACGGGCAATTTTTATGTGACAAATATATTTGATCGTGTAGATGACGCGCGCACAGTGCTCAGTGGGAGTTTGAGAGGCTGGGACGACATATGCTGTCGCAGTATTTGCCACATTTTATGTGACGAGTCGTCTACACGAGCAATTTTCGTATGTGACAACTTTTATTTGTCACATAAAAGCTAACTCGCCAGCTTGTCGACAAATATATTTGTTACATAAAAATTGACCATTTTTTCTTATCTACACGAGCAAATAAAAATTGCCACATAAAAATTGCCCTGTAAATCTTTCACCGCGGTAGTTGGTTTTTTTTTTTGGGTTTTTTTTTTTTTTTTTGTTGGGGGATGGTATAAAAAAAATTTTTTTTTTTTTTTTTTTTTTTTTTTTTTTTTTTTTTTTTTTTTTTTTTTTTTTTTTTTTTTTTTTTTGCCGCGGGTGTAAATCCGGCTTTAGTTTGCTAAATATATAAAAACACTATAAACATTAAATTTAAAGATTTGAACCGACGCACGCAACACCCAATGCGGTATGTTACACTGCTCTAATCAATGCTGCAATCTGATTGGCTAAGGTTGCAGTAGTTTGAGGCCGTCTACAGAATGCTAACGTTTTTCGTTTTTCCGAAGTTTAGGAGGAATATATACACCTTATTTGATGGTTTAACATATAATACGCGCGGATATTTTGCGAGTTCCGTAGTATTTTTCCGAGCCCCGAGGGGGGGAAAAACGAGCATGAGCAATGCGCGCGAATGAAACCAAGATAAGGGATTTATTATTCCACTAATTTTTCCACTTTGTTTGGGCCAGTATTCCGTAAGTTTGTCCGACCGTATTTTTGACAAATTCTACTGTGTAATAACGTGGCATATTTTGCGCGTTTTTTTTTTGCCTTAACATGAAAAAATGGCGCAATAGTGGAATAATAATTAGAAATATTATTAAATCATTCATTTCCCGAAAGAAATAAAATATGACAGCCATTGTTACTCGAAATTGTTGAATGAGCTGGTCAGCCCGTGTACATGTGGTTCAATTTTATCCTTGGTTCAAATTTTATTTTCCTTTGTGTTAACATTACCATACCCCAAAACAAAGGAAATAAAATTTGAACTAAGGATAAAATTTAACCATAACATACACAGCTGAAAGTTTCAAAAGATAATTTAGGACGCACACGATTTTGCTAAAGCATGAAAATTTACACTGCTTAAATGTAAATCGTTAGAATTCTACTAAAACAATTAGATTATACGCACGAGATTTCTATGAGGTGATAGTTGATTCAGCTTTCAGCCTCACAAACTGTCAACTCATAGAAATCTCGAGCTCATGATCCATAAATGTTAAATCGTGCAAGGAAAATTAATTGTTTTTTTCTCGGCTAATCAACGTACAGAAAAAAAATAATTAATAATCGAGCTTGCCTTACGATATCCTCGCGCTTGTATGCCGGTTGCATGATTTTGAATCAAGTGCTGATTGTTACATTAAGCTATTTAAGTCTATAAATATTGGCACCGCGAAAGTGGGATTACCTTGGTCTTAGTTTCAGACTTTCGGAAGCTCTTTGTGCTAGCAAGCATTCACAAATGAATGTCTTTCAATGGTTGCGGATCTTAAAACCCGAAGAAGCTTATAAAAACTGCACGAAATTACCCTTGCGAACTCGGACTTTCTCAGGGTAGGGTAGGGGAAGGTTTTGATGTTACCACCAGAAACGCCTATTTTTCAAGCCAAAATGAAATCTTGATAATTCTACAAATTTTTATTTCTATTTGTCACAGAGAAGTGCGCGGATCCAAACAAAACAATGAACAATTTATTCAAAAACATGATCGCAAAATTCTATAACGACAGAAATGTCTGGTCAAAGTTCGTTTTAAAGGGAAGTTGAGGCATATTTTTAGAAAAAAGTTTGAATGAGAATGTCAAAAACAGATCTAGATACAACAATACAACAATAGTCAAGTAGTCTGTGTTGCGAAATTTCAATTAACAACAAACAGGAACTTTAAAGAAGAAGGTCCCATGCCTAACAATCGTAAGGGTGGAAATGAATTATAATTTGAACAAGCTTGGAATCGAAATAGGATCACGTTTTCCAAGTTGATTTAGGTTCCTTTGAAAATTCAGCAAGAAATTTGGTTGTAGCATTTGAGTCAAGTTTCCTTACTAATTTTGAAGAAAATAGATCCAAAAAAGTTAAGATCCAAGTAATAATTGCAATAAATTAATTTTCTTCATCTTTTTTCTGTTGTATTATCAATGCGTTTACTTAATATTCTACGGTTTTTTTGCCGGCGATTAATTTTTCGCATCGACTCCAGTTAGATTCTAGATTTCCTTAACATGCAGTGTTTTTCGGAGGCAAACTAATTATTTCCTAAGCGTCTTTGATTCAGTGGAAAGATTATAATTTCGAATACTAAATAATTGGTGAGAAATTCGAGAAAAGTCAGAAATTTATTTTGGGCGAGTGCTTCTGATCTAAAGCGAATTTACCGAGTGCCGAAAAACCTTTGTGAAATAAATCTGGTCGACTTTAGTATTCGCACTTCTATTTAGGTCTCTTATCTCCTTGCAGAGAACAGAGTGAGTCGCAAACGCTTCCAAAAATAACAACGAAAACAGAACCTGTCAAAAACCCTTGCGTAAACTGAACTGCGCCGCGCGAGAGCTGTATCTTCGTAATCTTTCAGGCCGTTTTTATCACAATAGTGTGCAAGAGCGAAATCTCGAATAAATACATTCGGAAGGGCTGAAAAATAGACCGAGAACCACGCACCCTATGGGAAATCGTACGAGAAAAACATAGAGCAAAACTTAAAAAAATCTTGCTTTAAAATAAAAAAAGTTGATATTAGTTCAAAAATAATCAAAAACGACCAAGAAACCATCAGATTTAATTTAAATGCACAAATTAATGAAAGACGTCGGTTCAGTCGAGACAAAGATGAGACAGAATTTTCAGCCGATTTTTTTTTGCCTCGAAATCAATTCAAAACGATCGGCCGGTCTATATTTATAAGTAAACCAATTTCCTACAACGTTTAACAATAAATTATTTCCTGTCAAATTTCTTGTGACCGCAAAACCCTTGAAAACATGAAAGTATTAGCAGAAATAAATGTTTTGACGCAAAATTATAAGAACCCAAATGACGACAAAAGATATAATATATTATATTAAGATATTATATTTACCAGCAAAGGAGATCTACATCTAACCGAGTGTTCATTCATTTCGTAGCAAAAATAAACCTTGCCGGAAAACCAAAAAATATCTTTCCCGCTCTTGAAATGTCAAATATAAGTATGTTTTCTCTTAAGCAAATAAAGAAGAAATCTTAAAATGAGAAATGGCTAGAAACGAACATTTGAATTCAGCCAGCGACTCATTTTTTCCATTGTAAATATTTGCTAAATTATTTACTTCATCAAACATTTTTCATATCTTGGAAAAACAAATTCGTGGCTTTATTGCGGCCCAAAAAAACTACAAATAAAGCCAGCTGCAATTCACCCGTTCAGTGAAAATGAAACTATAAAAAAATCGCGCTGCAATATCGTGTAATCAGAAAATCTTACAAAGACAGCGTGAACAAACCTTCTTTCTCTGCACAGACTGTAGTGATCCCGCCAAGCCAGTGAAAACTCTTATTTTCATATGTCCTCGAGTTAAAGTGCTTGTATTTTGAATCGAGATGCCTGTCTTTTGGCCCGGTTTCTGTCCTTGCTTTACCATCGTGAAATGCTCGTTTTAAGTCCTTTTACGCTCCCCGGTTTAAGATAAAAATGCCCGGTCGCCGGTCGCCATAAAATAAACCGTTTCCTTGCGGTCGGCTAGAAGCGTAATGCGACAATGTTGTCGCTCGGCGAAAGATCGAATGGAAATTTTTCCTCGCGATGAGACGCCTTTTTAAGCGAAAGTAAATGAATAATTTTGTTGTTGCATACAATCAGAACTCAGCTTGAGCGGCGCTGATCAGCACGGGAAAAAATAAAGTACTTTGTGTAAAAACAACTCTTCATACATCTGTTCTTCAATGGCAAAAAAAAATCGTTGCCAAGGCAATGAGATTACTGAGTGGTTTGAAGTAATTAATTATTCAGCTCCGCCAGGGACTAATGGAACAAGCGAAGCAATTTTCACCTGCTTTGCCAAAACTTCATACAGGCCACTCTGATTGGAAACCATTCAAATGCTCATACTCGGAACCCATTGAAGTGCAGCGTAACGAAAGAAAACCAACTCAGTGCTGAAAAAGAAGCCATGTAAATTCCTCGTAGACAGGTTTAAATTTCTTTTCGAAATAAGCGCTTTAAAAGCGTTTGCCTTCAACACTTTTGCAAAATATGAAACAAAGATTGTTTATTCTAGCACACCGAATGAGATTATAATTACGGGGCGTTGAAAAAACACCGCTTTTACTACGCACATCCATTAGCACGTAATTATGAGTTGCGTAAACTGAGACACATACGAACAAAGACTAACATCACTAGAAGCAAAACACCGAAAAAAAAGTTTGCATCCCTCGAAATGCCGCCTTTGAAAGGACTTTGAAGAAATTTTCATAACAGCCAGGCAGTTTCATGTTCCAATATAAGAAGTCTAAAAATTCTATTTACATTCAGAATGCACTTGAAATATTCCAGGAATTAAAGAAAACGCACGAAAAAGCAGAGAACAAATTACATTTGGAAGCACTTTATCGGCGTATTTTGATGAACACACAACGATACCACAAGCTCATTTATTATTTACCACGTTTTAACACCGTGCCAGTGTTTATCTGAACTGCTTTAAAAAGCTTTAAAAAGAACACTTTGGAGGTTATCAAACATCAAACGATTTTTTAAATCGCCGATTCAGTGATTCACTATATATGTGCGTCATGTAATCCGAAATTTGGACACGGTTTTATGTGAGGAAAATGACACAGTTTGGAAGCTTTCCAAAACTCACGCTTTCAACAAACATGATCAAATGAACACGGAGTAAGACGATATTTTTTTATACAAAGCTACTTTACCAATATTACACAACGGTTATTTGGCATGTCTATTGCCATTTTTTTATCTTCGACCTTTATAACTTCAGAAGCAAGTATCATAATAAGCTTTTGGTAAACTTTGTAGCAATGATGATTACTTCGAAAATTGACACTTTGCTATGGCAACAAAAACTTCGGTTGCTTAGCAACGTTTCCGCTGAAAACTGCGGGCTCGTTTAATGTCAGGGGCAAGATTCCGTTGCTGATTCCTGGAAAAGTTTAAAGGAGCTCTGGATAAAAAATTTGACCAACTTTTTTTTCAAAGATTGCTGTTCGGAATTCGTCTTAATTTTTCTCAGTCTTAAACTTCCTGGTTTATTTGCGGTTTATGATAATTATCTATTTGGTGTCTGTCATCCTTAGAAAACTACTATCTTGAGTTTTTCTTCAATTTGAAGGTGTTTTGTACAAAAGAAAAATGAATTAAGATAATCCTGACAAAGAGTCGACCGAACCTCTCTATACGGGCAACCTCTATAATACGGACACCTCCCTATAACAGACAGTTCACCTAGTCCAAGAGATTCCAAAATAAAAATAAACTTTACCTCTGATTAATACAGACACTTTCTAATACGGACATTCTTCCCTGCCCCGTTGGTGTTCGTATTACAGAGGTTCGACTGGAGCTCGTTTAACAAGGGCTTTGCTCACCTGTTTGCTTGTTGAACTCTTTAGTATGTTCTGCTGGTTCAACAACTGGGGTAGTTGATCGGAGAATTTCTGTGGGTTTGAATTGAAAAGCAACATGTTGAGCGCATTTTTGACAAAGAAATTTTAACAAGAACTGCTGAGCGAATACTGAAAAACGATCTGAGTCCATATTGCAAGTACCTTGGGGAGCAAAGCAGGCGCAACTAGGGACGTACATTGGAAATGGAGAAAAACGCTAGGATGAGGGCGGGGTAACCTTTTTCCTAACTGTAATTAGAGTGAAAGTAATAGGGCTGAAAGGTCACGCAGTCAAAGAAAGGTCACGCAGTCAAAGGGATCGCACTCTTGACCTCCCGAGCTCTGCGACTCCTATAAAAAGGGTGGTAGTGGTAGGGTCAACAAAAGATAAAAAAAACGGTAGATATGTTTATGAAAACTAACTTTGCCTTCCTTAGTTCCATGGTCATCTACCTACAAAATACGAAAGGAAAAATTACACATAGCAGCATTTATCAATAACGGGGATGGAAGTAAACACTTTTTACCTTTTCTCTTCTTAACTTGTCTCTATAAAGTAGATTTCTTATAGTACTTACAGATCGGTAGAATTTGTTTGATTATAAAAAATAAGCAATGATTCTCGAGATCTGTTAGACTGTTCACAGCTTCTATATTTTTCAACGCAAAAGAAACTGCGAATGAGAAGCACAAGGGGGGGGGTGGGGGTGGGGCGCCTCCCATTTTGCGCTGGAGTCTAGTTCTCTCGTGATTCTTTTCCCACGTCCAACGATCAAAAAAAAAATTGAGGAACTAGAGGGCAGTCAATAGTCTGATAACTGATTCGGTTCTCAATTTCACCTTCACTCGAGAGAAGAAATCTGAGATATTTCACAGTAACATCGGATTTTAGAAATCTTCTGCGTAGAATCTCTAATATTTTTTTTTTATGTGGTTGTGAAACGTGCGCAGAAATTCGTAGATACGACCATACAGAGACAGGGATAGAGCTACGTCATTGGTTGAGAGTTAAGACGGGGTTGAAGACCAGGCATCTCCAAAAGCAGGGGAAAAATCATGATAGCACAGACAGAGAGGCATGCAAGCTAGAAAACACTAAGCCGGCTCATCAGCAAGCCTAACTGGCTTTTATGGCCTTGGCAGCTCAAAAAGTCTACCCAAGTCTTTTTTTACTTGTGAAATTTCAGCCGGATTTAAGCTCTCTTTCAGCCGGTGAAATTAGCTGGCAGCCAGCCCTTAGCGACATCCCTGTTGTTTACTTTAAACTACCTGTAATCACTTTAACAAACATTACCTGGCCATGGTGTCTGTCGGGACCAAGCTGAGGCAAAGTTCCTGGAAGAATGCTTGTCACCCTCTGAAAAATGACGAGAAAGAAATATACAAAATCAGACCTTTTTAGTCTCATGCTTTTGACAAAATGAAACCAATTTGCTTATAAAATTATAATTGTGAAGTGCATTGAGCTTTGTAAATGCGCTATATAAGCACCTATATCATTCATTCATAAAAATCAGATCAGATATAACCTACATGTACTTGAGTTATGAATGAAAAAAATTATTGTAAATAGGAAAATCAATGATTTACGTGTAGAGATTTATAATATACAGTCCATAGAATTTTTGACATGGCTATATTTAGACTTGTGTCAAAATTTCTTTATTTAAACACAAGTCTGCAATTTCCTACGGTGTTGTACATTAACTTGTTCCAGTGCTGCCCCAGACAGCACTGGGCCAACTTTTAATATAAACAACATGGTGGATCTTATTCTGAATCTGAATCCAGGTTCTAAAGGAATGAATGCCAACTTACAGGTAGGGATTCCTAATTATTATTATCATTATTTTTTTTACAGTAAAAACAACAGGAGAACAAAGTTAGGTAGGAGCAGTTACTTTATTTTACTGATAATTTCTATAATCAGCTTATGCACAATACCATACTATTCCACTTATAATCACACACCTGCTGGCCTCGAACCAGGGGTTTCCCCTCTGTATACTTTAAAATAAGTTCATTCTTGCTGTAAAATCAAAAAAGGGAGAAAAAATGACACTCATGCATATACTATTAGTAGCATAAAAGTATTCTGTTGCAATAATCTGTTTCAAGTGGTCACTAGCTAGCTGCAGTTAAAATAATTAGGGCTGGAAAGTAGAGAATTAACTGGAAAATAAACCAGAAATTTCCTTCTGAACATCAACCCTGAAAGGAAATTAGAGACCAATTAAGAGGCAAATAAAATCTTTGACCTCTGTGGTATTCAAACACACAGCCGCTGGATTTATGACTGTTACTCTGACTACTGACTGAGCTATGAGGCAAGTTGGGACCTGGTTGTGGGTAATTAAGGTGATAATTCATGGTGCAAATGAAAGGTTGCACCACACAGCACTAGTAGGTATACGAGGCGTCTGGTTTTGGTTTTTCAGTATTAGAAGCTCATTACTCAGTAGGTCAATGGTCAAAGACTTTTTCTTTGCCTTGTGTGGTCCCTTATTTCCTTGAAAGGAATTCCTGGGTTATTTTCCAGCACTTTAAATGACCTTAGAGTTAATTCTCTACTTTTCAGCTTCTAGTAACAGTGCTGCGTGGAGCAACATTTCATTCACAGTAATTAAGGTCTTAGTTAATGATATCAGCCTCAGCTTTTGGGTTTCAGCGGTGGGGTTGCGGTCAGTTCCACTGACTATCAATGGGATATTTATTAAAAAAATAACGTAAGAATTAAAAACTGTCTTTTTGATCTTTATAGGGTTATCTATGAGGAATAACTCATTTAATTACCAGACTCGTTTAATTACCTCAAGTATCCATTGCCAAAGGTACTGCTTGGATGAGCATTTCCTCCCCACGATGAGTAGTCTGATCAGGACTCTTAAGAGTGCAAACAAAAAATGCTATTTTTTAAACATTTTGTAACAAGATATTTGACCAGTTCCTTGAGCCTGTGTGACTCAGTTTGGAAAATTTAGTTTGTTTGATCATGTATCTTATGTTGTTAAATATTTTTTTTAATATGCATAAGTGCCAACCCTCCCAATTATCCTGGAGTCTCTTGGGTACAGACTGCAGATTCCTGGTCTCCTGTACAGGTCACCTTAAGAGTGCTTTTCATTTTCAAAGTGTGACCGGTCCGACCAACAGGAACTGACTGCTGCAAAATGGAACGAGTGGAATGGTTTTTCCATTTTTCATTCCTTTCCCCAGTTCCCTGCATCTGTGAAAGCGACTGAACTAAAGTGAGACAACTGATCAGTTTGTCAAAAGGGAACAATAAATTGTGGTCCAACCCGTCAAAGTGGACCACCTAAATTAGAGGTGGTCCCGAATATTCTGGTCACTTCAAACCCAAGCAGACCTTTAATTTCCATTTGACATTCTGACTAAAATTTCTGAAATATTTGGCTTAATGGAACTTAGCACCCCTAATCTTCCTGATAAGGATGAAAGTGCTTGAAATATGTGTTTTAATTCATGCTTATTTGGGGTATAATATATTTTTAGATATTTGACACTGGCTTTTGTCGATGAATCAGCAGATCAACTCTTTATTTTGGGGGTTGAGAAGAGGCACCTGAACACACAATTTTAGTGACCTGCTGGATTTAAATTGTTTTAGCTTTAGGTTTTTTTAGGTAAGCTCACAAAAATGAGAGTAATTGTACCATTTTTATGCATGCAAACCATCACTCAGTTGGTCTTGATGGTTATTTAATAGGTAATAGTTTTAAGGCAGCCTGTCAAATTGAATTAGAGTGCGCACAGGTAGAATGTATGTAAATTATGTACCGTCTACAGCATGAAGTATGGATAAAAATTAATAAGAAAAGTAAGTCTGCAAACATAAAACTTGTACAAAACTGTATATCTAGTTTTGACTTTTGTACATATAATTTTATGTAAAAATTCTTGAGTGTTACAAGAACTTTCAAGAATACCATATTTAATATTACTTTCAACAGATGCAAGCATAGACATTAAGATCAAACACTACTGGGAAAAAATACTAATCTGCAACTTGCTCCAAAATTGAAAAAAAAATAAGCTGTAAAAAAGCGTTGTATATAAAATAAAATAATCTTCTGCGACCTTCTTTTCATTCAGAGTAAATTTTTACTTGAAATTTAACAAATTGAAATTTATGATCTAACTTTCAATTTATTTTCCTTCTGTTGTATTCAAAAGTTTGTCTATTATAAATACAATGTTATTATTTTTTTGTCTATGAATTTCAATGATTACAAATGAGCTTCCTAAATTTCAATTCTTACCACATCACTATTGCTGGTACTACTTCGGTCAGGAGGGCTATGGTAGCTGGCTTTTCGCTTATGAATTACAGCCGATCCCATATTGATTCCTTCAAGGACTATTCAATACTTGTGAAACCCGTTTTCATTTTCAAAAACACTGTAGTTGTAGCTCATAAAGAATTAATAAGCATACATGTCAATGGAAATTTCGCAAGTGTATAGTCTTCCTGTTGTCATCTTTTATTCACTCTTTGAAATTAAAATTATGATTAAATAATAAAATATGCAGGCAGAATTTTAGCACTATTTAAATTACACTACGACAGTTTGTAAATTAAATTTAATTAATTTTAAGCTCAACACACTGTCTGCATCTTACTGCTGCATTTATTTATTATGGATTTAAATGAGAACTCAAAAGTTTTCACACTCAGCACATGCAAGGTTTAATTTCAATTGTACGATCATGTTCATACCAAATTATCATTTAATTACAAGCTTTTGTGCCAAAAATGTTGGTTTCCCTCAAAAAGCTCATGGCATATTTATTTTTTACAGAAATTTGTTTGGAAATTTTCTGTAATTTTTTTATTTCTTTCTAAAAAATTTGTTTATCTTAAAGAAATATAACTTGTTATATCAGATAAGTAAATGCTACTTGTAATTGAGCCAAATTAAAAAATACCAATTAGCAAAGAATTCTAATTAAAAACTGCAACAAATTCTTCATTAGTCTGTGACACTTGTGTACATTTAGCAACACTAATTATTTTTTCAGCAATATTTACTTGTATTATTTTTTAACCATTTCTGGACAATATTTGAAGAAACAAATTTAAGGTGTGTTGATCTTACCGGTATAAGTCTCTTTAAATTTCAAAATTGGATTTCAGTTATTTCTATTATCTATAATTTTTTAAAAATGTGTGGTTCCAGAAAATTATACCCGGGGGGGTTTGGGGGGGGTTTTAAAATCCCCCCATCCATACCCACCCCATGAAAGGTCATTGGAAATTCCGAGGGAGTGGGGGGACTCAAATGCCCAAATTTCTGAAGAAAAGTATGGGGCTTGACTTAAATTTCTGGAGGGATGGGGGGATTTAAACCAAAAAACCTTCTGAGGGAGGGGTATGGATATTTTCTGGAACAACACAATCCTAGCTTAATATTTTTTTAACAATCATGTATTTGTAATTTGAGACTTACTGATGTGGAATGTTACTGTCCGCTGATAACTTCAATCTATACTACATGTAAGACCTGACTGCACTTCTAGTTTTACATAAGCTGTCACTTATAGAGAATTTAATTATTGCTGAAAAAATCAGTCAACATCTAACTTACATGTAATGTAAATGCAAAGACGCAAGCTTGAGTTATTGCATTTAAAAGACAATGTAAATACATTAGATTTCTTTGTTTATGCATAAAATAGCTCGGCGGGGGTGTCAAGCACATTTAGGATTAATATTAAACAATAGGTGGATTACTTGTTTAATAACAAACAGTTTAAGAGCCGCATATAATACAGAGGAGAGAGAGACAAACAGCGTCTTGATCATCAGGCATTTTTTTTAGAACTGAACACCCACATAGTATACTTGTATATCTAATAATCTTAAGATCAGTGTTCTCTTTTGTTGGTATGCACATGTTCTGCACATTACAGGACAGTCCTGCAGAAAACTCAGGTTATTACAGTAAGATAGTTCAGCCAATAAATTTATAAACATGGTAATATAGCATAGATGCCAAGTTTTATGAATGGAATGGAGTGAGAAATTGAATTGCCCCAGTGAATAGTGGGACTAGAGGACGAATTTGTAGGGTCTGGGGGTATGCCCTCCCAGAAAATTTTTAAAAAATGCAGAAAGCATTCTCATTCAATGAAGATTTTTTTCCTTCTTCCACACTTGATATATTGCGACCTCACAAGTGTAAATTCTTTTTTAAGATTCTCAAGTTTTGTTTTTAAAAAAAAAAAAGCGTGATATTTTGTTGAATGGCCTGGTTGCATGAGATTGGTCAAAAGAGTGAGTCTCACGCCAAAAGCGTGAGACTTGGCATCTATGATAAAGGACTGAGTTTAAAGTAACTTTAGTCTGTAACAAAGAGTGATGAAAAAAAAATTAACAACTGGCATGCAGGAGTCATTTTTATATAATAAAATATGTTATAGGAAGACAGGATGACACAAACTCTGTTGTGTAACAAAATTTTTGACCATAACTGGTGATAACATAACAGTTAAGTTTTATAGGTATTTTTGCAAATTTAGAAAATTGTGTGTCGCCAAAGGTTTCTTAAACCCATACCCTATAATTTTTATAGGATAGTTTACTTTATATCAGACAATACCTTTTTCATCTACTAGACATTTAATCAGTGTAATTTTAGCTAATCAATTTAAAGGTCCCTATCTGAGGTTCACACCAGTGTAACAATGCCAAGGGCTGAGAAAAACCATACCCTGTCTCGCTGGCACATGCCTATGTAGCTCACATATGGGAACACCCCTCCCCCTCCCCCTCCCCCTCCTGCCACCACCCCGGGTTCCACTCTTGCAGCTTAATGAGATACGTGAGCATTACGCAAACACCAAATATTTGTGGCTTTAGTAATTAAACGACCCCAATTAACATGTGACAAGATATTTTTGTTTGAAATAAATAACACACCGTTTAGGGAGACAAGACGTATATTTGCAAGCGATGAAGCAAGGTATTAAAATGTCACTTCTAAATGTTTAAAAAAGTGAAATGTGCACTGAGGATAGCTTATATTTCGCTGAAAAATAAACACATGAAAATTACGCCATCAAATTCTAGACAATGTCGCATATTTTAATGGTTTCAAGTATTACAAAAATATCGGCAATAAAAGTTTAATTGTCAACAATTATTCTTAGCCATCGACAGAAATAGCCAGCCTCGAAATAGCTATTCCATTTATATTTGAAATAAATAAAACGGGCAAAAGTAACAACCTTTTGTAATCGACAGCTGTACACATTGAAACCAGCACGAAGACTAATCTCACGCATTCTTATATCGTTTTATGTCGTTCATTATGTTCCTGAAAGTATTGAATTTAAAACCTAATTATTTGAGCAGCATAATTATCGTAGCTTGAAATATACGGCAAAAATAACCTCTAGAACGAGTACGATCGCATTAAATTGATTCAAATTCCACATTAAAGTTAGTGGTCCGTCAAGACCCGAATGGGATGGCTCCCGAGTAAAATTTGCAAAATATGAGCCTACCTGCGCGAGGTTTATGGATTTCTTCGATCTTGTTTGCTTGAGAAATGGAAGGAGATGTTGTTTTCGGTCCTTTGAGCGCTCGTCTTTCCCCATTGAAACTCTGAAGAGAAAGAATATTCATGATTTCATCACTCCTGTCAAGTGTCAAACAACGCTTTAGACATTTCAATAACCGTACCGACTGCGCGTAAATGTAAACAAAAACCCACAATACTAAAATATTTACTCAACAAAATAGTTAGAAATAGTAATCATCTTCCGTTAAACAAAACAATCGTTTAATTTTACATGTAGCTTACTTTCTCTCCGGTGGAAACTAAACCACTGTTTCGTCTTTCTATCGCAGCATGCTCGCTTCTGCACGATCCAACACCGTGCAAGACTCAAAGAGCGTACAAAAGCAATCAAACGTTATCTTTTAAGATCTTGCGGAGGCTGAAGAAAACATCGTTATGAACCAGCCCATCTTCTGCAAGTAGATCAAGGTCCTAATATGGCCAGAATAAAGTATTTTCTTAGAAAATACCTCGTTTTAGTTGACTTTTCGAGCGCGTGTGAAAAACCCGCGCGTGCAAGCTCTCCGTCACCTCCGTTGTCAAATATCACCTTGGCAACCAGCCAATGAAAGGCCTCGCGCGCTCGGAGTTAATCAAGAGTTCATTACACTTCTGCTAGACACGTTAATCCCCACAAAAGTTTACACAAGTCTGAAAACTATTTGAACAAACTTTTCCAGTCTGAGAAAGCAAACATTTCTGTAGACAAGCACGCCTTCAAAACGCTATTTGCCGTTAACAACAAAAGATACGCAATTAGTGAGTAACTTTTTTCTTTATTGTTGTGAAATAAATTTACTTTATATAGACAACAACAACCGTATGTAAATTAATTTCTCGTTCAACGTGAAAAAAATCGTGTGTTACGCAATTTCTCTGCGAAATACCACAAATATACTGACCAAGCTCTAAAAATAATAAAATACACGAAACCACAAATCTCAAAGCCGTAACCAGACCTTTGCCATATACGAAGCAAGATCTTGCTAGTGGACCTAGTGGGTTCTGGGGTATGCCCTCCATAAAATCTAGAGAGACATTTTTCATGAGGTATTTCTTGAGAAAAATCAATCTTGTTCAACAGGGGATTATGTTCCCAACAAATCATATTTTGGTTTAAATTCAGCCAGGAATGACACTTTCTTCATGTAATCGCAAACTTCATTTTGAGAAGATTTGTTCTGGAAGCCGAGCTGAAATCTCAGCCCGGCAAACCGGGCTGAAATTTCAGCCCGGGCTGAAGAACCGTAGAAACCCAAAGTCACGAATTAGCTGCTCCCAGAGTTATTACGGTAGCAAGCCAAACAAGATATTCTCGCCAGCACAAAACCGGAATCTTCTGTAGTACTAAAGATGCGATCAACAGTGTCCTTTATTATTACTGAAAAGTCTTGTAACAGCGGAGCGTAAAACAAGACTAATAAACAAGTAATTCCGGTATAAAAGAGGCCCGAACGTAACCAAAAAAACATAATAATTTTATCTCTAATTTTTCTCAATCGACGTGTTTTTATCGTTTTACCTAGGGTATTTGAGTTGGCAACCTGTACAACTAAAAGATTTCTAACTTGCATTTCGCACCCGAAAGATTTAAGACGGATTCCGCTGAAAGTTCGAGCAATGAGTGCGAAAATTAAGTACCAAAAATCCACTCATTGCACGGCAACGTTTTGTATATTATTTAAAAGATCTCATCGAAATTCATTTGTCTTAGTGACCCCGCAATCAAATTCTAAAGCATTCTCGAGAAAATTAAAGTCAAACCTCGAAAAAATGTATAAAACGCGCGCCATTTTGTTTTGAACTGGCGCAAAACGTCCGTTTTATTGAAATAAGGACAACTTTAAATCCATTTTTCTCTCGCGGGGTCAGCTTGAGTGCTAAATTTTTGGCAGGTTTTTGTTAGCTGTACTAAAACTGTTGCCATGCTAAGAGGTCTTTTTGGTAACTTTATTTTTGCCTGTATTGCTCGAAAATTGTGCGGAAACCATCTTAAAAATTAATGTATGGGGTGTCAATGCTCTTATATCGTAGAACTTCTTGTTAAACAAGTAATCTTTACAACAACTGTCTCTTTACAACTTTATCTAACTAGCACAGACAAACGGTTCCAGCTCCGTCCGACCAGTACAAATAAGGTCCTTTCACTTTTGAATAAACTAAACAAGTCAAAGGCAACTGGCCTTGACAAGATACCTGCTAGGCTCATCCGAGACTGCGCAGATCTCATCTGCATTCCTATTCGTGATATCTTTAACCAATCAATAAGTCTAGGTATATTTCCCGACGATTGGAAATGCGCGAGGGTTACCCCACTCTTTAAACAAGGCGATCGAAACGACCTTAACAACTATCGCCCAATTTCTGTGATCTCCATTGTGGCCAAGGTGTTTGAAAGAATTATTTATGACCAACTATATGCTTATTTAGAAGAACACGATATCATTTGTAAACACCAATCGGGTTTTCGTGCCATTCACTCAACTGTAACGGCTCTCCTCGAGGCCACAGACACTTGGGCATATAATATCGATCACGGCAAAATCAATGCTGTTGTTTTCCTAGATCTAAAAAAGGCCTTCGACACAGTTGACCATGAGATCCTTTTGTCTAAATTAAGTCATTACGGTATATATGGTAATTCACACCAATGGTTTAGGTCATATTTAGAAAACCGCACACAAATGTGCTCTATCAATGGTTCGCTCTCCAGTAGTTGTTCATTATGTTGTGGTGTCCCCCAGGGAACGATTTTAGGGCCACTACTATTTCTATTATATATAAACGATCTTCCGAATTGTCTCTCAAATTGTGAGCCAAGGATGTACGCAGATGACACCCATCTTACATACGCGAGTGACAACACAGACAATATTCAGTTACGCCTAAACCAAGATCTAGAAAACGTTCACAACTGGCTGAGAGCAAACAAACTTACTCTAAATATGACTAAAACCGAGTTTATACTTATTGGATCTAGGCAGAGGCTTAGTAATCTTACAGGTTCCCCGAAAGTTGCAATAAACGATTTTCAAGTTAGCCAGGTCAAGTCTGCAAAATCACTTGAAGTGATCATCGACGACAGACTTGATTGGAGTAGTCATATCGAGAAACTAACAAAGAAAATTGCTTCTGGGATTGGGGCCTTAAAACGAGTAAGGCACCTGGTCCCTCAAGCAACCCTACACCTAATATACAGAGCTTTAATACAACCGCATTTCGACTACTGCAGTACTGTTTGGGGAAACTGTGGGATTACTTTGCAAAACAAGCTACAAAAGCTACAGAATAGAGCAGCCCGTGTTTTGACCTTCTCAAACTATGACGCGCACGCTGGTGATTTATTTGAAATTCTAGGATGGAAAAATCTAGCTCGCCAGCAGCAAATTCAAAGAGCCACGATGGTTTACAGGTCTCTGCACGGGTTGGCTCCAGACTACCTATCATCTAAATTTGAAAAACGAGAAACCGCGTACAACCTAAGGGACTCTGAAAACAAACTCAATGTTCCATTACCGCGCACTAACTATTACAAAAACAGCTTTACGTACAGTGGCGCCATCTTGTGGAACAGTCTTCCTATTAACGTAAGACAAGCAGAGTCCCTTGGGCAATTTAAAAAACTAATCGAACGAGTACTCTAGGGCACGGCATTCGTGGAAAGCAGCTTTTTATTTTTGTACATATATTTTTATATTTCCCCTCTTTCTTGTATATATATTATAATTAGATTGTTGTATTGTGAGCTGATGAATTTGACCGTGTTTTAAATAAAGATTATCCATCCATCCAATTTACAACAAAAATGTACAGTGCAAACTCACAAGTTAAGCAGTGTACTTAAGGAGTGTCAAGAAATGTGTTCAACCTTTTGTACTGTACAGTTATTAGTGACAAGTTAAGTACAGCCACACAAAGGTAAAAGACGTAAAACAATAAAATGAAGTGTGGCTTTTTTTTTAGAAAAAATGCGTATCACAGATTCCTTTCATTTGGTTCTTTGTAGTCCATGCCGATCATTTCAAATATCTCTTGTTCACTTGTAACGGGTATGGGCTCTCCTGGCACGCCTGGAAAGGAAAGAAAGAAAGTCTAAATAAAAAAAATGTCATTTTGATTTTTTTGGTTGCAAATTTATAAACCAGCAGAACTCATTTATTAAAGGAGCAACGTCACGGTGATTTTTGGTCTAAACTGTTCTGGAAATTAGTCGATAAGACAATTTAACCCATGAAAAACGTTACCTTTGAACATCTAAAGGAAGATATACCTTATTGTTACTTATTTTCGCGGGACTTAATTTTCGCGATTTTCAAAAAATCGCGAAATTTAAGACCCGCGAAAAAAGGTTCTCGCGAAAAATAACGACGCGAAATTTAATACCCTTCTATATAATTCGTTATGAATATTCAACGTTGCCGTCAGTTTACTACCTTGGTATAGTCGTCAAACTAGCTCTACTTTGTTGCAAAGGAACATATCAAACTGTTTTAAAGTTTTGTTTTGTTGATATGGTTTTGTTTAGTGTCATTGGAAACTGTTGCAGTGGAAAATTAAAATCAGTTGGACCAATTTTGAAACTTTAAAACTGTAGACCAGTATTTTGACAATTTTCGCGAAATTCAGTTCCTGTAGTCGTATTTTTTTGGCCAAATCGCGAAATTTAAGTCCCGCGAAATATGGCCGTTCCATTTTCGCGAAATTAAGTGCCCGCGAAAATAAGTAACAATAAGGTAACCTTAATTTTCAGATAGAAATCAAACTTTGGCTATAAATGTCGCTTTTTAAGAAACAACAAAACAACTTGAAAAGTTAAGACGTTGTAATCCACTTCCATCCTAGCCATCTGCAGCCAAATACGCTTGTAAACAGCCTCAGTGCTCTAATATAGCAATTGTCAATAATAATGGACAATTATTTTTAGGCTTCCCACGAAACAAATATATATTTTGGCCGTTAAAAAATCTGTTAAAATCCGCGACAAAGCTCCTTTAAGCCTGGTTCACACAAGCGATGCACACACAAACGCAAATGCAAGCGCAAGTGAATGAAAAACACGTGTGAATTAGCGCAACGCAAATGCGAACGCAAGCACAAATGAAAGAAGTAACTTCATTTTCTTGAGCTTGTATTGCGCTTGTCAAGGCTGTGCTCTAAGAAAAATTACAAGGAGCCCAAAGGTTCCAAACTATGAGATCGTGGGTGCCCAGCATAAAGCTTATATGAAAGAAATAAGATTATCTGGTCTCCCAAAGACAAAAGTTAGTCGCCTGAGGCACCCGGGCACCCTTAGAGAACAGCCCTGGCTTGTATTTCGACACGCTTCACGTATAAACATTGCTAACGTAAATGTAAGCGCAAACGCAAGCATGCAAAGCGCGACTTTCCGCCATCTTGGAAAAAGACTCCAACTGCCTGCGAATCTTCCGGCTGTATCTTGCGTCCCTTTTAAGCGTTCCTTGCGTTTGCGTTCCATGTGTAAACGTCGCTTCAGGCGTAGGAAGTAACTTTAAACAACTATACCGCTTAACCTTGTGTGCTTGCTTGTCTTAAAATAATAATAAAATGATCTGATTCGAAGGGAATGTCTTCAAAGAACCAGGAAAAAGTGCAGGGGACAAATCAACAGGACAACCGAAAGGGTCGATAAATCTTTAGTACGGTGCATGCCAAAGGCATGGCAAAAAAACTGTGTGAGTTAGATAAAAAGTGTCGAAGGAGAAACTGTGCTCCCTAGGGAGTGAAAATGATTGATTATGATGGCAACAACAACAACGATGATGATGATAATGATGATGATGATGATGATGATGATGATGATGATGATGATGATGACGTAACATGATCGGTTTATTTGATTATTGTTTTGTCTTCACTTGAAACAAACTAATGAGGAAAAAAAGAGAATACATCTTACCAGTACTCCCCACGGGCCTGAAAATAATAACAACAATAACAAAATAAGTGTTTGATAGCCTGCGTAGTTTTAGCGGCTTGTCGCCATCATTTTGATATCGCGCAACACCAAACAACAGCAAGCTACGTAGGTGAACTAGGCAACTACAGATTGAAGGAGAAGACTCTCTCATAACAGAAAATGTAATTTGTGATAGTCGTAGATAAGCATAAATTACTGTTTTGCCGGCACGGACCAGAGGGTTGGGCGCGGGTTTGCGGTGTACAATGTATAGAGGGATTTGAGTTTGTAATAGGTGACCGTTAGGAAGGTGAGACATTCTACGGTCAGCCCTTGCCACGTTTTGGTCAATGTTTGGTTTTATTTTTATTTCCTTTGTCATCCGTGGATGCAGGCTTGCGCTTCGTTTTGTTTAAGTATTTAGTTCTCCTATTATAATTGTATCACTGTAAGATCATATATTTCGTAAAGTATTGTTTACAGTATGTTTGATAAGTATACCCTAAAACCCCAAGGGTTGCGCCACTGCCTTGGTCGGGGGCACACGTTCCCCATTTGCTCCAATGCTGGTTTTTAGGGGTTTTCGTGTCCGGCTCTGGTGCATTAAGTTCTTGTATTATCCGTTGAGATTGAATAAACGGGACGGTGGCTCGGCTGGCCAAAGCACCCAATTTATAACTGATGTGTGTCCGGATGTGTAGTGGAAGCAAAACTGAGGGCGTGACAAGCAATTCAGGACTCACGGGCTTTAAATCTCAACTGATTCAAATTGGATAACGAGTGCTCAAACAGGAAATAGAGGAAAGGTATTTAATTAAAAACAAGAAAAGTAGCTTAAAGGCCCAGTAAAACGGGCAACATTTTATTTCAACTTGTAATGCAACAATGTTGCATTGCAAGTTGTAATGTGTTGTTGCGCGTAACGGCAACATGTTGCACAAAGTTAAACTGATGTCTACTTTGCGCAACATGTTGCCACATCTTGCAACACGGGTAATAATACGCGTAAAAACACGAAACAACTTGCAATGCAACAATGTTGCAAGACAAGTTGAAAGAAAAATTTCGCCCGTATTAATGGGCCTTAAATTAAGATGAAAAAAGTTTGAAAAGACAATTAACAACACTCATACTAAAACACATGTACAATGTACAGTCAGCAATGGTTTTTACAACAAAAACAAGGAATACATTAGACGAAAAAGTTAAATGCTTTGTTGCAATAACTCAAAAGGAAAGTGCTGATTCTTTTTTTCTCGATTAATTGGGAATAGTTCCTTTTGATTTCCTTTTCTTGCTATCTTGAGCACATAAAAAGCATATAAATAGTAAATACTCAATATGGCAATAAACTAACCTGATGGAGTATTCATTAATAGTGAAGCCCTTCTCCAGAGCATGTTGTCGCATCCTTCTGTTAAACTCGTCACTACCAGTAAAGTAAAGAATCCCACAGAAGTACTGATCGTGAGGAATTAACCTGTAGAATGCAAAGAGACTCATGCAATTCATATCTCGTGGAAGACATCTGAGCGAGTTTCCTTCGTTATAAGCAATACAAGCAATTACGTCACGGGGATTTTGCAGATTTGTGGTCTAAACTGTTCTGAAATTAGTGGTAGGCAACGTGACCCCATGAACAACATTATCTTTAAACATCTAAAGGAAGATATACCCTTGCAGTAATTTGCGGACAGAAATCAAACAAAGGCTATAAACATTGATTTTTGAAGACGAGCGAGCGATTGATTTTTGTAATCCATTTGCACCCTAGCCATCCGCAGCCAACGACGCTTGTTAACAGTTTCAGTGCTCTAATATAGCAAATGTTAATAAAAATGGACTATCATTTTTAGGTTTCCAGATTTCCTACGACACAAATATATATATTTGGGCTGTTCAAAAATCTGGTTAAATCCGTGACAAAGCCCTTTTAAGATTTTCTAATCTAAGCCGTTTACTTTGAATTCCTCTTTCAGAGCTTCATCTTCCACGGGTTACGAACTCACGAAGTGAGCAGCTCCCAGTTGGCCTGATAGCTCAGTTGGTTAGAGCGCTTCACTAGAATCGCAAAGGTCATGGGTTCGAATCCCGTTCAAAACTGGCTTATTTTAGGATTTCTTTTCCCGACTGTTTTAGTTGCGTATATAACTGCGGCGGTTTTTTTATGGGCGTGTTTAAAACACGAAATGGCGAAATAGCGAAATGGCGAAATGACGAAATGGCGAAATGATCATGAAAGATAAGAGCCAAATTAAGTTTAATGATATTACCGTTCCACTGAAATCTGCATCTGTTACATGAATTATTCTGTGTAAACTGTAACGACAAGAAAATAAATCCCGACGAGGGCTTAGCATAAGCTTAATAAGTAATACTCACAAATTTTAACGTTTTTAATACTGGAACGAACTACAACCAATCGTTCCAATCACTAATTCTCCGTCACGGACATTATAAATCCAGTCTCTCCTTGTTAACAAATAGCTCCTTGCCTAGGATATTTTTAATCAAAAAGGCGGCCATTAAGCTTACTTTTTGGCAACGAAAGAAAACGATTTGTTTGTCTCACGTCAGGAGGAGCATGACAGAAGGATTCGTCTGAGCAGTTCTTCCTTTTCCATGTAATATCTAACCTTTTTTCGAATTGGACTTTCACGTCCTTATCCTTTTACATCGAAGTTATTACTTCGTTTTCTGTTTTACAGCCGTGGAACGAAGACGTCAACAAGGCGAGACAGCAGCGTTTACGTGCCGCCGCCTCACGTGCTTCAAGTGCACCTAACCCCCGAAACAATACTTTCAAAATTGATTGTACATGAGTTAGAGAGTTGAATGGTTAAATATTTCTTCATCTCAATGTTGCGTTTTTAAGTTATGAAGGCTTTTAAGCATACTTGTTTTGCTTATATCATTATTTACTCGCCATTACCAGACACCAAATTTACAATAAAAATTGTGGAAATTGCGAGTATTATGATAATGCTGTTTAAATACTGCTTGTGTGAACCAGTCAAAATCTGTATATTGAATGAAGACTGGGTAGACGTCATACTCATTAACATATTGGAAAAATAAACCTTCATAACTTAAAAACGCAACATTGAGATGAAGAAATATTTAACCATTCAACTCTCTAACTCATGTACAATCAATTTTGAAAGTATTGTTTCGGGGGTTAGGTGCACTTGTGAAATTTATCATTTTTGTTCGCATATAAACGGCGACTTTGCTTTTCTCACTTTAGAACAACTGTAAATTATTTTTATGCCCCTTATTATTTTCTTATATATATTTCCTCGTCCTTACGTTGGACACAGGCAACAGATGTGGATTTCACTGGAACGGTAATATCATTTAACTTAATTTGGCTCTTATCTTTTATATCATTTCGCCATTTCGTCATTTCGTCATTTCGCCATTTCGCTATTTCGCCATTTCGTGTTTTAAACACGCCCGTTTTTTATGTATTAAATCTTTCCCTGACTTTAATAAAACAAAAGTAATTAATGTATGTAAAGAACGGATGCAAGGCAGATAAATTAACAACAATTGGATAACGTTTTTAATTTCCAGAATAATCAAGTGTGAGGACAGCTTTATCAGCCAAAGCCAAAGGATGAGACAGATAACACTTACGAAGTCCTTGATGTTTAACCACTATTTACCGAAGCGGCAAAGTAAATATCCACCACTAGCCACCGACAATGACTGAGGTGAATAGTTGTTTTAGTATATAATAAAACAGTGAGATAATATAACCCAAAAAGGAAAACTTTTAACTCAGTTATTACAGTTTTTGCACGCGAGTTGCTCAGAGGTATATAGCAAAGGATATCTCATGTTTGAGCAGCCAATCAGCGCGCGCCAACAGCGTTATCCACTGTTTTAGTATATACTTATTGTGGATATCATTTAAGCCATTCTAACAATAATTTGTGTTTATTTTACATTGTAACAAAGTAAATTTCAGAACCTAGTTTTGAATGGAGCAAGTTTGATTGTCTAATACATGGATTAGTAGCTACAGATACCTGATATCGATCCTTCTATGCACATGTTCCTCTGATTTTGGCAGAATGCAAACTCCCTTTCAAGGAAATGGATATATCAACATTACTAATTTTACTACTTGTAAACTAAAAACTTATAACAGATGTCAACGGACAGTTTTTGGCATGGAAAAGGAGGGTGTGTGAATCCATCAGTGGGCATTACTAAATAATATGCAAGAACGCACACACGGTTCAAGCTCCTGAACGGGAAAAAAGGAACGAAGCAACGAAAATTAAAAACGAACGAACATATGAACGAACGAACGAACGAACGAGCGAACGAGCGAACGAAAAAACGAACGAACGGACGGACGGACGAACGAACGAACGAACGCACGCTCGCACGCACGCACGCAAGCACGCACGCACGCACGCACGAACGAACGTACGAACGTACGAACGTACGAACGTACGAACGAACGAACGAACGAACGAACCAACAAACCAACAAACAAACGAACCACCGAACGAACTACCGAACGAACAAACGAACGAGCGAACGAACGAAAAAACGAAAAAAAAAACGAACGAACAAACGAACGAAAAAACGAGCGAAGAACGAACGGACGAACATAAAAAGAATGAACGAACGAACAAACACACGAACAAACAAACAACTGAAAAATAAAAACGAACGAACGAAGGAGCGAACGATAGAATGAAAGAAGTGACCACATGTTACATATAATTATGTGACATATACGTTACTTAATACTTCACATGTAACATAATGTAATATATTATACATGTATTACATACGAATGAAATCTCTTCAGTTCATTAATTATACACAAGGAACTTAGTTCAAAAAATGCCAACAAAGTTCCTTGCTTGCGTGGTTCTAACCAGTATGCACCTTAGCTCATAAATAAATCCTTACCATGAATTTAGTGTCACCAAGGGAGATGGAATCTGTTACAAATCCTCCTTTCGTTAGAGTGTCTACAACACCATGTAGAAGAGCTTTCTGCAGTAATCACAGAATTCAAATAAGTATCAGGAAGGGCGATCATGCGATGTTATACATGACTGTTTTTTTTTAACGAGAACGAAAGTTTTTAGACAAGAGAATTTCAAATGTATCACAAGCTGATTATCAGTATTATTAATATTGATGGGCTGCTTTATTTGCATATATTTACAATACTCGAGGAACAGAACCGCTAGATAAATGCGTATTAAAACATACACGCGATTCTGCCTACTTAAGGATCGTAACATATGTACAGAAGCCAAAACTACTCTTACTTCGCAGTCTCTTCAACAACCACAATCTGTACTTTTAATTATAGTCTTCTTGTTTGCAGATCTTACCTTGTCAAAATCATTATCAGATGACAGGTATGTAGGGTGTGTCAATAAGACATCGATATCACCACTGGACGCAGCACCTGACAACAAGCAGAATAGCCGTTTTTGGATGTCACGCAATGTTTTGGTGTATTGCGTGACATCCCAAAAAACGGCTGCAAAGGGGAATCTTACCATTGCTGGCCGGTCAGTCACAATAAATGTGTATGTTCAGTTGTATATATTACGAAAAAGTTTTAATAACCATCATAATCTTTATGGGATAGCCTGTTCCAGAGGCTCGGTAAGTTGGAGATTGGCATTGAGAACGGCAAGTGTAAACAAGAGTACGGCGAGGAGGTGTTTTTTCGACGCAACTCTCAGACTTTTTTTTGCTCGCCGTTCTTCGCGCCGCTCCCCAACTGATCGAACGCCTGCTCCGCCGAACAGGTTAACATAATGAATATATCATCTTATTCCAATGATGAAGGATAGATGGGAGAAAAGGTTAACATGCATACTAGAATTACATCTTTAGACTTGTGCGTTAGAACCACCTTGTACAGCATAATAAACAGTACCACATGACAGTACTGCTCAATAGCTTTCATATGAATGGTCACACACTAGAGTTTCATCCACAGACGCAAAAGTAAGAACCACCTTGTACAGCATAATAAACAGTACCACATGCAAGTACTGCTCAATAGCTTTCATATGAATGGTCATACACAAGGGTTTCATCCACAGACTCAAAAGTAAGAACCACCTTGTACAGCATAATGAACAGTACCACATGAAAGTACTGCTCAAGTTGGGCAACAACTTGCAAATGAATGTACAAACACTAAGGTTTCATCCACAGACTTAAACGTTTCAACACCTTTGTACTGTTGATTAGTTACAAGTTACCTCGTCTAAAACTCCCACAAACTGTTGCGACGATTTCCTTGTCAAACTTTGCTATCTTCTTCATGATTATTTCCTAAAAACAGAAATTACCAGCAAGCAACATTATTGCAAATGCCCAAAAAGCCTTGGGCTCAACATATTTTTTCAAAAATATCTTTTTTTTTTTTTTTGTTTGGGAGGGGAAAAGGGGGGGGGGGGGGGTAGGGGGGGGGAGACACTGCGGGAAGTAAAACCGACCTGAAGTTTCAGCATTTCATCCCTTGGTATGCGCTTCTCAAATTCGTCAAGATATCTAGAAAACAAAGCAAACAATACTTTCTGAATTCTACTTCACTTTATTCAGTTTCTAACAATAATAAATAAGTAATAATTACTGAACAGTCAAGACTAATATACTAGTATTCAAATAATTATGTTTATGTCCAACACACTTTAGTCCGATTTTTTGATGGTGATTAAGCCGGCCTTGGACCTTCTTCAAACCTGCCAGTAAAATAAAACAGAAGTCAGTTATATGCAGTAGAAAAGTCTGTTTAAGATTGGGAATTCTAACTAAGATTCAAAACCTAGTTATTTTTGAAATTCTTATAAATGCAAACAAGATAGTACTAGTGTAGCAGCTCTCGGAAGCCTGTAATTCGACATTAACTGGTCCTCTAGTGTAGCAACTGTCGTTGTTTTTAGGCTACGGCATTGTTCCTGTTGTTTGTTTTAGAGCGGTTTTTATTTGAGTGTCGAAAGTTAATTGCGTTTGCTTTGGTTTTGCATTTCTACGCTTAGTGATTGGCTTAAAAATCTCGCGTCATTTTCTCAGTCAATCAGAACTAAAACCAAAACCAATCGTGACTCGCTCGCGCACGTTTTCCCGCGCTTCGTACCAGCTACATGTATTTGCTTCGAGTTTTGATTGGTTCACTGGATTGTCTGTGTCGTTTGTGATTGGCCAGACTGATTACTTTGGTTTTGGTTTAACGACACTCAATTGAAAACTGCTCTATTGTTCTCTCGAAGAAAAGCGAGTCATTCATGTGAGACCCTGCGGGATGCTACCCGGCCCAATAACAGAACCACACCTTCCAATGTCGTCACTCCATCTTCTACAAACTTTCTGGCTGCAGCCGGCCTATAAAAAAAATTAAATCATGAATTTTTACTGACAATGAATTATATTATACAATATTACCAAGAAGCATACCGAGAAAATAAGGAATTAGATCAAGAGACATTATATTAAGATAAGACATGTAATCCTAGAATGATATTTCGCCGCTCCTCCCACATCAAAAAGATAGGGTAGGTATGAAAATCACAGGAAAGTGTGCTAAATTTTAACCTAATAGTACATACCCTACACCAGAAACTCGAGTTAGCTCTTGTATAGCTTTAGTTGTGTCATCTCGTCTGATCTGAAATGAATCAGTTATTTTTTTTTTAATTTTAAGTAATGTTTTATAAATGATCAGCAGTGTTTTATCAAGTTACAAACTGCGAATTTATTGAACGGCTTAAAAATCTTCTGATGTAGATCAACTCATTCTTGCACTAATATTTATATTTGGGGATATTTTGGCCTAGAAAATTAGACGTAAAGTTTAGCCGTGTCTTTATCAGATACAAAGACACTCATTAAACATAAAAAATGAGATTTCTTACGCAAGTTTATTTTAGAGTTTTTTTTGTGGAAGTAGAGTTTTGCATTGTCTTTGACGCAGAGTTTTGTGTGCACGTCGAGTTTTATGTGGACATCGAAATTTAAGTGGAAGTAGAGTTTCGTGGGGACGTTCGGTTTTGTGTGGACGTTCAGTTTTGAGTGGACGTTCAGTTTTGTGTGGACGTTCAGATTTGTGTGGACGTTCAGTTTTGTGTGGACGTTCAGTTTTGTGGGGACGTTCAGTTTTGTGTGGACGTTCAGTTTTGTGGGGACGTTCAGTTTTGTGTGGACGTTCAGTTTTGTGGCGACGTTCAGTTTTGTGTGGACGTTCAGTTTTGTGTGGACGTTCAGATTTGTGTGGACGTTCAGTTTTGTGGGGACGTTCAGATTTGTGTGGACGTTCAGTTTTGTGGGGACGTTCAGATTTGTGGGGACGTTCAGATTTGTGTGGACGTTCAGTTTTGTGGGGACGTTCAGTTTTGTGGGGACGTTCAGTTTTGTGGGGACGTCCAGTTTTGTGGGGACGTTCAATTTTGTGGGGACGTTCAGTTTTGTGTGGACGTTCAGTTTTGTGTGGACGTTCAATTTTGTGGGGACGTTCAGTTTTGTGGGGACATTCAGTTTTGTGTGGACGTTCAGTTTTGTGTGGACGTTCAGTTTTGTGTGGACGTACAGTTTTGAGGGGACATTCAGTTTTGTGTGGACGTTCAGTTTTGTGAGGACGTTCAGTTTTGTGAGGACGTACAGTTTTGTGGGGTCGTTTAGTTTTGTGGAGACGTACAGTTTTGTGGGGACGTCAAGTTTTGTGGGGACGTCCAGTTTTGTGGGGCCGTTCCTGTGGGGACGTACAGTTTTGTGGTGACGTACAGTTTAGTGGGGACGTCCAGTTTTGTGGGGACGTCCAGTTTTGTGGGGACGTACAGTTTTGTGGGGACATTCAGTTTTGTGGGGACGTCAAGTTTTGTGGGGACGTTCAGTTCTGTGGGGACGTCAAGTTTTGTGGGGACGTTCAGTTTTGTGGGGACATTCAGTTTTGAGGGGACGTCAAGTTTTGTGGGGACGTTCAGTTTTGTGGGGACGTCAAGTTTTGTGGGGACATTCAGTTTTGTGGGGACGTCAAGTTTTGTGGGGACGTCAAGTTTTGTGGGCACGTCAAGTTTTGTGGGCACGTCAAGTTTTGTGGGCACGTCAAGTATTATAGGGACGTCAAGTTTTGTTGGGACGTAAAGTTTTGTGTGGACGTTCAGTTTTGTGGGGACGTACAGTTTTGTGTGGACGTACAGTTTTGAGGGGACATTCAGTTTTATGTGGACGTACAGTTTTGTGAGGACGTACAGTTTTGTGGGGACGTTCAGTTTTTGGGGGGACATCAAGTTTTCCATGGAATTCAAGTTTTATGGGGATGTTCAGTTTTCTGTGGACATCAACTTTTATGGGGACGTACAGTTTCCTGTGGACGTCAAGTTTTGTGGAGATCAAGTTTTGTGTGGAAGTACAGTTTAATTTGAGGGGACGTCAAGTTTTGTGGGGACGTCAAGCATTGTGGGGACGTCGAGCATTGTGGGGACGTCAAGCATTGTGGGGACGTCAAGCATTGTGGGGACGTCGAGCATTGTGGGGACGTCAAGCATTGTGGGGACGTCAAGCATTGTAGGGTCGTCAAGTGTTGTGGGGACGTCAAGCATTGTGGGGACGTCAAGTGTTGTGGGGACGTCAAGCATTGTGGGGACGTCAAGTGTTGTGGGGACGTCAAGCATTGTGGGGACGTCAAGTGTTGTGGGGACGTCAAGCATTGTGGGGACGTCAAGCATTGTGGGGACGCCAAGTGTTGTGGGGACGTCAAGCATTGTGGGGACGTCAAGTGTTGTGGGGACGTCAAGCATTGTGGGGACGTCGAGCATTGTGGGGACGTCAAGCATTGTGGGGACGTCAAGCATTGTAGGGTCGTCAAGTGTTGTGGGGACGTCAAGCATTGTGGGGTCGTCAAGTGTTGTGGGGACGTCAAGCATTGTGGGGACGTCAAGTGTTGTGGGGACGTCAAGCATTGTGGGGACGTCAAGTGTTGTGGGGACGTCAAGCATTGTGGGGACGTCAAGTGTTGTGGGGACGTCAAGCATTGTGGGGACGTCAAGCATTGTGGGGACGTCAAGTGTTGTGGGGACGTCAAGTGTTGTGGGGACGTCAAGCATTGTGGGGACGTCGAGCATTGTGGGGACGTCAAGTGTTGTGGGGACCTCAAGTGTTGTGGGCACGTCAAGCATTGTGGGGACGTCAAGTGTTGTGGGGACGTCAAGTGTTGTGGGGACGTCATGTGTTGTGGGGAAGTCAAGTGTTGTGGGGACGTCAAGCATTGTGGGGACGTCAAGTGTTGTGGGGACGTCAAGTGTTGTGGGGACGTCAAGTGTTGTGGGGACGTCAAGCATTGTGGGGACGTCAAGTGTTGTGGGGACGTCAAGTGTTGTGGGGACGTCAAGCATTGTGGGGACGTCGAGCATTGTGGGGACGTCAAGCATTGTGGAGACGTCAAGCATTGTGGGGACGTCAAGCATTGTGGGGACGTCAAGTGTTGTGGGGACGTCAAGTGTTGTGGGGACTCAAGCATTGTGGGGACGTCAAGTGTTGTGGGGACGTCAAGCATTGTGGGGACGTCAAGCATTGTGGGGACGTCAAGTGTTGTGGGGACGTCAAGCATTGTGGGGACGTCAAGCGTTGTGGGGACGTCAAGCATTGTGGGGACGTCAAGTGTTGTGGGGACGTCAAGCATTGTGGGGACGTCAAGCATTGTGGGGATGTCAAGTGTTGTGGGGACGTCAAGTGTTGTGGGCACGTCAAGCATTGTGGGGACGTCAAGTGTTGTGGGGACGTCAAGTGTTGTGGGGACGTCATGTGTTGTGGGGACGTCAAGTGTTGTGGGGACGTCAAGCATTGTGGGGACGTCAAGTGTTGTGGGGACGTCAAGTGTTGTGGGGACGTCAAGTGTTGTGGGGACGTCAAGCATTGTGGGGACGTCAAGTGTTGTGGGGACGTCAAGTGTTGTGGGGACGTCAAGTGTTGTGGGCACGTCAAGTGTTGTGGGGACGTCAAGCATTGTGGGGACGTCAAGTGTTGTGGGGACGTCAAGCATTGTGGGGACGTCAAGTTTTGTGGGGACGTCAAGTGTTGTGGGGACGTCAAGCATTGTGGGGACGTCAAGTGTTGTGGGGACGTCAAGTGTTGTGGGGACGTCAAGCATTGTGGGGACGTCAAGTTTTGTGGGGACGTCAAGTGTTGTGGGGACGTCAAGTGTTGTGGGCACGTGAAGTTTTGTGGGCACGTCAAGTTTTGTGGGGACGTTCAGTTTTGTGGGGACGTCAAGCATTGTGGGGACGTTCAGTTTTGTGGGGAGGTCAAGTGTTGTGGGGACGTCAAGTGTTGTGGGCACGTCAAGTTTTGTGGGGACGTCAAGTTTTGTTGGGACGTCAAGCATTGTGGGGACGTCAAGCATTGTGGGGACGTCAAGTGTTGTGGGCACGTCAAGTGTTGTGGGGACGTCAAGTGTTGTGGGGACGTCAAGCATTGTGGGGACGTCAAGCATTGTGGGGACGTCAAGCATTGTGGGGACGTCAAGTGTTGTGGGGACGTCAAGTGTTGTGGGGACGTCAAGTGTTGTGGGGACGTCAAGTTTTGTCGGGACGTCAAGTATTGTGGGGACGTCAAGTTTTGTGTGGACGATCAGTATTTGATTTGCTCGAAACTTTGATCAAATTGGATCGTCTTAGAGAAAATTTTTTGGCAAACTTATGATATGAAGTAAGTTATTCCTAATAACGACAGACGCTGACGTAGTGTCACTTTGAACTTTGTAAAGAATAAAACTGAAAACATATTAATTACAGTGGAGTTCCGATTTCTCAAAGCTCCTGAGAACTCAAACATAAAGTCGTTTTCCTTGGATTTGTTGAATCAAGTGGAACACTGAAATATTACAGCCGATTTATCGAACCAATTTTTATTTCCCTTGGAAAACGAGAAAGAAATGAAAACGGGACACCATGCACTTCTCTTTACTTAGACTTTTCACAGCCCTCTATATTTCAAATTTTTTCGATCATTGAACGCTGGGAAAGAACGGCGAGAGAACTGGACGCCATTGCAAAACGGGAGGCGGAGGGGGTGATGGGTGTTGAGCAAAAAATTTCTTTCGCTCGCTCCCTCCTTTCCCCCTCCTCCGCGCTTCACGCGCAATGATGCTCGCTTCGCTCGCCGATTCCCCCCCCCCCTCTTTTTTGCAATGAAAAAAAGAGAGACTGTGAAGAGTCTACTCTTCACAGTGAGTCTTTATAATACCTTTTCAAGCTTTTCCAACTTTCCTGTTTTGATAAACTCGTCAATCTTTTTGCCGATTTTATCTCCAATGCCAGGCTTGTATGGTCAAGAAAAGAACAAAAAAAATAAATTAGTGCAAAAACGTCCATTAAATTAACATACTGCTCTATGTATTCAAGTCAAAAATCTCTTAAAGTTTTCCCCACTTTAGATGTCTATTTTGTCATTAAAATATTTACAATATTTAAGTTATTTTGCAGATGTACAAAAGTACTTGCAAATTTAAAAAAAAAAAAACTAAAAAAAAGTTATTTTTCTTAAGGTGAGAAAACACCAAGGAAGTCACAAGAAACTGAACATAAAAAAGTGAATGGTTTTGACAGAGAAAGGTCATTACACTGAAATAGAACCTGCACTGAAATTTCTGACTATTTTGTAATGCTTTATAAATGAGCAGCAGTGTTTTATCAAGTTTGTGCCTCGTGTTTTAGACTTGGTAAAACACGAACTGCGAATTTATTGAACGGCTTAAAGTTTAGCCGTGTCTTTATCAGATATAAAGACACTGGTTAAACGTTAATTTCTTTTGTATTTTCTTTATGAATTATTGATGAGGTTTTTAATGCTTATAAATTGTTTATGCTATAATAGGAACTTCAATTTTGAAAATAAAAATGGGGGGTGCCCATTCTCGTTTAGGAGCAACAGCACCTTGTTTATACCCAAGAAATCCCTATAATAACACCATGATTAAAATCATGATGGCTTGCTTAATTCGCGTTTACGAAGATTATTTCTTTTTCTGCACTGGGAATTGGTATACATTTATTCTGCAGAAAGAAAGTTACTCCTCAAATAAAAACAGCAGAAACAAGTTATATACCACGAAAGTGACAGATTTACCTCTCCGGCGAGGTCAAGCTGTAAAGTAAAAGCAGCCATGGTTTGGAGCACGCGCTTATCACGGGTGAATTTTTTCTACTTTAATCAACTTTGTAGCTGAATAAAATATTTAATTAATATGTACATAAATACGAAACAAAAACTTACCAGCTTGCGTGCCTCTTCTCCACTTTTTATTCGAGTGGGGTGCTTTGCTAAAACAGAAGCTGCTTTCCTGAACACATAATAATAATTATTAAAAAAATCAGTGTAAATTTTGTAACTACATCATCAATACTGGATCCAAACCATTGGATAAGTGAGGGGCCCGATCATCCAGCCCCTTCAATATGAGGGTGACCCGCACGCTATGAAAAATAATTTATGATAGTCCTACCGGCCTCTATTACTTATCCTCATCGGGCCCATGAGGACTCTTGAGGCTGGTCGGGCCTCTATTAGGCCTAAAAATAATGTGGGGCCCGGGACCCCGGGACCCTCCCCTTTCTCTGCTACTGATCATTGACCTAGTACTGAACAATCAGGCTTCCTCTATCACATTCTTCCCTCCCTTCTGGCCCTTCCACACTCCTTCCCCTCACTCCTACCATTCTATCTCTTTACCTCCTCCCCTTTTCTCCTCTTTCTCTCTGCATCCTATCCTAACCCATCCCGGCCCTTTTCCTCTTGGCCAGATCTCTCTCTCCTACCCTTCCTTCACTTCCTTACATCATTCCTGTCACCGTGGGGATGAACATGAAAGCAGGTGAGTGTGATATACCAAAGCTTCCAGTGTTGAGTAGCATGGGGGTTACTTTAATTAATTTAAATTGATCAAATTTATCTTTAAGCTGCTTCCCAATCAGAAAAAGAGGGGGACATGGGGGGTTAGCCGTGTTATTAATTTTGTTATGTGATATTGCGGTGAATAAAATCCCATCTTGTGGTGTTGTGGTTAGACTTGCACCAAGTCGCCCTCTATTGGCGAGGGAAGCGAGCTGAAAAGCATCGCGAAGCGATGACCGCAAGTGACGAAGTCGCGAGAGGGTGACTTGTCCCGCCTGAAGGATTTTGAATCAAGTTTCTGCGAGCGCGTGACTTTTCTAGCAGGAGTCAAGTTTCAAGAATTCTTGTTTGTGATGGCGGAAAGTAGCACAGGGTCAACTTCGACCAAATCAATCACGCGAATTTCGGTTTCTCTTTGCTCGAAAGAGCAAATTTGTATTCTTTGCGCTAAGGAAGTCGTAAAAAACGATTACAGACGAAGATTAATCGGCCCTGGAAATCCTCCCCAGACGGCAAATCTCAGAACCTGAACTGACTACAAATATTATTTGTAAAAACTGTGCCGACAAAAACGAGACGAAAGCAGAAGAAAGTATTAAACGTTACGAGGGATTCGTTGAAGGCTGGTCATGAAGCAATAGCTGAACATTACTTGAATACACAAAAATCGCTTCCTAAACTTAGATTGCAAACTTTTTTAATCGGCAAAATGTGTGATGGTCAATGTTGAGAAGTGCTTCTGGACTTCCAAAAATAATTTTGAACTTCAAATCAATTATGTCCTTTAACTGTTGGTCGCTGCAGTCGTCTCGAGCTCCAACATATGAGGCCCCAATAGGCCAATTCCGATATATTAATATTCTAACTTGGCTCCGAGGCTTGGGGGAATAAAACAAAAGAAATGATTTATTCATTCCGGAACCTCGTCATGATATTTTTTGTTTTATTCCCCCAAGCCTCGGAACCAAGTTAGAATTTTAATATATCGGAAATGGCCTATTCCACGGTTTTGCAAAGAGTAAACTTGGTCTTTCATGAGCGATACTAAAGGGACAACAACAAGGACTATCGTCGTGTCGCCTCCATCTAGCATGTAGTTGAGTGCAAACGGTGCCATAATTCAAACGTTAAGCTTGTGGGTGCAGAAACGAAAACATTTTTTCCACAGAGCTACACTTCTATGGCCTGTTCTTGATATTCTTAATAGCTCATCGTTTCCCGTGACTTGTTGAGCAATTTTCAACGTTTCCTTCGCTGTTCACGTGATGTGACCTCGACGTGACAAGAAATGATGCGTCGAGAAGCATCGATTTACATTTGAATGACACTTTCGTTGAGATCTCGACTCTGATTGGCTGCGGTTATAATTTATTCACCGACCCGTTTTGGGGTCGGTAAAATTGGCGCACTGCAAGTTGGAAAAGTCCTTCGTAAGTGACATACCTAAACTGCACGTCGAAGGACTTTGAGAAAGTCTATGTTGTGGTGATCTCAAACCCTACAGTGTGTGATGTTCGTGTTTTTAAACCTACGGTGTTCAGTGAAACGAACTTGTTTGCGGTGTTGGGATTTTTTGTCTGACATTTGTCAGAACTAAATTAAGCTCTAAGATCTTCGTTGATCTGTCCTTCTTTATTAAAAGTCAAATATTGTCTAGTTAATCATTAATTCCTCGCGAAGCGAGGCCGAAGGCCGAGCGTAGCGGGGTGTATAATTTTGTCCCTCAAAGGGATCAGGCGGGATGAAATCTCGTGTGGAGTTTACGGTCATATATATTTCTATATTTGTGAGCTTGGTGTGTGGCGGAAATGACGTCACACGGCCGCCGCGCGCTGGTGGCCTAATGGTAAGGCGTCGAACTTGAAATCAGATCTTCGGAACTGAGGTCGGGGGTTCGAATCCGGCTAGGGTTTTCTTTTCTTTTTTTTTTTCTTTTTTTTTTTGTCGGTTCGAATCCTGAGCCTTTCATTTTTATCATTTTTCTTTTCGGATTAAAATAACACTGATTTCCACATAATACTCCCTCAACGCCTATTCAGGCTATAAACCTTTCATCGCCATCAGAGGAGCGCGGGCGGAGGCTTCGAATCCTCCTGCTGTTCGTTCTTCTTTTTTTTTTAATGCCATCAAATTAATGTCCAAAATGCGACTATCCAATAATTTGTCGCTAATTTTGAAAATAGCCTGCGCTTCCCAACGCTTTATACCTCTTTACGAGTCAGAAAGAGCCGCCATCTTTAAAGCGAAGTAGACCCTGGGAACGAGGGTGTCGGTGTCGCGGCCATGCCCGTTACTAGGCAACAATAACAAATCACCGGTTCAAATAATCCACTCCTTACTTATAACACCCCCCCCCCCCTCCCCCAACCCAGAGCTTCGCGAGGCCCTGCGAGTCACGTATTACTAGTATGGTTGAGGTGATGACATTGATTGTCTTGTATAAACGTTCAAATCATGGGATATAAAAAATATATGTTGCAGTGGCAACCCTCCAAGTTTATTTTTTTCCTTAGTGCCATTTGGTCACCGACTACTCAGGTTTGGTCGCCAGTGAAAAATTTTAGTCGCTAAATTAAGCTCACGCTTTCAATCCTTCTTCTCAATTTTAGTCACCAGGCTGGCGACTTTGGTTCCAATTTAGTCGCCAGCTCCAAAATTTTAGTCGCCATGGCGACTAAAATGGTCTTAAAGATGATTTCCAGTCCGTACTGCGCAGACTCAGGGTTTGTTTTCATTTTTGTTTTGAATTCGTTGAAACGTTACACTTCGGTGATAGCGTACATGAAGTTTTTTAGTTCGCCATTACGGATCGTTTCGTTCAAGAATTCACGATGAGCTAAAACGTCCGTTTGAAATACCGTCGAGCTTCTTTTACTCGTTATTATTGTTTTGCAAGGATATCTGGCGTTAATAATGAAGAAAAAGGTAAGTTTTGTCCCGGAATTTTTATTTTTGCTAGTAAACATTCTTCTGTTTGTGAGACTCACAAACATTGCAGGCGGAGATTGCGCAGTACCGACTGGAAATCATCTTTAACTTGGAGGGTTGGTGACAGTGTTTCGTCAAATTTTGTTGCAGTGTTCAGGGTCCCCCCAAGATCCCCTTGAAAAAAAAACAACAAAGTTTTCATTTCATATTTTATTTATTTAATAATACAACCACAACTCCCTCCCCTCACTTTACAAGATGCAGCTACGTGTTGCATTTCTAGAATATACATACATTTCTTTATATTAGATACATTTTTGTGGAGTAATTAAAAATATTTTATATGTAAGCTTAAAAATTAAACGATTTAACTCAAGAAGCTGGCAATATGGCTGTTTAATGTTTAAGCTTATGTGCCTTTGTTATTTTGGGCTTAAAATATAATGAATTTCATCGTTAAGTAAAACATGTGTTTCTCACCTGTATGCATTGTGCTTGTGTATTTGTCTGGACACATTCTTTTCGTATTCTGCAAGCTCTTAAAATGCAAATTTGAATCCAATGATTAGTCAAATAATTTAAATGGCAAACATATCGATATGTGTTCAATATAAATAACGATCAAAACTCACCGATGAGAAAGTCGCAAAAATCGCTATTTGGGTTTTGGCTAGGTGCTTTCCTTTTACTCATTTTTGCCAGTTGCAAATGTTTAAAATTCAACGAAAACAAGCCAAGACTCTGCGGAGGTCGCCATTTTTGTTTGAAAAGCCCGCGAAGAGCTTGGGTCTGATTTCGCCGTCGGAGTCACGAAACAGTCACGAAGACAGTCACGAATAATTTTTTTTTACGTATAGAGGAAATATAGCCATTGGTAACGGAATTTAACAATAAATTTCTTTATTTTCAGAAAAGTTTCAGCAGGAAGGACTTTGTCTCTCAATGGAATCCGATTAAAAAACAAAACGACAATAATAACGTGACAGACAATGAAAGTCCGACTTTCGTACGTCGCGTAATCGATTACTTAGCAGTATGACGTCACTGCAACGAACAGGGAATCAAATCCGTGGACGCGCGAACAGTGCCAAGTTCAGGATATTTCATCAGTTTTATTGAAAAGAAGCGGCTATTTCTGGGAGGAAATAAGCAGTTACAGAGGACAACTTATAGAGTTTAAGCTTCGTTGGTGTATTTAGAGCCGATCTGCTCTCTTAAAAGACGAATCTCAAACTACGTGTACAGCCACGCTGGAACCTAAACTGGCGAAAGTCTCTCTCGGCAGTTTAATGTTCTCGCTAATTCAATCACAATTTCGACAACACAGGACTTATATGACTTTTGAACACTTCTTGACAAGGACTAGGACTTGAGGTTGAAATTTTGGAAGCGTTGAGAATGTATGCAGCAAGGACGTGTGCACGATTGTTAAAGCAGCATTTGTTGGGTTCCGGCAAGCTTTCGTTTCAAAGATGGCAGCAAACGGCGGCTTTGGTCGCTCAGGAGCCGTTTTTGAACGGCAGCAGTAGCAATTATGTGGAGGAAATGTATTTATCGTGGAAAGAAGACCCAAAGAGCGTACATCGGGTAAGTTTAAGATTAATCTGTCTCGTGGCAGAGCATAATTTATCTGTTTTGTGGTCTTAAAATGTTAATATTATACTGCCGCGAAAACACAATGAAATGTATTGAAGCGCGTTTAAACTACTACGATTACAAAACTTGTATGTTTCAGCGCGTTTTGTGTTGCTAAATAATACTAATTGCTGCCTATTATATGCTATTAGTTTGCCTAGAAAATGAGTAAAATTGGCAGTATATATAGCTTGCAAACGAGTCGTTGAATACATATGCGGGCCTTTGCGTGTGTGTTAGCATAATATTTAGTTCTGAATACGGAAGTCTTGAACCTTGGCCAGCCTTTGACCCACCCTCGACTCCAGGCTATCTCCAGACTACAATTACCTCACATAGTAACGCTAAAACGCCAAAGAAAAAACAAAAACACTCAAGTCTTCCGAGATTTAAATTAAAATGGAATAGTGTAGATTTTTTTCACAGATCTTCTATTCCATTTAAAGATGAATTCCAGTCCGTACTGCGCAATCTCGGCTGCAATGTTTATGTGAGCCCACACGAAAGGAATGTTTACAAGCAAAACTAAAAATTCCGCGACAAACTTACCTTTTTCTTCATTATTAACGCCAGATATCCTTGCAGAACAAATAATAGCGAGTAGAAGAACCTTGACGCTATTTCAAACCGACGTTTCAGCTCATCGGAAATTCTTGAACGAAACAAACTGTAATGGCGGACTAAAAAACTTCATGTATGCTGTCACCGAAGTGTAACGTTTCAACGAATTCAAAACAAAAACAAAAACAAACCCCGAGTCTGCGCAGTACGGACTGGAAATCAGCTTTAATTTAAAAAAAAAAATCCAGGGCAGAAAAATATTTATTTAGTGTTAGTTAACACAATGAAATGCATTAAAGCGTGTTTTAAACTACTACTCTAACAGAACTTGTATGTTTCAGCGCGTTTTTTGTTGCTAAATAATACTAATTGCTGCCTATTATATGCTATTAGGTAATTAATTTTCTAGTTGGAATTTATATTAAAATTATCAGAATACCGGAAAAATTATCAGAATACCGGTAGCTTCCAAACGAGTCGTTGAATACATATGCGGGCCTTTGCGTGTATGTTGGCATAATATGTAGTTCTGAATACGAAAGTTTTGAACCTTGGCCAGCCTTTGACCCACCCTCGACTCCAGGCTTTCCCCAGACTACAATTACCTCACGTAGTTACGTATACGCTAGAATGCCAAAATGTCTTGAAAACAGTTTACATCCACTTGGATAACAAAAACACTCAAGTGTTCTGAGGTTTGAATTAAAATTGAATGGTGTAGATTTTTTTCGACAGATCTTCTATTCCATTTAATTTTGTTTAAAAAAATCCAGAACAGAAAAATATTTATTTAGTGTTAGTAAACATTACATGGATTCTTTTTGTTATGTTTTGTATTTATTTTTTCTACCATGTACAAGTTGACGTCACATAGTTTTGCCCCCTGGCATTACTTTACAAACAACCCATTTCTTTTGTAATGTGTTGTTTCAGTAAGATCATTGTGTCGCAAACTGAGGCTTTATGAATACTTTGGCACCATATACATAATTATATTAATTGTTTCACAAGAAAGTCTGTTTTGTATCTAGGGGAGGGTCCTAAGGGATCTTGTACCCTCCCCCATTTTAAGAAAGACAAGGTCTGCCTTCACTAAAGTTTTAGTATCACCTTCATCCCCCACCTTCCCTTCCCTTTCTACAGCTCTCCAGGATCTACCACTGATGATGGTCTGTCTGATGTAGAGTTTTAGAGTAAATCAGAAATCATACGAAATTTGTATGATGTAAACATACAAATTCATACTTAATTTACATAGTAACCATAATAGGCTTCTTTCAATATATTTAAATTCAACTTGGTAGTGAGGCCTAGTGGACACACACAAAGAAATTTTACATGCATGTCTATCCATTTCCTTTGTTTGTGTCCTCTAGGCCTCGCTACCAAGCTGAATTTTAAAATATTGAAAGAAGCCTATTATGTACCGTGACCATACATGTATACTGCATACACTGCTGATCATAGTCTAATTTGTTACATGCCGCTGACAGGACAAATAACTTAGTTAACGAATCAGAATGCTTTATTGCTTGTCTAACATTTTCTAAGTATTAAATAAATAGGAAAATCTTCTACTGTACAGCTCTTTCAACCATGGATGGATAAATGTGATAAATCTTTTATTAACCAATCATGCTTGTTATATTAGCCTGTGTATTTACTGTATACCTCCCAGCATACAATCCATAAAAAACCTAGGACTGATGTTTATTTTTTTTTAATAATTATATGTTACATCTTGTACACAACCCTTCTAAATGTTCAGCTGGTAATTTTTCCAAGTACACTGAAGTTCACAGAAAATTTTTATCAGGAGCCTTCTGGCACACATGGCTTGTTACTAACATCAATCTTTTAGGTTAATCCAGACTGCTGTGACTAGTCCATTAATTTCACATGATAAGTTGGTCAGCTTCTCTAATAGTCTTGCAACTGTCTGATGAACTATGATAATCGTAAACACATTCTCTTAATACACCAAGCGGGTGACAAATATTACCCTGTTGGACTGCTTGGTTTGTGTGTAAAATGAACAGTGGATTTGTTTCTGAATAGTCAACCACTGATGCATGAAATTCAAAGCTGAATCCTTTATCGTGTGAACTTAACATTTTTTTAACTTCACCGTCAGTATTTGCTGAATGGTTAAAACCCCATCATATGGTAAACTATAAATTTGAATTCTTTACATCAGTAGTGAAAATCTATGTATAGTGAATTGCTACTACTATTGTCAAATTGTGAGCTTGAATGTAGAGCTTTAAATTTGCATATTAACTAGCAGGAGTAACATAGTTATTTTCAAGCACACTTGAATTTTGGTAGGAATGAACAACAATCGCTAAAACTGTAAAGAGTTAGCTCAAATACAGTGTATGTAGTGGTTATCTGGAATATTGAATGCCACCTCTAGGCATAAACTTGAATGCATCAAATTTTAGATATACTGCATGGGCAACCATGGGTGAACTCAAATCCTGAATAACAAGTGTTGAATGTTAAATCATAAAGTTAGGTAATATTATTTGAGAGCCATGACTGGTGAAATAAGCAACATTAAATTACAACCATACAACCATACCAGTACTCCATTCAAAGCAGGTCACAAACTTCTGACATACATTGTACATGTAAAGCATATAAGAAGACAAGTAACAAGATCACACACAAACTGCTAGGCTTTGACAATCGGTTACTAGTATCTAGAGTGTTCTGTGAGGCTAACTTAAGCTTGCTGTTCAAAACTAAGGCTGTGGAAAAAACAGGGCTTGAAAAAAAGTGCCGTCCAGTCAACCAGAGCAAGTAGATTTTTCCATGGGACAACTAACTTTGCAGTTTCACTTGCCCAATGGGCAAGGACCCAGGCAAGTTATCGTCTGACTAAATCATAAAAAGTAAACTAAGGCAAGTGTGCAACTGCCCAGAGCAAGCAAAATTTGAGAGTTGCTTGTCTGAAGGGCAAGCTAGAATTCACATTTTTTTAGCCATGAAAAATAGTGGGCATTGTATGTGCTTCTGGTTTTCTCATTATGTACACGTCTTTCTGCCCTATTCATCAGGAAAAATCATCTTAATAGCAAAACTTAGAAGCAGTATCTGACCTGTTATGTTACTTCCTTTCAGTCGTGGGATGCTTATTTCTGCCAAGTTCAGAATGGAATGCCGCCAGGCCAAGCTTACCAGCCGCCACCCATTCTAGGACAGTCAGCTGGCATGGTAGCAACAACACAGACTGTTCCAACTGCTGTCGACCAGTCGACTATTAACAGCCTTGTGCAAGATCACTTGGCAGTCTACTCTTTGATTCGTTGTTACCAGGTAATTTAATAGACAGTAGAAATGTGCGAGGTACACTTTCTGGTTGTGTTAAAGCATGGTTCGTATAGTCTTGAAAAGCGCTTGATTTTTGGCTGTTTTTTGAAAAGTCTTTCAATCTGAAAAATCCTTTAATTTTTGTATGGACCTTAAAAACGTCCTTTGAATTTCAAACAGCATTCTCTCTTTTTTACATAATATTGTAATTTTGGAGGTCAGTTTTCGACTTTGTGCAAATGAAAACTGTATACAGTGAATAAAACTGTCCAATACTGTCAGTAGTACACTAGTAGATAAGTAATTGCCTGTAACTTTAGTATCCAAACATGTTTGTTTTATACAATGAGATGAAGTGCTCAAGACAATTAATCTTGTGTCTATGAAAAAACCTTGATCAATTCAGTTTAGCTTAAACTATATGAATCATTTAAGGGTCCACCAACACCCTCTGATTTGCATTTTGATGGAATCCACCCTACTTACTTGTAAAAGGCAAGGAGGAGTCAGGTCTGAAACTTCTTAACCTTCTCAATATTTTTATTGCAGATCCGAGGCCATAACAAAGCGCAATTAGACCCTCTCGGTATCCTACAGGCAGACCTTTCAGACTCCTTCCCTGCTGATCTTTCTATGGAATACTGGGGACTTGGTGAGTTGTAAATGCTTGTCTACAGAGCGATCAAGATCAAAATTAATTTCTCCACACAATATCCACACTTCATCAAGAGAAAATGTTGTTAGAATTAATGAAATGATCACCACCGGGAAATTGCTTTGGTCTTTTAGCAAGTTCTCCCAACTAATACTATAAGAATATGTACCTTATTGTTACTTATTTTCGCGGGACTTAATTTTAAAGAAAAAAAAAAGACCCGCGAAAAATGATTCTTGTGAAAAATAATGACGCAAATTTAATACCCTTCTATATACCGGTAGTTCGTTATGCTTAATCAACGTTGCCGTCAGTTTACTAAAAATTATCTTGGTACAGTCGTCAAACTAGCTCTACTATGTCAATCTTGTTTAAGTTTCGTTTTGTTATATGGTTTTGTTTAGTGTCATTGGAAGCTATTGCTGCGGAAAATTAAAATCAGTTGTGCCAATTTTTAGACTTACTGTTTGTTAATGCAGACCTGTCCAGTATTTTGACAATTTTCATGAAATTTAGTTCCTTTCAATTCGCGAAATTTAAGTCCCGCGAAATATGCCCGTTCCATTTTCGTGAAATTAAGTTCCCGAGAAAATAAGTAACAATAAGGTATGGAGATCAGTCAGGAAAATTTGTATGTTGGTATTGGGGCTAGAAGGGTTAAGACCATTTTAGAGCAGGGGCAGGGTGTGGCCTCATTTCAAATCAGAAATCGTAGACTTACATCTTTCTCAAGCCTAACCCAAACCTAACCTAACTTTAATACCTATGGACTCTAACCCTATACCCAACAACATCAATAATAATAATAATATATAATAATTATTTATATAGTATCTTTTCAAAAATCAAAAGTCATTCAAAAATGCTTGTACATTAAATCTTAAAAGCTATTTTTATTGAATATTAAATGTTCAATGGGAAGCTTTCTGAAAAAGATGCATCCAAAGTCTCTTATTAAAGCCATCTACTGAAGGACTGGATTTTTTGTGAAAATATTTTCGAAAATTTTTACCATGAAGATTGTGTTACACGTTACATTCAAAATTTGCCCATTTTCCCACCTTTTTCTGTTATTTTCTCAAATACAGTAATGTGGTTAACCATGTTTACACCTTTCTAGTAAAACACAAGGTGTACCTTAGCTTTAAGCAAAAATCTGGTTTTACTAAAGGCATGAAACAGAAAATATCAGTGAAAGTTTTCCTACCACCCCCAAATGGGCATGGTGATTGTGCTACTGATCAAAAAGGCAGTGAATTCTTTAAGCTGTGATGCTTATAGTACCTTATTACATGAAATTTTCACGACACGTTAATTTCGCGATTCCAAAAAAATCGCGAAATTAAAGTGACGCGAACACAGCCTCGTCCCCAGGCCATACCGCGCTATGCGAGTGAGCGGAGGAGGACTGGAACCGAGCGCGATAGCGCGAGGCCTGGCACAAAATGGCAAAAAAGTCCCAGTTTAGCGAGAAAAAGTCCCAGATATAGCTCGACGAAAATATACGTTTTTCTGCGAGGAAAAGAAAATATTTCTGGTTCATGAGGAAACTGCATCCCTTTTGAAAATTTGTGGACTATTTTAGATGGCGGAGACGAACTGTAATGCCGTTTTTTTCCTGCCTTGCAGAATGGTATTGGTCGTATTTAATAGAGTTAAGAAAATTATTCTGTTATCATTGTTTTCGTTCACTACTCGTAGTGATACATGGGTCTACATGTATCTAGAAGTTCTTTGTGGTAAGCAAATTACGTTCGCCAGGTACTAGTAACTGTGTTAGTTTTATTTAAACCTGAAAGGCGTCAATCTCAATGTTTATAGAGCTAGGGTCGGGATTTTCGACCTTTGTTGTTTACAAATTTATGTGCGAAAACAAAGAAACAATTCAGCTTACTTGAGAGAAGAGGGCTAATCCCCCGATGCATGTATTAAAGCTTGTCATTGATTACCTGTAATTTTTTATTTAGCTTTTTAGAGAAAGAAAAAAAATAATCTAACTCTCGTAAACCAAAACTTTATTTGATCTTGATGTAGCCTGTCTTTTTCTTGTATACTCTGGCTCATTTCATTAGCAGGAGATGTTAATCCAAATCCTGGGCCATGTTCAGGTTATATATAACAAGTATGCTTCAATCATTTTCGTCAATTCAATGAGCTTATTAAATAAAAATTACAGCTGGTCATGACTTATTGCAGATTCCAAGTGTGAATTGATAACATTTCCATTGTGTAGCACCACTAAATAGCCAACAGTTCTTGTCAGCCCAAAAGGTGTGGAAATTTATTTCAATTTCCCTCAGTTGCAGAGTTAGCATTTCAGCTGAAGTTTATATATTTTGCTGCCAATTTTCGTGTAGTTTTGACAAATTTACCTGCTGAGATGTTCAAAAAGAAACAGAAGTGCACTGCTTTCCCCTTTAGACAAGGTACATACTGCATCATTGTAGACATAGCTCGTTTAACAAAGTATGATTCTTCTGCTATTCTCTCTGACATTTACTTGCAAAGAAACACATAAACACAATATATATATATACTGTGTTTATATGTTTATTTGCAAATAAATTAAAATATCAAAATATATAATGTTTAAATATTGTTTGAACCGCTCCAGAAAAGCTGGTTACTGGGGCTTTTGGACCAGTTTCTTTTCAGTTTGTGAGCCCCATTCTGCATTTTTGATAGCCCAAAAATATTTGTATTTTTCCTCACATGGGTACACTGGCTATTTTTCCCATTCCTTAAACTACCACCTTTTTAACTCCTACTTGCAGAGATATTAAACTGAGCTTGACTGACACACACACACACACACACACACACACACACACACACACACACACACACACACACACACACACACACACACACACACACACATAAACACAGTACAGTATACAAAAGTATTTACATGTATTCAACTCTTGCAATATATACTAAAACTAGTAGTTATTGGAATTTAGGGGAGTGCATTTGGTAGGGTGGGGTGATTTGGGGAGGAGGCAGGGAAAGCTGGAGGCAGTGGAAAGTGTTATATTATGTTTTCATATTCTCTTGATATTTGAGGTCTGCCCATAGAAAATGTATGACATTGCCAGCTGATGAAACCTGATCTGCTTGTACCAACCCATCTTTCTAAAGCATAAGAGAAGAATAAAGCCCTTTGATTGATTGTGCCAAGCTAAGTGGCTAAAGGTCTTTAATGAATCCAAATAGAGTACATTGTATATCTAGAAGATACTCTGGATAATGTTTGTATAGTAACAATAGTAACAATATAAATATAACGTTAACTAACAGTAACAAACGACTTTTAAACTGAAATGAAGCCATTCTAAACATTTTGATACCAGTCCATTCGGAACAGTTTTTTGTTTCCTTACAATCATAATCTTGACAATGCTTAGTGGCCGAAGGGAATTTGGTATGTTATAGAGTCTCACAAGTCTGAAGTTCACAAGAGAGAAGTTGAATCTGTTAAGCAGCTGAGTTGACACATTACAACTCGGTATCGTCACCAACAGTAGGCGAATTGCAGCGTTTGTTTCCCAGAAAACAAACCACTACACAGCTTTCTAATTTTCTGATAAGTAGCTTTAGTCATATATTTCGCTACTGATACTTCGAATAAATAGTTACAACTTCACTTACCTTGGATAAAACTGCGAAAAATATTCGAAAAAAGCAAAGGAACAAACAAAGCACACACGAAAGCACAGTTGAAAGTACTGATGGATATCAGCTTTGAGCCTTTTATCTTTTCACCGCTGTTGTTGTTGTGTTAGCGAGAAGCAAAAATACTCATCATACAACTTTCCACGAACGACCACTATTCTATCTCCGTTCACCAAGACACCAACAGAGAAATCGATCGATAGAGACAGCTCCCATCGCCAGTTACAGTTAGTGGAACATACCGTAAAGTTCCGTGTATAAGCCGCACCCGTAGATAAGCCGCATCCCCGATTTGGAAGCTCAAATTTTGGAAAAAAATATACAGACCATAAAGTTTGAAGTTCAAGTGAAGTTCTATTGGTAAACAATCAAGGGCAAACAAGCACAGTTTCGAGACACTGACACGGTGGTTGTTGCAATGTTTAATATAAATTAAGACTTACGAAAGCTAAATTTCACTTGTCATACCTCCTTTTTAGTTTAAGTTCACAATATCTTAAACTTGGATGCTCTCTTGATATCATTTTTTCGAGATTATCACTTCTAAACACTCCTGAAACACTTGAAATTCGTTCGAATCGTTCGCGAATGAATGCTTAGTAGCCAAGCTCTAAATTGTAGAGAGGAGTCTGGGCATTAAAAACAAACATGGCGGCATTTACATCGGAAGAAACCACGCTTTTATTTCAAGATTCTTGGAAACTGCTACCCGCAACAGGATTAAAACTTCATGCAGAATAAGAGTTTGTTAATACAGCAGATGTATTTGCTGTGAAGGTCAATAAAAAACCGAAGCGGTCAGCAATTTGCCTTGTGAGTATTTGCGTTTATCTTGGTGCCTTCTCGCACGCGGCGGAAAGACATGATTCGAAGTGACTGGCACGCTTCACTGCAAACAGCTTTGCAGAGGAACTAAAAGGTAGTGAACAACAACAAAGTTTTCATGATGTCTTGAGAAGTTTTTTATGAATATTAATTAGGCCTTTGAGAACTCCAACCAGAGATGTTTCCGTAGATAAGCCGCACCCCCGATTTTTGACTTGAATTTAGAGGAAAAAGGTGCGGCTTATACACGGAACTTTACGGTATTCTTTAAGCTCTTTAGATGGTACAATTTGCTGCGCATAAAAATCGACATTTAATTTTTCTACCTTAAATATTAAATCTCCAATTACTTCACGAGTTTGCTGGCAGACATGGATGAAGGAATCCCAGCCTAATTCTGACGCGTTTTTAAGTTCTTCAAGAAGTTGACTGAAGTTCAATCGTTGGACAGGCTCCGCCATATTGGATTTGCCGTTTATTGCCAGGCGTCCTAGGCGAACTTCCCCGACAAGCTTGGCGGGTGACGTCACATCCAAATTCGCCGGGGACGACTGGGGACGAGGCTGACGCGAACAATAAGTGTCGCGAACATAACATGACGCGAAAATTAAGTGACAAACATTATGTCAATAATCAAGAAGCAATACGTTTATTACCATTGAACGAAGGAATTTTCAATGTAAATGGATGTTGTCGTCAAGAACAACAATAACTCGCATACAGGCATGACCTACTTACAAGTAGACATTGTGAGAACTGCTCTGTTGTTGCTATTGCCGAGATTTAGTCCCACTCTTGTGGTTTTGTTAATTTTGGCGTTACTGTTTCTTTGATTAAGTCAGGTTTTTTTAGTTCAACAGGCATGTAAAATAATATTGCCAAGGAAATGTAAATTGTGTCTTACTCAAAAACGCGAAATTAAAGTGATTCAAAATACAAAATTTTCGCAAAATCACGAAAATTAAGTGTCGCGAAATAAGTGCACCTCAAAATCGCGAAATTAATGTGTCGCGAAAATTTCATGTAATAAGGTAGTGGATAAAATCTTTTAGTGTAACTTCAACATGAAACCCATGAATAAGTATGCATTTTTTCCCTTATTGAGCACTGTTGTTTTATTTGTATTTTTGTATTTCCTTTTCACAGGAGAGTCTGACCTTGACAAAGTTTTTCAACTTCCTAACACAACGTACATTGGCGGCAACACAGATGTTCTGACTTTGAGAGAAATTCTCAGCAGGCTAGAGGTATATTAGAGACTGTTGGAACCATCGTAATTACTCAGGCTAAGCTGAGTCAAGTTTTCTGTCATGTCTTTTAAGGTTGTTTTGCTATTGTCCTGATAAGGATGGGCCAATACTTCACACCAAAGTTTGATACACCAATAATTATATTTCTATTGTGCGAAACGATCTTGTAAACTTGTGTACTTGATCCAGCATTGTCATGCGATATCTGTTTACAGATTGTCTGGTAATATTATATTCTGACAAAGGTCCCCTGGGGGAAAATAATCATCCCCAAACTTCAGTCCCTTACCTTCATAAAATTATAAGTTATGCAAAAGCGCACAAAATGCTCTCAGATACCTACATGTAGATGCTTAAATAGCTCATGTTTAAGCTTCATATTTCAGCAACTGACTGCTATTATTTACTTATGCAGCAAATATAGCATTGTAAGCAAAGCTTCTCAAATTATCAGAATGGTCTGGCAGTTATAGTTGTAATGGCTGATATCCAATGTCTGCCAAGCCAATCAAAACTCTGGAAATGCATTATCCAATACTCTAGTTTAATATTATGAATTTATATTTTACTCACAAAAATTAATAATTTATTATATTTTGTCTTCAATAGAATTCATATTGTGGACATATTGGGCTGGATTATATGTTCATTCCAGAAAAATCTAAATGTAAGTATCTATTAAACCCAGTCCCCTCCTTAAGCATTTATCACACTTATTGCCCTCCCAAGCACATAATTATAGTTGATTGTCAACTGAGAGTTGATAGAGGTGAATAAACTCAGGTTTAAAACTTGGCAGTCTCAAGTTGCTTTGCAGTCGCCAGTGGCGATCAAAAAGTTGTGATTTGATTGCCTATGATTTGAGAAATGTGAAAAGAATGTAACAAAATAAGATGTTCTTTTCTTAGACTTAGTACTTTCCTTTCTTTCCTCAAAATTCAAAGCTGTTCATGATGGAGATTTTAGATGGCTCCAATAGGTAGATGCCATTTCCATTTTATCACAGACTGCACTAGTATCGCAGAGGTCATGGGTTCGATTCCCGTTCAAGCCTGAATTTTTTTTCAGGCTTGCTTTTCTCAACTGCTTAAGTTGAGTACATTACTGCGATGATCTTTCATTTGCTTAAAATGTATATCCGCAGTACAAAATCACCTTACTTTAGCCTGGACCACTATGAGTGGCAACCAAGCACAGTAATTAATTTTTAGCCCTGTAAACTGCCCTAGTATGCACGACTTGGCTTGTTGTTTTTATTAAATATATATGTTGTGGTTTAATTTTTGTCAGTGGTTCATTTTTTTTCAAACCAGTTTATTTTTTTTGAACCAGTTCAATTTTTTTAAACCAGTTTATTTATCAACTGTCTGAAAAGGGCTTTCATCTTTTGGGGTGTGGTGAAAAATAGGGGCATGGTATTTTTAGGGGGTGAAAAGAATAAACACGGAAAAATTACGGGAAATTTCCAGTCCCTACCTCCCTCTCTTCCTCACCTTCACCTCCCCCCTGATATACCCTACACCCTCCCCCCTTTTTTTTGCTATCCCACTACCCCCTATACACAGATATTTATTTCTTTTTTAACTGCGCTGCGCAGTTCTTGCTCTGCACGGGGTTTATTTTTTTTAGTTTTGTCGGTGACCAGACGCAGACCTCCACTCGGTCGAGGTTATGTCACGAGATGTTCAGAAGCTATAAATCAGTAACAAATGGAAACAAATGGTTATTCTTTGTCTTTACAAAGAATGTTTAGTGTGAAATATTCGAATTTGAAGCCTTTGACTCATGAAAAATACTAAATTTCCACGCTTTCAAAGAGAAATGTAATTCAGCGGGCCAGAATCTGTGAATAGATACCATTACGTTGGTGGAAAAAAATGTGCTGACATGACAAGTTTCACTTTCGATCACGTAATTTTTCAAAACTATTAATCAGCTACCTTTCAAATCTTTGCGAATCCTTTGGTCTTTACTAAACAAATTTATTGCATAGTATTTCTCTTTTAAGCGTAATCTATTTTTAGGCTTGTTATTGAAAGGATTTTAAAGATATGAAGAAAAATTCTCTTCACAAACATGCCCTGACTTATACCGCTTACGTCATTTGGTAGGCTAGGGGAATACCCTCTGTGCTAAAAACTGCTTCAGCGTCCACGCGTGGGAATTCGGCCAGAATTTGCATAAAAGAAAAATAATTAATGGCGTCTGGAACTAGTCAACCATGAAATGTCACACAAGGTGTCTTTTTTTATCATCATGTTTGTCACTCGCTACATTTTAACAACCGCCTATTGTAATACAGAAAGAGGGGCAACAAGCCGGAAGGCGAGATCTGGCCAAGTAAGAAAATTCAATTTTTTTGATTGGCTCTTTCAAAGCATGGCTGTCACAGCGCTAAAATTTGAACGTGCGATGCGGCCCCAAGAGAATTCAATGTCTGTTTTTTATGCAAATTATAGATCATGCACGCAATTATAATATATTCGTTTTTGAGACGTTTCGTTGTTTACAGTCGGCCTCAAAAGACAAGAAGATTTCGTTTTAGTTGTTTGTAGCATTATAAAGCTATTTCTGAAGAATAACGATGTTTAAAAACAGAGAATCCGCCGTAAGAATATTTATGTTTGATTACGTGACCGGATCTAATTTGCATAAAATCTAGACATGTCTCGCCGCCAAATGAACAATTTTTTTAAATCAAATAAATATTTTTACCCGACCTAAAGCTTTCATGATTGCCTTCTGCTTAATTCTTTAGTAAAATACTCTGCTAGATATTATTCCTGGAAAGACGAGAATGGTAAAGCATTCGTTATTCATTTGGTTGAGGATTGGATATTCATTTGATTGCCCATTCTCGTCCCCAGAGGCCGCGATCCTTCTGGTCAGCACCCGGGTGCTGACCAGAAGGATCGCGGCCTGTGGGGACGAGAATGTTAATTGCCATTTTCTTAGAATTGTCTAGGGCATGCGCAATTGACTCGCCTGCCACATTCCTGACAGGCAATCACGTGGTGCAAATCGGATTTGACCAGATCTCGCCTTCTGCTTCGCCCACGAGATCTGGGAACGAGATTATTCTGTGCAAAGAGAGAATACTATCGAAATTCTCACGGATACTTACGTTCCTGGCGTGAAGCCAGACGCCAGACGTAATGAAATCAATATTCGGGGTTTGTTTCGAAAGCGGGTGTTTTTTTTAGGGCGACCATAATTTGTTTGAGGCGGGTTAGGGTAAGGGGGGGGGGGGGGGGGTCAACTTTTATGGCAAAGGCTTTTTTTTCCACTGTCAGGATGTGGAATTATTTATTTATTTATTTATTTATTTTATTTTTTCCCCATTTCACTTCAAGTTGTTCAATATTTTTTAGTTATCTTTTTTTCACTCCCCCGCCATGGCTCCCTTAGAGTGGTCACGTGACCAGCGCAGTTTTAAGCTCTAAGAGCTTCTTGTTTTTCTCTAACCTTACCTGGTCTTGATCCACTGACCTCTCGCTCAACTTTCGCTCTGTAGTACTGCGCCTTTAACCTCTTGACCACGAAGGATTTGTTGCACATTTCACCCAGATTTGTTATTATAACTTATTCGGTCCCAGACTTCCATTCGCTCGGCTAAATATGCGTACATGCGCACTTCACAGCAAATGAGACTTAGAAAATTCGAAAGATGGCTGAACCGTGCCATATGTGTTTCGAAAGAAACATTTTGTAAAGAATTAGCGGCATTGAAAGAGAAACAAGTGAAAAAAAGAATCGCCAATAACGCTATTTATCGAAGACAAGTTCTTTAACATTAGCAAAGCCAAGCCTACCTGAAATACCAGACCGTGAAGCAGCTTGGAATTCACTCGAAAGAAGACAGCGATCGAACGATCGAAGTGGGAAATCTCGACAATAACAAGTAAGAAGTGGGCTTATTTCAGCAGACAAAAGTAAAGTGGTGGCTAAAAGAGATTTTTACGAAGTGCTATTTCTCCTTCGAGCTGCTCATTGTGGTCGAGAAATTACTTGTAAACAGACATGACAACTATTCCGAAGTCAACGTGAAAGTGACAGCCATGTTTGTCCATCTGTTCGTACAGTTTTTCATGCGGAGCAGCAGTGGAGCACAAGTTGTGTTAAGATTGTTGATAAACCTATTCAATGTCCGAAACTTTTATCTCTCCTGAAGATTGATTTAATGGATTCTCGTAACTGTTCATGCGATTGCAGCAAGGAACATAAGTGGGCCATGAACATAACAGCTCATTATCTTTTAAAATCATGGTGTAGCCTAAGGCGCTAAAACTTCCGGAGAGACACAAAGAGTATTCAAACGCTACTTCTTCAGTTGGAGACTTTATCTCTATTAAAGTTGATCGTGTGGACAAGACATTGTTCCTTCATTCAAATCTCCCTCTGGGAAAAATTGAAGAAATTGTAATTACTTTTTTCACCCACCAGTTCATATCCTTGAACAGCTAGCACTCAGAACATTAAACTTGATTATACTACTGTGTTGTCATTTTCTGCAGCATGTAGAAAGGGTATTTAAATGCATTTTTCTTAGAATAAACTCAAATATCAAATTCTAAATACCTGTTGTTTTTAATTAGTGACTGGGTGAAAAAGCATAGGTGACTTTGTTGTGCAATGCCCTAACCTCAAATAAAAGCTAACCGTCCAAACTGAATGCTTAACCCTAATCACTTATTAACTGAGGGTGGTGGAGAAAACACTGACCCCCAGTCCATGGACTACCCCCATGGACTACCCAAATGGACTACCTAAAATGGACTACCCCTAAAAAATGGACTACCCTTGAAATACTATTCCGAGTGTGTACCACTTACTGAGCTGTTGTTATACACACATAATTTGCACTTTCGTCTTACCTTGTTTATTTTCAAGCCGTACGTATCCCTCTCGCCGCCATTTTGAATATATTATACTAAATGAACATCCGCTGATCACGAAAGTGTAGACTCAAATCAAGCAATCAATCTTTGGACTCATAGAGACAGACAAAACAGGCACTGCACTGCACTACAGAAGATCCAATCTTCTATAAATAGTATCAGATAGTTGCTTGAGACGCATCTTAAACATTTGGTGGCCAGAGAAAATTTTTGAATGAATAACTTTGGCAGCGCAGCGAGGAGAACAGAACCGGTACGTAGGCAGACAGATCCTGAGGAAAAAATAGTGCTGAGTCTGGGCATGAGTCTTCGCTTTTTGAGGTCAGCAGATGTATAGTGTAATTCATTCAAAATGGCGGCTAGAGTTGTCGAAAGTAACCGAAGTTAGTGCAAATTATGTGCGTATAACAACAGCTCAGTAAGTAGTACACACTCGGAATAGTACTTTAAGGGGTAGTCCATTTTTTAGGGGTAGTCCATTTTAGGTAGTCCATTTCAGTAGTCCATGGGGTAGTCCATGGGGGTAGTCCATGGACTGGGGGTCAGTGTTTTGTCCACCACCATTAACTGAGTGCTTAATCCTTCTCACTTAAACAAGTGCCTAACCCTGATAAGCATGTACAAATGCCCCTAAGCTCAAACAGAAGCTAACCGCAAGCAAACTGGGATGAAGCTAACCTGCAAGCAAACTGGGATGAAGCTAACCGCAAGCAAACTGGAGTGTAGCTAACCGCAAGCAAAATGGGGTGAAGCTAACCGCAAGCAAAATGGGGTGAAGCTAACCGCAAGCAAAATGGGGTGAAGCTAACCGCAAGCAAAGCGATTCTGCAGTCTGTAATATTTCCGCCTTTGGAATTCGGCATTCTAAATTCTGCAAATGTCAGACACTGCTTGTACAGCACTGGTGAAAATTAAATAATGACAACGATAAAAAAAAGACTCAATTCAAATTAAGTCTTGCAGCTTGTTTATTATGAACACATCATGGCAATAACTTAACTACTTTTAGATTAATGTGCAGTGACTTTCTGTTTTGTTACTCAAGAGTAAATCATGAAGTTAAAAATAAAATAAAATGTAAAACAATAATAATTACCCGTAAAAACCTAATAGTACTTGTTAGAGCCTCCGTCTTGGAACAGAAGCATCACCACAAATATTAGCCATAATAACAAAGTGGATGCCTAATGGAAATTTACTGAAATCATGTCAACAAGTGCTAAGACCTGAAAAAATTGAACTGGTTTAAAAAAATTGAACTGGTTCGAAAAAAATAAACTGGTTTGAAAAAAATGAACCAAGATGAAAATTAAACCACAACATATATATTTTTTTGAAATAATCTTTTAAGGTGACTGGATAAGAAAGCGGTTTGAGACCCCAGGAATTATAGCATTGGATGCGGAGGACAAAAGAACTTTATTGAAGAGGCTCATTCGCTCAACTGGGTATGGGGTCAATTGTATTCAGTGTAACTCTTGATCTGTTTGAAATGTTTGGAAACTCCTTCTTTTTATTCTACTGGGATTTGTTGTCCCTAGTAAAAGTAATGACTGAAGCACCCTACTAAAAAACGAATGAGAATCATATGTAACCTAACCTAGGTGTTTTTTTATTCAATTGTCAGTGAATAACATAGTTTACATGAATTCATTCAACTGTAGCTCTCATTTCCAATATCTGTCATAGTTTAAATTATGAACTTTAAGTCAAAATGATTTCATACTAGTTTGATTTGTATTTCCCTTTGTTCCAGATTTATTACCATAATCTGTGAATAAAGCAAAATACAAATCAAACGAGTTTTTTTGACCTGAAAGTAATCTTAGGCCCCATCCACACTGACCCGGGAAAATTTGAAAATGCATTTTTTTTTTTACTTAGATTGGCCAACCGTCCACACTGATTTAACAACAGCGTTTTTGTTCACCTCAAAAGGGAGATTTTCAAAAACGCTCTCCAAAGGGTATCGTTTTCAGATTTACCCGGGTTAATGTGGATGGAAAACATTTTACGCAGTGTTTTCAAATTTCTTTGTTTCACATTTACCCGAGTCAGTGTGGACGGGGCCTTAAACTATAACATATCCAACCAAGGCAAAACTGTAAAAGATTTCTGTCACTTCTAATAGAATTATCTGAGACTGTCTCTTTTTTTCTGAAATGGCCGACATTGCCTCTAGGCTGACAAATGACTTAGAAAAGAATTTTTGTTCGTAAGGCTTCCAAATCCTTTTCTTTCTTAGTGCCGTGATTCATTTATTAAAGTAAATCCTGTGTTAAACATTCTTGAAGCATCACAATGAGTCAGCTGGACACCACTTGCCAGTTTTCCCCTTGCATTTTCTTTTCTTTTAACAACACATTATAGGTTTGAGGCTTTTCTCGCCAAGAAGTGGTCGTCAGAGAAACGTTTTGGCATCGAAGGTTGCGAAGTTCTGATCCCGGCAATGAAGATGATTATTGACAAGTCGAGCGAGCTTGGTGTGGAAAGCATCATCATGGGAATGCCACACAGGGGAAGACTAAATGTTTTGGCCAATGTTTGCCGCAAATCTCTGGAGCAGATTTTTACTCAGTTTGACCCCACGCTAGAGGCTTCTGATGAAGTACGTTCATAGGAACACCATGCTAACTATTTTGTCATTGCACAATTCAGTCGTTAATTCACATTAATTTTTATCTTTGATAGATATCATAACTTAACATGATGTAGACAGCTTGTTTACTTCTTAGTAACAGCCCTTGCAACTGGAGGAACTGTTGCAATTAATGTTTTCTTTTATTGCAGGGATCAGGAGACGTGAAATATCATCTTGGGATGTCGCATGAACGCCTCAACAGAGCAACTAACAAAATCATGCGCTTGGCTGTTGTCGCAAATCCCTCTCATTTGGAAGGTTTACCACTCCTTTTTCGTTTAGCTGGAAATTTATATGACGCTGGCAAAACTCATAAGCTAAATTAATGACCAATTCCATTCTAGATACCATCAATAATAACTTGTTTTTAATTTATAAGGGGTCCATTCAAGTTAGTTTTCAATTGGTGAATTTAAGTATTTCAAAGCCAAATGTTACCCAAAGAACTCTTTAAGGCAGTAACAACCATTGTTCCTTTAGGAATGTTTCTATCATTGTTTATGTTTAGTGGAAACTGAAATTTCTCAAGCCTTCAAAGGAATGAATTTTTTTTTTTTTTTTTAATAATGCAACTTTATTTACACGCAACACTAATTACATAGGTACTACAGATGAAAGATAAATAGAATGAATGAAAAGGAATGAAAATTGGTTCAATGTGAAATCAGGAGAAAAATTGCAGTGTAGGAACTTAATATAGGCAAAGCAACTGGGGAAATGAGTTTTGCGTTGAGTTATCAGTAGTTCAAGAAATCAAAGGTTTGAGATATCAGGATTCTACAGTGAGTAAGTTTGAAGACACTTTGTAATAATACAGTAGATGACTTGACATAGCCCCTTATCCTTGATTGTACTCTGTGATAATGTGTCCAGTTAAACTGTTTGTTTTAATTTAGCTGTGGATCCTGTGGTTGAAGGAAAAACCAGATCAGAGCAGTTCTACAGGGGGGACACTCAAGGGAAAAAGGTGAAATCAGAACTTTTTATAACATGATTAGAGCAGTTTCATTTGGAGATATGTTTTCTGTGTTTATGTTGTAGCTAGGCCATATTGTTTTCCTGAACACATTTGATACTGTAATGTGCAACACTGTAAAGTTCAATGTAAAAACTAAACTTTTCAGCAGTGCTGAAGGCAGCACTTCCAAAATGTTTAGTTTTAACATTGAACTTAACTGTGTTGAACATTACAGTATCCAATGTGTTCATTTCAAATAACGCTGCGCAGGACACTGTCATATTTTTCATTACAAATTGTTTTCATGTTTAATCATCTTGTTTCCAACTTAGGTTAATCTGCTTGCTTCAGCCAAAAAACAACACTCTTGAAACCTTCTTGCTTTGGCCTTTCATAATATTATTTTAGCAGGGAAAATCATATCAATGCAAAATGTTCCATATAATTTATAGATAACAAAGCTGTCAACTAATCCATTTTAATTTGTTTGTTTTGTATAAAAGGTGATGAGTGTCCTTATCCATGGTGATGCGGCATTTTCTGGACAGGGTGTGGTTTACGAGACATTTCATTTGAGTGCATTGCCACAGTATACAACCCATGGCACCATTCATATTGTTGTTAACAACCAGGTTAGTTATTAAATTTAAATTTTAATAAACTGAGAGTGTGAACATCTATCTGTTGTATTAAGTTTTAAATAAAATTGTTGCTAGATTTAAAACCAACCACAAAAGAACATTACATGAATTATACCAGCATAGACTCACAGTGGTTGGTAGTGACGTTGGTCTAATGGTTTAGTGATCACTAGGTTCAGGATTCAAGTGGTCCAAGCTAGTGGGCACCCCTGATAAGGGTCATTGCACTGTGCTCAAGTTGGACAAGATATCCTATTCTCACTCCACCCACATGTATAAATGGGTACCGGGGAATTTAATGCTGAGCGGTGACCCTGCGATGGACTAGAATCCCATCCAGGGGAGTTGAAATACTCCTAGTCACTTCTTGTTGCATACAGAAACTGTATACTGACACACTTGATCAATGGTGTGGGACAATTAAGCCCAATTTGCAGTTAGCTTTTTTGCATTAAAGACCATGATGCTAGTTGTTTTTTGTAAACAAATATAAGCCCAGGATTTTTAAGGCATGATTACAACTTTGTTTCATTTTTAATTTCTCCTCTCTTTCTAGATTGGCTTCACAACTGATCCAAGAGTCGCTCGCTCATCTCCTTACTGTACTGATGTTGCCAAGGTTTGTTGTCTTATCTTCCTACGATCTCAGTTGTGCAGGCTTTTGCAGTACTTAATTATAGGTCTCTCTCTGTCTGTACATTGTGCACTGAACAGTAAGTTCTGTTTGTCTTTTTGTAATGCTGCAGCAATTATTTTTGTGTAATATTTGATATTGTTTCACCTGCAGGTTGTAGATGCCCCTATATTCCATGTGAATGCTGACGACCCTGAAGCTGTTATGCATGTCTGTAAGGTTGCAGCAGAATGGAGAGCAGAGTTTGGAAAAGATGTTGTTATTGATTTGGTATGGGAGAATTAAATTGAAAAGTTTATCACGTTAATTTGTATATTACATTCCACACAGTAGCTAGGGTCAGAATAATATTTTCTTGGTGTATTGATGCCAAACTTTTCTAGCAAGCAGAAGAAGATCTACAATACAGTCGACTCTCTCTTTCTCTCGCTTACAAGATGGACACCTCTATATGGGGGCACCTGGTGTTGGTCTTGTCCCTGCCGTTTTTCAGTCATTTTACTGTAACTAAATTTTCTATAAGACAGTCACCTCTCCAAGATGGGCAGTTCAAGTCTGTCCAGACTTTGCCCATTTCAGAGAGAGAGTTGACTGTAATTATAAATGAGAACTGGCATTTATACAGGATCCCAGCTGAAAACATTTTTTTCATTTCCTTGTGTTGATGTTTGTTTGTTTTCAACAATTTTCAGGTATGCTATCGCCGCCATGGTCACAATGAAGGTGACAATCCAATGTTCACCCAACCTGTCATGTACAAGAATATTTCCAAAAAGAATATCATTTCGGATTTGTATGCAAAGAAACTTACACAGGAGGGTGTGGTCACTGAGGAGTGGATTCAGGTATGTCAATCGGGGTTCATACAGAGTTGGGAATTCTTGAAAGCATGTGGAAATCTGCAAACTAGTGTTCCAGACCTGGAAAAGTATGGGCGAAAAGTTCTGGATTTTTTTTTTTTTACAAGCTGTAACAAGTGCTTAATTGCTGAGTGGAATTTTTGTCAGCTGGCCAAATTCCATGTACTGTAAGTTCGTCTTAGCCAAAATGCTCAATCACAAAATCTTGAGAACTTTCCCCACCCTTCCCTGTTATTGTGTGTGTTCGCATTGCATTACAGTTACTCTTACATTTCGGTTTTCCAAATTCTTAGAGTGTAATTTGACTCACAACCTTGAGAATGAGAAAAAGAAAATAATGAATTTTGCATACAAAAAAAGTGTATGATATGGATTTCAATCATGCCGCTGTGATTGACAGGTCAGGCGATTACCACAAGAGGCTTTTTCTAGAAGTGTGGCATTCGCAGAGGGACCGGAATGTGGGAAATGAACACATAGACATCCCTGATATATATAAATCGCGTGTACTTGTTGTGTAATAGTCACTCGCGCACATACAAATGTGTAACCATTAAAAAAGCTGTTCATTCATTATAACCTTTTTGACCCTAGAATGAAACCTTGAGTCATGTTATGTGATATTTACATGTATGATTGACTTACTCACAGTGCAGGCATTACAAACACAAACATAAGCACAATCACAACAAACATCCATAATCGCAAGCACAAGAAAAGGAACTCTATCCTTGTTAACTGTAATAAAGCAAGCACACACATTCATTTATCATATTTTGCTATTTTAGGAAGAGAAAGCTAGCTATGACAAGATTTGTGAAGAAGCTTTTGTTGACGCAAAGTCTGAAAAGCGAATGCTTAACAAGGACTGGCTTGATTCGCCATGGAAAGGTGTGTCTTGTTTTAAGAACTTCTCCACTCATTTCATGTTCATAAATCTTGAGTCCATTGTACTTGACCTAGCTCACTAGCTTGCACCCGCTTTCAGTGTACGTGCATATAGCTATTTTCTACATCCTTCTTTTTGACATGCTGTTTGAAATGAGCCAATCAAAACGGACGCATAGAGGTGTTGTTAGTGGGCTGTGATTAGGGGAATTGATCCATGTTTTTTGTTTAGCACTTTGAAAGATGGATGTCAATAGAAAGGCGCTATGCTTACAAGTAACACTGAAAGCGGGTTTAAGCCAAGGTTGCGTTAAAATCTATAGTTTGTTTAAATTCAAGTGGGATTGCAGTGTACATAGCATAGTCTAATTTTGAATGCAGTGTTGGCTAACTGCAGTCAGTCTCTCAGCCTAATTATTTTGTGAATCCCAAAGGTGGTTGGAATGCTTATGGGGGCTTTAAACTGAGAACGTAAGTCGGGCATCATGAAGTTTGTCACTAAGGAGAGCTGGTCAAGTATCACAGAGACTTCAAGACAGCCGCTTGACTTGACTTAGATTGCAGCATTGATACATGTGTTTTCTGCCCTGTTCTCCAGTTACTTAGATTCAATGTAAAGAAATTTGTACACGCCCATAAATGGCAAATACCAGTTGATTTAGTCTGTCTCCATTTTAACAAGGGGGGGGGGGGGTCATGCTAATATTTATGCATATTTTGGGTATTATTTAACTATGTGCAAGCACATCAAAGGTTGTAGCTTTGAATGTTGATCAATTCAACGGGTACTTCTAAGGAAGCATAAATTCTAAAATGAACGGACCTCTAGAAATAATTTTTTTGACTGTACTTGATGTGTTTTGCAACAGGATTCTTCCAGAAAGGCTATACACCTTCTCTACCAGTGAGGCCAACAGGAGTTCCTCTTGACACTCTAAAGCAAATTGGAAATGTGTTTAGTACTGCCCCTGGTGGAGACTTCAAAGTCCATGGAGGTAAGATACACCTTATTCACCCCCTCAAAGTCACGCAATTTCAGGCAATTTCAGCACTGACCAAGTATAGCTACTGTAAAGCTGTAGAAGAACTCAAGAGAAACTCCAAAAAGCCAGAAAGGGGCATGGATGAACAAAATTGGAGTAGATTAAAATGAATTGCGTTGGGGTAAACTTGAGAAATGTCAGCCTGACTGTCAGTTTGTATGAAAATGTCATTTACGATGCCCAGAAATCATCCTGTGATTTTGCCAATAAAAGTCTGTTTTTGTGCCAGTTAATGAAGTTTAGAGCTCATGATTAATGAAAATAACAGAATTTAAACCTAAAAAATATGACCTTGCCCCTTTTAGATGAAACTCCCAGATGCCCCCCACACCCCCCCCCCCCCCCAAGATCTGCCTCAGATGATGGTTATCTTCTTGATTTCCCATAAATAATTACCTAGTTAAATTATGATGTGTTCTTTTTAATTCCCTTAAGATGGTCTCTCTTAAAATAGATGATCCCATTGGATAAAGCGTCCTCAAAATAAAATGATTCCTATAAGATAATTATCGGTTTTGCCGGTAAGCCCCATGATCTCTTTTATTTAACATGTTAAATGTTACTTTCAGGACTGCGGCGAATCCTGAAAGCACGTCATGACTTGCTGGAGAAAGGTTATATTGACTGGGCAATGGGCGAGGCTCTGGCATTTGGTTCTCTTCTCATGGAGGGTGTACATGTTAGGCTCAGTGGACAGGATGTAGAAAGAGGGACATTCAGGTAAACAAAGCTCTGACGTTACCACCGGCACAATTCTTATCACATGATTAAAAAAATTAACGAAACCTGGTCTTTAAAGGTTGAATACATCTCGTCAGTTATCAGACCCTGTTGCCTCGATAGCGTCATTATTGTTCATACAAATTCTGAAAAAACGATGTCTGCATGTCCATGGCCATTAGACATCGCTGACAAGACGCACGCAAACACAATCCATGTGACAAGTTTTTTTAGACCACATGACAATTTAATTTTAACTATGTGATAAGAATTGTACCACTGCCGGTTTAATTTCTTTATGAAATTCCAGTCATGGCAACTCACCATGGATGCCCATGAAATATCACATTTATTTAGCTCTTCTCCTCTTGTATTTGGATAAAACTTACACGACAGCAACAAGTTTTTAATTAGTGCAAAGAACAGATCACATATTTGACAGTCATTTCCTGAATAATAGGTCATACATACTTCAATTTTAAAGTTTTTATAGCACTTGTAATTAATTTTAAGATTCTTTTTCCTATTGTGATCATTCGTATAATTAATTCATGTATTTTTTTTATTGTATTCCATTTGTGACTGAAAAGCCCCTTTGGGGAGTTACAAATAAAGTATGTATGTATGTATTCACAGTACTGTATTATCATAAGAATGCATAATGGTGTTAAAGTTTGTGCTGAGATAAGTTTAATTTGCACTGTACTTTAAACTGAAGTGCTGAAAAATTCAGTTAACTATCAGTTATTAACCTGGAAAAATTGAATATTCAATCAACCCCAATAACTCAAATCCGCACTGGCTAACTTAAACTATTTTTAGTTCGTATAGTGTGATCGTCCGGGTGAGAGTAGTTCTGAGAAGAACTGTTGTTGGTGACTAACAAGTCACCAACAACAGTTCTTCTCAGAACTACTCTCACCCGGACGATCACACTATACGAACTACTGATACTCCTGGGTTCAAACCATTTACTTTATTCAACTATTTTTGTTTCCCTTCAGAGCTCCCGTTACCGGGTCTCTACTGTAGTGAGTTTTGGGACAAAAAATTTCAAAATTTCATAGTTAATGGCATATCGGTGTAAAGAACTAGGTTTTTACTAAGTTGCAAGTTACAACTAGCCAGAATATTGGGTCTCGACTTGTACTTGTAGCCGAGTATGTAGGGTATTTTTCGTTAGACTCTACAGGGTTTGATAGCCAAAAGTTTAGCGTGCGTAGTTTAGTGTCTGGGCCTATAGCCTAATAAATACGGACAGTGCTTGCCGTTTTAATAGGTTTAAAGAACGTTGCTAAAAAATTTTGAACGGAAATGACTTGCCGTTTAACGAAAAGGTCTTGCCGAGGGAACGGATGCTAAAATTTTCGAACGGTTGAAGTTTGTCATTTAGCGGATAGAAAACTTTTCTGAACGGTTTCGTTAAACGCTTGAACAGTCTTACTTTACCATTAAACTCTTTGGCATATGCTTAAAACGGTTTTCATGAAGCATTTAAACAGATAAAAAACGGAGAACGAACGGTTTGTTCCGTTTGACATTTGAGGCTTAGTGTACGTTTTTCCGTGTGAGGTCACAACTCTGTGTCTTGTCTAAAATCTTGGAAGCCTGTGGAAGAATTGAGAAGGATTGAGAGAAAACCATGGGCCAGTCAGTTTTTAGAGACTGTTATATCAAGTGGTACTTGGTCTCCTGAGTAAAAAATATTTTTTTATTATTATTTTGTAGTCATCGTCATCACATTCTTCATCACCAAGACAAAGATAAAGTGACATACTGTCCATTGAATGACCTCAGTGCTGATCAAGCCATCTACACTGTCTGCAATAGCTCCCTGTCAGAGTATGCCGTGTTAGGTATGTTCCTGAAGCCTGGTTAAAAGCTTTTTAGTGCTTAGCTTTGGTTTCTGTAGTATAAGGTGATATGATTAAAAAGTGATATTTATAATAATGAAAAATTCAACTGGGTGTATCGCCACTCCTTTGGGATAGGTTCCTTGTCCCCCTCCTCCCGCCAGCATAAGGCAACTTTATCCTCCCTCTGAGTAGAAGGCTTGGCCAATGAAGGTTACCACCCCGCCCCTTGCCTCCCCCACATAAGGGGACAAAATGTTACTACCCCCTCTGGATAGGAGGATGCTTGTTGCAGGTCCCACCCCCTACTATCTCGCCCCTCACCCCTGAATTGGCCGGGTTGGCCCAGAAATTCACTAAATATTTGTGCAATGTACAAGTTGAGACAGGCCCCAAGAGAGCAACTGTTTTTCATGTATTTTGTGTATCCATTAGAGATTATTAATGCAAGTCAATTGGCTATAAATTTCATATTGAAGACATAAAAAGATCTGCTTTGTGAGCAGAATTTCATGAGGAATGATGATTTCACTCAGAATTATTTTACAACAAAGAAAGCTACCAATGTATTGGAGATATTTTGTTATTTTCTATCAAGGTCAAAAAAGTTCTTTAGAACAATAAGTGGACTATCTCAAGTGGTCTTCATGCCACCGACTCTGAGTCAATTTTTGTCTTTTTTGGATTTATCTTTTCAGTTGTCTTAAAATGTTTATGATATTTATGCATTTTTTCAGGTTTTGAGTTGGGCTTTAGTATGACCAATCCATTTGCACTTGTCTGTTGGGAGGCTCAGTTTGGAGACTTCAACAATACTGCGCAGGTATTTTGATCGATATGATCTAATAATTATTCAAAGATCATCGTCGTGTTAAAGCTTCAAAAGTTGAAGAATATTAAAACATATTACAATGTTGGTTGGAAGACACATTTGCTTGTAATGAAAATATGATAATCGTGGTTTAGTCATTTACCGGTAGATCCGTAAAAGGTACTTCTTTGCTAACATTTAGTTGCATAGTGAGTATTTGGCAAATCTTAAAAAACACACAAAACTTGGCCATGACACAGTCCCTTAAATAAGAATGTGGGAGAAGACACAGGTGCTTAGTGGTCAGTGTGATTGATGCACATGGGATCTAGCAGCCCAGATTCAAGCAAACACCCACAGTGTTGATCTGTGGTCCACGAATGCAACTTAAGGTATCACGGAAGGAAAATTGGCCTTTTCATTCCAAGTCAAATTGTGTGCAAACCATCAATGGTAACCCCAATAAAGTAGATATTTTATGAAAGCTTATTGAATAAAGATTGTAATTTTTGATTTTGGTTACATCATATAGACCATAATAAGCAACGTCAGCATTTTGTTTGCAATTATGATGTTGTGCAACTTTAGGTTTATTTAAGAACACATTTACATGAGAGCCAAAACTTTTATGTGGAATTTGTTCTTCATATATATTGGTCTAAAAAACGGTGTCTCAGATTTTTCCTTTCTTGCTCCATTAATTTTTTATGAATTTTTTATCCTAAAGAAGCCCTAAAAGCGCCATTTTAAAGTTTAAAAATTCATAAAAAATTAATGGAGCAAGAAAAGAAAAATCTGAGACACCGTTTTTTAGACCAATATATATAGATCAAATTCCTCATAAAAATTTTGGCTCTCATGTAAATGGGTTCTTAAATAAACCTTAATTTGCACAACACCATAATTGCAAACAAAATGCTGACGTTGCTTATTATGGTCTATATGATCAAAACAAAATCCAGAATTGCAATCTTTATTCAATAAGCTTTCAGAAAATATATACTTTATTGGGGTTACCATTGATGGTTTGCACACAATTTGACTTGGAACGAAAACGCCAATTTTCCTTCCGTGATACCTTAAGGTTTTTAGCTTGATAATTAATTTTTTTTTCCATTTAGCAACCTCATGACTATTGTTTTGTTTGAATTTCCCCCGCAGTGTATTATTGACCAGTTCATTAGCAGTGGCCAAGACAAGTGGGTCAGACAGAGTGGTCTCACTTTGATGTTACCACATGGATATGAAGGAATGGTAAGTGCTTGGTTCCTTTTCTCGACAGACTACTGTTTGTACTTGAGAATTATACAAGTGATGTTGGAGTATAAGATTTGAACTTAGCAAAATTAAACAAAATTTTTTTTTAGGGACCTGAACATTCCAGCGCCAGACCAGAGAGGTTTCTACAGATGAGCAATGATAGCCCTGATGTTTTTCCAGTAAGTTGTTTTCGTTGTTGTTGTTGTTGTGGTGGTTGTTTTGTTTTAGTTTTTTATTCTTATACAAAAATTAATATGTTATGCATGCAAACTGCAGTTTTTACTTGAGACCAGTATTTCAAATTTCTTAAGACAAACCTCAAAAAAGGATACTGTATTTGTTCATTCATCCTTCCATTCCTCCCCTCCCTTTATCCACTTGTTTGGTTATAATATCAGGGATCGTATGGGTCCTGGAAAACCTGGAAAGTCCTTAAATTTTATTGTGGCACTTTCCAGGGCTGGAAAGTCCTGGAAAAAGTCTACCGGTCCTGGAAAGTTCTGGAAATCTGTAACACCAGAATTCTCAGAACTAACATTATTATAAGATTATAAGAAGTGTATGGCAGACAGTAAGGCGAAATAATATACGGCCAGTTGTGAGTTACCCTTTGCCTCTGTTTCAAAACGAGTCTATGTGTGAAACCATTCATATAAAAATGAGTTTCACCTACAGGTCCATTTTCATGCAAATCAGGCTCATTTTCATATGAATGGTTTCGCACGTAGACTCGTTTTGAAACAGAGGCAAAGGGTAACTTGGAAATGGCCTATTGAGATATTGAAACGTGATATTGAAACGTGAATTATGGAGTCCTGGAAAATCGATCTGAGTCCTTGGAAAGTCCTGGAAAAGTACTGGAAAATTGTTTGTATAAAAGGGTATAAACCCTGTAATATACTTCAACTTAATTTTACATTTTCCAACAGACAGTTGATGAGCTCTTTGAAGTGAACCAGCTGTATTCTACCAATTGGCAGGTGAGTTCATAAAATTACCTTAAGCAATGTTAGGTAGATGTAATGTCGGTTACTGCACTTTTGTCTGATATCCAAGTTCACATGCTTTTTTTTTGTTTGTTTGATTGTTTTTTTTGCTAGACATCTGAACTGATTGTGTTTTCATGTATTTCTTAGCTTGTTTGTAATTTTAGCCGAATAGTCTAACATGGCAAAATGTTTACCACTTTCCCAGGTTGTTAACTGCAGCACACCTGCAAACGTCTTCCACATATTCCGTCGTCAAATTGCAATGAACTTCCGCAAGCCTGTAAGTTTGTTGACCGTCATTTACATGTATTTAATTTTCTAGCCTTGCACATTTATTGAAACTTCTACTTGAAGTTTTTGAAGACAAAAAGCCATTGGAGCAACTCGATCATTTTCAGTTGGTTGAGGCATAGGGTGATTTCAGAACGGTTGACAGTAGAGCCTATGCATTTGGGGCAGGGAGCAGCTCTATGCTGGAGGACTCCACTAGAGGACCAGTAGAATTATAAGCTTATGATTGAAAATTGCTACACTACTGATACATTTTTGAGGTGTCTAGGGAGAGAGGTTTTAAAGGCTGCTGTTGTTGTTGTTGTTGTCAGAGATTCAACGCCTCCCGATTTGATACGTTGCCTCCTGCTCTCCTGATTTCTATCAGATCCTCCAGATTAATCATGAAATTCTGAAAACGAAGAAAAAATTGCTAATCTGTAGTACTTTTTGGCGATCTGAGTGTAAAATGTCTGTAAAAAGTATTAAGACCTTATAGAATAACTCAGAAATGATACCAAAATGCCAGAAATGGCACTTGAGAGAACCTAACTTCAGGGTTGGAAACTATCCGGGCGAGTGACCTTCAAATTGCACTCGCCCAGATCAATTTTCACTCGCCCAGTGAAAAATAAAAATTTAGGCCCCCTCCCCCTACGAATAATAAAATATACAACTTCAATTTTTAATCACGTTTTGATACTCACTGTGCCACTTTGGTGGTCGATCGCAAAACAGACTGCAATCTATTTCTTCAATGAAAAATTGCCAAATATAGACTTTACTCCACAATAAAAACACGAGCACACTTACTTCAAAAGTTGAAACGCAGTTTTATTTGATACGTATTTCCAAATTCTTGTTGTTTGCAAGCGAAATTGTACAGGAAAAGAGGCGAGAAATGGCCATCTTGCTGCGTTTCGCGGCTCAGTGGATGAGTCAGTGAATTTTTGACCAGAGGTATTAGTTTGTACAAGTACGTCCGTCATGTAACATGCCCCAAACGGAAGCCATTTTTGTCTGTTTACGAACTCGAACACAGCTTTGTTTGAGATTTCAAAATGTTGGTAAGCTATCGGCTTGTGGACAGTGTAGATTATTTTAAAGTGGGAAGTAAAAGTTTCGCTTATTCTGAATAATATAATTATATTCTGGGCTTAAATATTCTGGATATGACAATCGTACTCGCCAAACCGGGTGAGTGATCCGTGATTTGTACTCGCCCGACAGTTTTCTCACTCGCCTGGGCGAGCGCTTATTTCCAACCCTGTAACTTTCCAAAATTTCCCGGTTGAACATGCTCCCAGACCCCTTAAAAGGCTCGCACTTTCAGCCTTCCTATTTTCCTTCACAAAGGGTTGGAATCTCTGTATTGTTGTTGTTGTTTTTATTTTAATACCGGCATACGTAACATCCATGTCCTGAAATTAGCTTCAGATGCACTATAAACCCTTTTGAGATTCTCATCAGGTTCTATTTCATATAATAAAATTGTATGTATGTTTTTATTTAGCTCATCCTTTTCACACCTAAAAGCCTTCTTCGACTGGAAGCTGCCAGGTCTCATCTTGATGAAATGACGGAAGGTATAAAAAATTCTGTTCTCACACACTTATCTTTAGCCTTTATCTAAATTTGTGATACAAATGGTAATGACTGTTTCAAATACACAGGTACATCATTTAGGCGAGTGATTCCTGATGCTGGTCCTGCATCAAATAATCCAGAAAAAGTTCGCAAACTCCTTCTTTGTACTGGCAAAGTGTACTATGAACTGGCAAAGGTGAGAGCTCTGAACAAAAATAGTATTCACTTTTCAGGCTCCTCCCCCCTACCTATTTCTCCCCATATCTTTCTCTCTTCTTAGTACTTCTTATTTTGCCTTTTCGTTTCCCCATTGCTCTTTCTTCTCCCCTCGTCCACTTCCCTTCTGTTCCTTCCTCTTCTCCACCCCTTCCTTGCCCTCTTCCACCGTGTCCTTCTCCTCCCCTTCCTTAGTTCTAGTCCCCTTTCGCCACCCATACTCCTCCCATCTCTCTTCCTTTCCCTTCTTATACCACCTCCATCTCCTCATCATCCACTCCTTTACCGCTATCTTTTTCATTCTCTTCCTATCTTCTTCACCATGCCTTTTCTATTTCTCTCCCCTCCTCCTCTAGCTCCTTATCTCATTCTCCCTCCTTTCCTCCATCCCATCCTTGTTCTCTTCTACCATGCCTTTTTCCTCCTCTGTCTTTTCTTGGTCCTCTTACTCCTACCATTCCACCTCTCATGAATTTCTACTCCCCTGTGTCTTCTTTTCACCTACCTCTCCTACAGCCTTTTCTTGTTTTCTACCACCATGCCTTCCTTCCTCTTCTCTCTCTGCCTCCTCCTTCACTTCCTGCTTCTCCTTTATCTTGCCTTCCCATACCTCCTCTCTTCCCCTTCATCCTCCTCTCCTTCACCCCTTGCTTCTTCTCTTACACCATGCCTTTTTTCCTCTTCATCTTCCTCCTCTCGTTCCTCTTCCCACTCCTTTTGCTCCTCCCCTTCCACTATACAGTACCTTCCTCCTCCTCTTCCTCGTTCTCTTCTGCTTTCTTCTCCCGTTCTCCTCCTACCCTCCCTTCCATCCTTCACCCTGTGTCTTCTTCCAACACTCCTGGCGGGAAAAATCTCTCCTGATTTGTGCAACATTTTATGTTATTGGTATTCGTGGATCTTGGGATGCATTTGAATAGGTTTTGATTGCCAAGTTTGTTTTTCGTCTGCAGGAACGTAACAAGAGAGGACTTGAGGAAGATATCGCTATCAGTCGTGTCGAGCAGGTAACTCAGTATAATCTAGCCTTGCTTTAAACATATGGCATTCAAATTGGAAAACGTTTAGCAAGTGAATAGTTTTTCTTAATTTTTTGACCAACGTTAAAAAAATGGGCACTGTACTTGATGTCTGGTAGATGGCCGGAATTGCACATGGATAACAGTTGTTTCTCGTGATACATTAGAAGAAACTGGTTGTTGGGGATGTCATTTTTTTCTTTTGCTTTCACCTCCTCCCAAGTAAAAGTTGCAAGACCAGTAGTACCACAGTTGGGATGGCTGGGCAAAATGGGGTAATAAGCAAATCACATAGAAAATAAACAAACGAGCAATCAATCCCTTGACAATGGTGGCGAGCAGTGAACATGGTATCGCTCAAGGATTCAGTTATATCTTTAGACTGCAAACTTACTTTGCACTCATTATAATCTCAACTGTTTACATGGAGTGAGTACATGGTTTCAAATTGAACTGCTACCTTCATGAGGGTGTTATGCACCCAAATGTTTGCTAACCCTTGAGAGAATAGCTGTCATTTATTTTGCAGGAAAACTGGTCGTGAATTTCATTGTATTGGTGTTTGAGGTAGTGGTAGTTGGGAAAAGGAAACTATTTTCTGCTGCTTAAAGCCATTTACTTTATACAGCACTTAACTTTCGTTTCAGAATTAGTCAACTATAAAATGTGTTGCAGACTGATTTGCTGTACCGTACTTAGTTCTTCACTGCTCCTTACAATAACACAAAAACTCTGAAGTTCAAAACCCAACTAATGATTGTGTTTTTTGCTGCTTTTAATCATAATTTAAACCCATTATAGTGAGCTTCTGGTTTCCCGAGAAGTCCGAAAAACGCAACTGTTGACTGAGCAGAGTTTGCTTGCTTTTGAAAGGCGCAGTAAAATGACCTGAACATAAGCTTTACTACTCATCAAATTCTTCAAAATGCATTGTATAAAAAGCACTGACTACAACTTACTGTGCTCTGGTGCTTCTTTGAGGGGTGCTTATTTTTTTTTAAATTAAGTAATAGATTGTAAGGTGTGTCATCAAGGGAATACAAGCGGTATGGACGGTTAATTCTGTTGTCGGTTGCAGCTTGAGTTTGATGTGAACATGGTAATCCCAGCTCTAACGGTTTGTGTTTTTATTTCAGATAAGCCCATTCCCACTTGACTTGATAAAGGCTGAGTACCAAAAGTACGATAATGCAGAGATTGTCTGGGCGCAGGAAGAGCCCATGAACATGGGATACTGGACTTATGTTCAGCCACGTCTTGTTACCTCTGTTGGAAAGAATGTTAAGATCAGGTAATGACATATTTTTGGATTTGATTAGTGTAACTGCCTTTTTACATAAAATTTTCCAGATACTTACAGGTAAGTGTTTTCTGTGATGTCCAAAAAAATATTTAAAAAATGATGTTACAAAAAAAGAAAGTGGCTGGCAGAGGTGTTGTTGCGAAAATGTAGTGTTGCGCTCTTTCAAAATGGCAAAATTAATAAAGCACTTTAACTGGGTCCACTCAGACAATTTTTGTCTGAGTGGACCCAGTTAAAGTGCTTTATTAATTTTGCACTGCAAAATGTGATTGACTTTCAGAAGAGAGAATTTTAATTTAATTCCAAGTTTAAATGCTGTATTGCACGGAGCCCTTACTGTTAAGCCCTGGCTAAACGATCAAACATTTTCGACCAACATGGTGTTTGTCGCACACAAGATGGGGTGGCTAAACGAGCAAATTTCGTTTTATCAAACATTGAACAAAGTGAGCCCACATATCGCTTTGTGCGTTTTACCGCTACGATTATGCAGCGACGTCATATAGATTCGGTTTCTGATTGGTTGCTTTTTCCCGCTTGGGCCTCCTTTGTTTGCAGAGGTGGCTAAATTATCAAAAATTTGCTCGTGAAGCGAAATGTTGGATGAATTTGTTTGATCTTGATTAAACATGGGAAACCATTTAAAATGCGATGTTCAGAGAGGCGGTTTAACAGTCAAACATGCTCTTCCAACATGATGTTCAGTGTTCTCCCTGGGTATTTTTCCCAGATTGATTCACAGGAAAATCGTTGCCGCCTGGCGTAAAATTGTATTTTGACACAACGTTTCCTTACTGTTTAAGATCTGGAGCTGGGAATTCCTATTAATAAAAGACTTTTTTTTATTTTATAATTTTTTTTTTACCTTTAATATCATTATAAAAGTGATTTACCCTTGAATCAATATGTTTAAGCCTGTGAGTGTGATGCATTCGCTTCCTTGAACAGCAGCTACCTCTATAGTCTCCCTCGCAGCCGTTTTGAGTGTCGTCACGCAACATTCAAAAAACGGCTGCGAGGGAGACTACTACCTCTATTAAGAGCTATATTCGGAGAGTTTGGAGAACTGAAAGACATTCGGAAATAATCGAATTTTTTTTATTTCGCCAAAACATTGCTTTAGGTGAACTTATTCGAGGAAAAATAGTTTTAAGTTTCAGCGTTTTATTTTACGGGCGAAATTTCAAAAGTTTGAAGTGTTTGAAATTTGAATGCAAATGGCCGTTTTCGCCGCTTTGAAGAATCAAATTTTCACACTTCTTTGTGAAAACATCGGAGGCGTTAAAACTATCCTATTAAAACGAAACTTGGCACAAATATTATATTACCCTTACACTTTAAAGTCGTGTAATAATTTTTTCAAATTGTTATTTGTAGCTTTTGAACTGGGCGTATTAATTCAGTCGCCATTTGTGTTTCACCGACGAAGGACAAAATAAGGCCAACTTTGACTACTGTAAATGGCCACTGGTATATATCATTTGGTCAAAATATTTACATGTTTAGAAACCTTTGTTATTGGTCTTTACACCAGGAAAGTTTCAGCTCTGGGAATCTAATATTTCTCCGTCAGTAAAATAAAATGTCATGGCATATTAGCGAGTTGGATTTTATGCAAATTACAAGGTTAAAATGCATTTCGGCAATGAAATCACTAACAAGAATAAACCATTCACCGCTACTTATCCTTGTTTATGCTGCTGAGCATTTGCTGACGATATCACTTCAACTTCCAGTGTCCCGTTGAGTCCTTTGACGAAATATATCAAGTGATGATGAACTTGTATGAGCTAAACCAACGGCCACCACTTGTCAATAAACTCGACAACAGGAAATTTGATATATCCACGAATTGACATCTGTGCGGCGCTGATTTCCCGGTTTTCATCGCTCCCTTAAGACGTATTTTGAAAACATGGTAAACTATGCACTCCAAACTGCAAACTTATCAGTTTTTTATCGATACATTGACAACTTCCAGGAGAATTATTTGTTTAGGAATGAGTGAGCGGAGAAATGGGACTGACCTTTGGATTGACCCCCACGCCGTCACGTTACTTCCTTCTGTCACGCGCGGAATTAAAAATGCGGTAAAAATTGAAAAAGCGACATATCACATACACAATACTTCTTTTAAAAAGATCATAACATTACACTTTTCTAGATTGCGAAAAAATAGGATAGCCTATTTATTAGGATTTTCACCGTTAAACAATTACAGTGTGTTTTAAATACATCTGAAAGTAAAAAGAATATAAACTTAAATCAATGTTGTGATTATCTTCTGTACCTCACTTAGCTTCACTTCGACTCACTTCTGCTTTCGAAGAAGTATTTACTACCTTCATTGGTCGTGTTGAGTCGGAAAAGACATAACATTAATGTCTGATGCTTCAAATATATATTTCCAGTCTTACTGTCCTATTTCCCGTTTCACATTTGGCCAGATATTTTTTTTCATTCGCATTTGTCAGCAATGTTCAGAGCCCTACAAGGTGCGAAAACATTAAGGAATTTATTTCTTGATTAGTCTCCCTCGCAGCCGTTTTTAGTGTCGTCACGCAGACTATTTCTTGATATGCCTCTATCAGGTTACAAACTCTTACTCCAGGTCTAAACCGTTAATCTAACGTCCATTTTTGTGATGCAACACGTAAATATGATAGCCCTGTCCGCGCCAGCAGGGGTAAATAGGCATGGTGTGTAGTTTTTCGCCCTAAATTTTTTATCTGTATATGAAATTATTTTATTACAGATAAATGATATGGGCATGTCGTTCTTCGCCCTAAATTTTTTATATGTATATAAAACTATTTTACGACAGGGCGCTTATTTTTTTTTTTTGAAAAACGACCAAATGTTCAAAACAAAACTTTAATAAATATTAAAATAACTACCAATAACAGAAACTATATGACAGTAATAAATTGTTTAAAATAATTGTTCATTTTAGCAGTAAATATATACGGTACGGTACGGAACGGTAGATGTTCACACTAGCTATGCAACGCTTTCGAGTGATATACCTGATTGAAAAAACGTTGACCCGTAAAAAGCTCAAACTATGAACGATAAGACCGAATGAGATTATGGGTAGACAGCATTGGTAAGCTTAGTAGTATTCCATTTATTTATAATCAAGGTAATATTTTCAATTTTTCTATAAAAGCATGATTTATGCAACCTGTCGTATGGTTATGTTCATTCTGTCACAGAAGACGATTACTTTTTCCGATTTCCCAGTAAACATTTGGGTCGCATCGTTTATCGTTAAGGCTTTTCACGGGTCAACGTTTCTTCAATCAGGTGTATACATACACCTTATTCGATGGTTTAACATATAATACGCGCGGATATTTTGCGAGTTGCGTAGTATTTTTCCGAGCCCCGTAGGGGCGAGGAAAAATACGAGCAATGAGCAAAATGTCAGCTCGTATTATATGTTAAACCATCGAATAAGGGATTTATTATTGCACAAATTTTTCCACTTTGTTTGGGCCAGTATTCCGTAAATTTGTCCGCACGTATTTTTGCCCTGTTCTACTGTGTAATAACGTGGCATATTTTGCGCGTTCTTTTGTCCTAATATGGTAAAATGGCGCAATAGTGGAATAATAATATGGAATATCTCACGAGTCACTTGTATTTTCTCGGTATACAAACGAGCCTTTAGCAAGTGACAAGTGGGATACCACGTGACAAGCGGGATATTCCAAAGAATACCACGAGAAAGTGTTGTGTAACTATTTTATACCATGCCATAGAAAATACGCTTACTAAATTTCATCGGGAATAGCAGCGCACGATGGGAAGGTTGAGTTGAATACCGTCGAATATACAATGGCTTTCCTGAATTCAGATTGGCTGTATTTTCTATGGCATGGTATAAATGATTTTATCTTTTCAATGTCGATGACTTCAGTAGGGCAGTTATCCACAATATTGACGCTTATAAAAATGAGGGCGCTTATAAGAATGGGGGTGCTTATTAGAACGGGGGCGCTTATAGAAATGAGGGCTCTTATCAGAATAGGGTCGCTTATTAGAATGGGGGCGCTTATTGGAATAGGGACACTTGAAAAAATGAGAGCGCTTATTAGAATGGGGTCGCTTATGTAGAAGGCTCCCTAGTTTTCCCCCGACAGGAAAACTAAATTTCCAACATAGTGTTTGATTTTGTTGGGCTATTTCCTGTGGCTATTTTGGAGTTTGCCCCCGCAGACAAAAAAAGCTAGGTACGGCCCTGTAAGAAACGTTGCAAAATGCTCTCTTTTTTATCGTAAATTTTCAAAATACGAACAGGTCGAAAAAGTTATAGGCCCGGGCCTAGGGGCCTATTATTTGTTTAGCATGTTTTGAATAAAAAATCGAACGCGCGGGTTTCTTTTTCCCACCTTGTAGGGCTCTGAACATTGCTGACAAATGCGAATGAAAAAAAAATCTGGCCAAATGTGAAACGGGAAATAGGACAGTAAGACTGGAAATATATATTTGAAGCAACAGACATTAATTTTATGTATTTTCCGACTCAACACGACCTATGAAGGTAATAAATACTTCTTCGAAAGCAGAAGTGAGTCAAAGTGAAGCTAAGTGAGATACAGAAGATAGTCACAACATTGATTTAAGTTTATATTTATTTCACTTTCTGGTGTATGTAAAAAACATTGTAATTGTTTAACAGTGAAAATCCTAATAAATAGGCTATCCTATTTTTTCGCAATCTAGAAAAGTGTAATGTTATGATCTTTTTATAAGAAGTATTGTGTATGTAATATGTCGCTTTTTCAATTTTTACATTTTTAATTCCGCGCGTGACGGAAGGAAGTAACGTGACGGCGCGGGGGTCAATCCAAAGGTCAGTCCCATTTCTCCGCTCACTCATTCCTAAACAAATAATTCTCCTGGAAGTCGTCAATGTATCGATAAAAAACTGATAAGTTTGCAGTTTGGAGTGCATAGTTTACCATGTTTTCAAAATACGTCTAAAGGGAGCGATGAAAACCGGGAAATCAGCGCCGCACAGATGTCAATTCGTGGATATATCAAATTTCCTGTTGTCGAGTTTATTGACAAGTGGTGGCCGTTGGTTTAGCTCATACACGTTCATCATTACTTGATATATTTCGTCAAAGGACTCAACGGGACACTGGAAGTTGAAGTGATATCGTCAGCAAATGCTCAGCAGCATAAACAAGGATAAGTAGCGGTGAATGGTTTATTCTTGTTAGTGATTTCATTGCCGAAATGCATTTTAACCTTGTAATTTGCATAAAATCCAACTCGCTAATATGCCATGACATTTTATTTTACTGACGGAGAAATATTGGATTTCCAGAGCTGAAACTTTCCTGGTGTAAAGACCAATAACAAAGGTTTCTAAACATGTAAATATTTTGACCAAATGATATATACCAGTGGCCATTTACAGTAGTCAAAGTTGGCCTTATTTTGTCCTTTGTCGGTGAGACACAAATGGCGACTGAATTAATACGCCCAGTTCAAAAGCTACAAATAACAATTTGAAAAAATTATTACACGACTTTAAAGTGTAAGGGTAATATAATATTTGTGCCAAGTTTCGTTTTAATAGGATAGTTTTAACGCCTCCGATGTTTTCACAAAGAAGTGTGAAAATTTGATTCTTCAAAGCGGCGAAAACAGCCATTTGCATCCAAATTTCAAACACTTCAAACTTTTGAAATTTCGCCTGTAAAATAAAACGCTGAAACTTAAAACTATTTTTCCTCGAATAAGTTCACCTAAAGCAATGTTTTGGCGAAATGAAAAAAAATTCGATTATTTCCGAATGTCTTTCAGTTCTCCAAACTCTCCGAATATAGCTCTTAAGGTGATTCCACGGTATTGCATTGCGCATCCTTTCTGCGCATACGTTTTCGCCTCATTTAGCGCGCGCACGAGCGCGCGCGCACACAGAACACTACGAGATTCCCTTCAGGCTAAGCTCGGTAAGGAAATAAATGGTCGTTTTCTCTTGAACGAGCACGGTGACCCGCATTTTTTAATGCATTAATTTAAATGTCAAACTGTTGTCTACAATATATCGCGATTTAAAAAAAAGTTTAAAATTCTACATTGAGATATTTTAATTTTAATGCCGTAAAAACACGTTTTTAGGTAGTGCCGTTAACGTGCGCACGGAGCAAAATCTTAAATTTCTTTCATTATCTTAATTCCTGTGCAATAAGAATAGTTTTTAATATAAGATAAAAGTCCTTTTTGTTGAACTAGACTAGTTCTTTAATGCGAAATGATTTTTTTTTTCTGGAAACAATAGCGATCCCCATTTGGATTACTAGGGCTCCTAATATATATCTCGCGGGTCGTATATTTACTAAAATGCCCATCCATTTTACACAAAAACTAGTGCGGTGACCCCCATTTTTTATTTCATTTTTTTAATGCTCATAACATAATTGTAACCTGGACCAAGTTTCAGAAAATTTTTAATACTCCTTCTATTTCAGTGGAATCACCTTAAATTGCCACAGTAACACAACAGCACTTCAAGTTGTTGTACATGTAATACTAAACGAAATTCTCGCGTTTTTGGAAAGAACGGTGAAGTCAGCCGACTTGGGTTGCTCAAAACAGAATCTAAAAGCTTTTCATAAATTGAAAGCAAAATTAGTTAATTTTTAACTCTGTGAAAGAGACAGAAAGTGATAGTAACGTGGGGGAACAAGTTTTGCAATTTCGAGCAAATCAGGTTTTGATATTTGAAAACCACAGTCCAAATACCGCCTGGCGTTCCCCAAATCCTAGGGAGAACACTGATGTTGGACGAAAGTGTCTGATTGTTTAGCCGGGGCTTTAGTAGGAACTTCTCATTTTCCCTTTTTCTTTTTTGTCTTTCTTTGCAGCTATGCTGGTCGTGCTCCATCTGCATCAACTGCAACTGGCAACAAGCATCATCACAATTCCGAACAGGAAGACCTCATAAACCAAGCTCTGGAATAGATGCTTGTGTTAGCTGAACCTATTATTTGAATTATTCACAGTAAAACGGAAAACTTGCAGAGGTGTTATCAAGACACAAGAGTTAACCCAATTTCATTTGAGCATTTTTTTTTTTTCTTTAATATTTAACTGTATGATACCGGTAATACTATAATTTGGTTTTTTTTTTTTTTCTACAAACTAGATCAAGAACTTAAGGATGGTTTTTCAAGCAAGATATAATACATAATAGTGAATTTTATTGGAAGAATGTAAGAATAATTTTTAAGACCAGCAACAAGGTTGTTGGTCTTCGAACTATATAAGCTGGTGAAGTGTTATCCCACTATTTTAATTTACTCCAAAAAAAATGAAACAATCAATTGGTCTGTATTACACCATCACCTGGGTGGTGAATGAAAATCAAAATTAATCTGCAGATTAGGAAAATAGTGTTTTTTATTTTCTTGAAATGATATCTGTAAAGTGCACTAAATTAATAAAAGAATTCTTTGGTAACTTTTTTTTCTTGATCATGTTGGGCTTTTTAATTTCTACTCAGCATTAAATGCATCCCAACGCATTTGTTCACATGGCATCCAACTTACGTCAACCAATACATCTTCACAGTTAACTCTCAAAGTTAAGAACATTTCCGTAGTTGTAAAATTCAGTCGTTGAACAAAGCATGGCTCTTATTAGTCTCATAAAGCCAAACTCAAACGCACCACATCAACCCCATCACAAATAAGCAAAAATAAATTATAATTAACCAATAAGATCCTAAAGCAAACTTGTAAAAGATGGCAAGGTTATTGCGGTTTTCAGTGATATGCCAACTCTGAAATTTAAAATCTAACAAAAGATTGCGTTTTTTGCTGCTGTCAATCATAGTTATAGGGACAGCCAACGAACCGTGAAAAACAGAAACAAACAAAATGGATCGAAATCTACCAACCACAACTGACAGACGTGACCTTTTGACCCGGTTGAAGTGAACTTCTGTTTCCCGAGAGGCCCGCTGAGATGTTTGACGGCAGCAAAAAGCGAAAACCGTTGGTTGAGGACTGAATTTCAGAGATGCACGGGCTTTTCCGTGAAGACGACCAACATAAGATTAGGAATAAGACCTCTACTCAGTTATAAGGAAACTAACTCGGCAAATATCTCAGAACCAGGACTAAAGGCAGTGTTAACACTAAGTCAGTCATATTTTCAATAGAAATTATGTTTGTACGATAGAACTCAAATATTAATAAATATTTTGCATGTCAATTGATCAGCTGCTGTACTCGAACATTATGTGTACATTACGTGCAATTTCATAGGAACAACTTAGATCAAAGCGAACTTCATCAGAACCTAAACAGATGCACGCTTTGTTACTATCATGAAGATTGAGAGCTAGCCAATTGGATGTTCTGTAGTCATCATGCCTAGCCATTGTATTTCTTTGTGTAAGCGAACACCAAGGTTATCTGAGGTCAGCATATCGACCTCGTGCTAGATTCTTCTGTCTAACTTGTGTGGTGATTTCCTTAAGTAACCATTGTTATCTGAGGTCAGCATATTGACCTGGTGCGAGACTATTCTGTCTTACTTGAGTGGTGAGTTCCTTATGAAACTTATTGACAACATATTGACCCCGTGCCAGATTATTCTCTCTTACTTGGGTTGGTGAGTTTTTTATGGAACTCATGTTATTGACCAGGGCTACATTATTCTCTCTAACTGGGTGGCGAGTTCCTTATGGAACACACGTTATCTAAGAACAGCATATTGACCTTGTGCTAGATTATTTTTTCTTACTTAGTGAGTTCCTCATGGATCTTATTTTATCTAAGGGCTGCATATTAACCTTGTGCAAGATTATTGGGTCTTACTTGGGTGATGAGTTCCTTATGGAACTCATGTTATCTGAGGACAACTTTTTTTTTTATTGCTATCATACACATAATACAATTACATTCATTTGTAGCACGCCTTTTATGTTACAATATTATTTGATACTAATTGCAATAACACTGGAGTAGGTTACAAAATATAAATTACAATTACGCTAATTACACTAGAGACAATTACAATAAATTAGATGCACTATAAAGCAGAAAAAAAGGTAAAGGAACATCTTAAACAACAAGAACATTGAGAAGCTTGAGAAGCTTAAAATCGGGCGCTTTGCCTTGAAAGGCAGGGTTCAGTACAGCAGAAACCACGAAGCAGTTACTTAAGTAGCACTCAGTCCGACTGTGTTTGTGTAAGTCACAGGGCTTGCATGAGCTGTATTAGTGTGCATAATATAATATCTAGAACGTTGTCGAGATTGCATTATTACTTAATGACATGATGGTTGTATCTCACACAATACAAATAAACGATTGAAGTAGACGACTAGACAATGTAAAGTTTTAAGACTTAGCAAAGTGCAGTGTATTGGTAATACTGTAAGGTGCGGTTTCACCTGAAGGTCGTGTGCTTTTCGGTATTTTCCAGGCATTGCACTTTGATGGGACAGTACTACAACTGTTTACCGGGGAACTACTATTGTCAAGAAAATGATCACAACTTGTTGATGAATGATTGAACATTTGTTTCATACCATTACTGTAATAGCAATTGATGAAGGCTTTTAGTCCTGAACCAAAGTATAAGGACTGGGAAATACTGAAACCCATTATCAGCCACCTTAAACGGAAATATCTTGTTGGTGTTTCAAGGAATCCAAGGAAACTTCACTCATCCCATGTATCTATGTATTGCGGTATTTTGTAATTTTTTGAGTGATTTTTGGGGATGTTTGGCAGGTGATAGTTTTTTTAAAAGAATTAGTAAAATTTAGACAACTAAGAAATATTGAAAATTTAATGTGAATTTAACATTGGAATTTGAAGTTAGAAATTGGCAGACGGACACCAAACAGTCCCGTGACATCCTGGAGTGTTTTTGCATGGGGGTCAACTGTGTGATGATGTTTCCATTTTTTTCTTCAATCCCCACTGATAAAGAACTGTTGTTGGTGTTATGTTGGTGTTATCACATGTCAAGCCTTTAACAAGGTATGAAAGAACACAAGGATTTAAATTATTCTGGTGCTCAATTTTTGCGTAACTAAAATTAATGTTACTCAAATTCCTGATGGATTCTGTCTTAAACTGTTACGAGCTTAGTATTTCCAAATTATTGCATGTCAATGTAAGGCAAGACAAGACATGCCTTGGTTCTTATGTAATTCTCTTAAAAACACATAAGATATTGACTATAATTTTGTCTGTGCTATGGCAATTCACAGTGGGGTGGTCTTGATGTGTCTTTAACTTGTAGACTGGACTGGACTAGTAAAACGCGGACTAGTAAAACGCGGACTTGTAAAACGCCTCTAGACACTTCGAATTCCTTGGCCACAATCATCTTACGGCTCTCTTCAATACATAATGTCTCAAAAAAACAGTAACCTCAGAAAGAAGTCAGAAGCAAATAAGGTCGAAAGACCGAATTTGAACATATAACGGCAAATGTTCTAATGTCACGAACGTAGGAGTCGTGTAGGCCCGTCACCTTTATTTACCACATACTGCCCCCAAATTAAAACAGTACCCTCAGAAAGAAGTCAGAAGCAAATAAGGTCGAAAGACCGAATTTAAACATTTAACGGCAAATATTCTAATGTCACGAACGTAGGAGTCGTGTAGGCCCGTCACCTTTATTTACGATTGACTGTTGATTTCTGGACGGGCCCCGTTCTACCTCGTGCGAGCAATACAAACGACTGCACTCAACAGACGTCAAGTAGTGGAAAGAAAGAAACATATGCACACAACTCATAGCATCAATCCCGTTGTTTTAGTAGGGGTTTGCAGAACGAACATGTGCTATACTGCAAAAACATCTCCACGCTAAAACAGACCATAGAGTGCTCAAAAAAGCTAGAAATATGCCGTCGAAGAAACACACAAGAGCTTCAAACACAAATTGTTTCGCTCGCTAAACCGTTTAGTTTTATCCGATTTACAAGCGCTTGTTTTACAAGTCCGCGTTCTACAAGTCCGTGCTTAACAAGCCCTCGTTTTACAAGTCCGCGTTTTACAAGTCCGCGTTTTACTAGTCCTCGTTTTACAAGTCCGCGTTTTACTAGTCCGCGTTTTACTAGTCCGCCTTTTACAAGTCCGCGTTTTACCTGAGTCCGCGTTTTACTAGTCCGCGTTTTACAAGTCCGCGTTTTACTAGTCCGCGTCTTACAAGTCCGCGTTTTACTAGTCCGCGTTATACTAGTCTGCGTTTTACAAGTCCGCGTTTTACTAGTCCGCGTTTTACTAGTCCAGTCCAGTCCTCGAAATACAGTATGCCAAAACTCCCCGCCCTCTAAAGATAAGTCCTTGACGGTTCTTTTCGTTTTTCGGTGCCTATTCATCTTCGGCATCTTTCTCATCCACCTCTCGTTCTGTCCTGTGTCTGTCATCACACGAAAGAAAAGCTGATTCTCAAAAAATCTGCCACAAAAGGAAATTGACAAAAACAATATGAAAACCATATATCGAAAGTTTCTTATTCTAAAATTTTATCATACGTCTTAATTCAGAGCTACAAAGAAGTTCCTCCTTTTGAGTTATTGATACTGTTCTTACAGTACCTCTTTCCACTAGCGAAATTTTACAAAATTCCTTCGCGGCGAAAAGGTAGCGCGAATCCAGAACAGACTCCAATCGAGAGTGGGTTAATTCTAGATTACTATTAATTAACTATTACAACATTCATTTTTAAAATAGTTTCCCAAGCCGACTAAGCTAACTAAACGTCGAGTATATCTTTCAGTAAACAAAACATGCCGTTATGACGCCGGAAATCCAGCTCACGCATACTATACCCCGTGACTCACGCAAACCTCCGACTTACGTGCTACTACAGTCATTCCTTTCTAAACATTTTTTTTTTGACCACCACCGTACCTTTCTACCCAAAAAACTCATGAAACCGCCCGGTTTTAACCTGTTTTAACCTTTCAAAAATTAGAGCGTTCGAAACTAAATAAGATCCGTAATCACAAACAACATACAGCCGTTTACCAGCACTCTTTAAAACTCCTGAAACCCTTCAAAATCAGGCAAAATAAATCTTTGAAATAACCTTTATCAATGTTTCTTATTTTTTATTTAGTTCTATAAAATGCCTTTCATACACTACTGTCAAACAAAAATTTCAATTTCCTCAAAGTTTCAAGACAAAAGAATAACAAATATTTCGTGCACAATGTAATTTGATTAAGCCAATATTATCACGTCTAAAAATACTTCAAGCAATTCAGTGAAAACCCGTTTTTTTTTTCGTATCAACGAAAACCACTTTCGAATAATCAATACATGAAAATAACAATAAGATCAAAAGGAAGAAAGGAACCTTTCTAATTATTTGAAGACTTTCAAAGCCGTGATATTATGCATCCAATCCGCGATAAAATTTAATTACAACAAAATCCAAGTTCTCATTTTGAATTTCATTTTTTTCAGTTGATACCTTTATCCAACTTGTGAAAAATTCCATTCAAGTTCCTATTAATACTGTACATTCCCAATGTTTTGCTCAGGTCTTCAGAAGCGTCTTACTAACCAAATCTAAAATAATTCCAAAACATGCTGTACAAACATTCTACTCTTTGTGACAAACGACTTGACGACCAATTGTTCAGAAATGAAAATCGACACAGTTCTTGCTAAATAAAAAAAAAGTTTTACGGCGGAGTCAGGCTCAAAAAATAACCCGCAAGATCACACCCCCATTCATAGTCAGAAACCAGCAAACCATCTAGTTTGCTAAAAAAAAACACTGCGTGACATCAATGACGTTACCTTTTTCATTTACAAAAATAACTTTAACTTGTCAAAGTAAGTGCAATTTCACAATGGTGAATATCAGTACAGTATGGGGCCCAGTTCTCGGCCGGGTCCAGTTCTCGGCCACTTTGTGTTTAACGCGTTTTTTCACACTCCAGTTGAATCAAAAGAAAAAGGTATTTCCTTCGAACGATAGACTGATTCATGTGCTTTAAGTATCTTGAGTTTGATCGTTCAATTCGATATAGAAAGCTCACACGTCGAGTTTACGCGGAGGTAGGTGAATTTGCATTCCCGAAAAAGTTGTTTGTTTACGGCTCCAAATTCATGGATGTAGTTAAATTCGTATTTTATCCAAAAGCCCCCACCATACGAGCTAATTTTTTGCATGTGAAACGTAGAATAATTCAGCTTTCTGCTTTAGTTAACTTTTCGTTGAACCGTTGTATTTTTTGGTCTTACTTTACTTCGAAATTTTTTCTTGCGACGTTTGCGTATTTGCCAGTTCTCGGCCACCCTGCTCGCTATCACAGCTTAGCGCTTGGTTTTTAGTATAATTTCATCTGCTGCTGCCAGAATGAAAGAAATAAATGTTTTAAAAATAAAGTTCAATCTTATCTCTAAGTTTTGAGCTGACTCTTGTCTTGTCTATTATTTCTACAACACCTAAATCTTTCAAGACCTTTTCACTGCAAAATAAACCATCTAAATGCACGGGTCACACAATGCGGTTTTGCCAGAACCTGCACATAGGCAACTAGGCGCGTTAAAATCCTTCTTTTCTAAAGTAAAACAAAGCATCATAAAAATAATTTGGGATCGATATAGTATAAATAGGTTTACAGAGTGATTTTATGACTGTGAAAATTAATTGAGCATTTTTTTACAGATAATTACGCACAAGCTTTTTAGTGGCCGAGAACTGGGCCAAGGTGGCCGAGAACTGGGCCCACAAATGGAGCTTTTATTTTTATTATTGCTCGGGCAAATTAATTTTTGACCGGTCGATAGCTTTACACCAAAAAGCTGAATAATGTAGCTAGCTCTGGGAGAAATTTCAAGTTCCTGCGGTTCTTCTGAGGTAAGAAATACAAGTTTACGTCAAAAGTGGCCGAGAACTGGGCCCCATACTGTACTTTGCCCCGTAAGCTTTTTTCTCTGTCCTTCCGCCGAAGCAAAAAAACACAACCTGATTACACATTAACCCAAAAGTCGACCAAGTGTGCCTGCAACGATTTCCTGTCAAAACTAAAATGAAAACCATTGCGGTATGCGTCACCCGTAGCGGTTTTGTAGCAACCCCAAGCTATCCCCGTCTTTTTGGCCGCGCCAGGAGACTACGCTCTAGGACGACCAAAGGGTAAACTATAAATCGGCCACGCCCGATTAATAAGGCAATTAATGGACAAAGGATAATAATTTAATCTATCTTCTCTATAGTATATTTTATGAGAGTGATAAATGATCGTCGCAGTGAATTTCCAATTTAAGCAATTGGAATAAAGAAGCCTGAAAAAAATTCAGGGCTTCAACGGGATTCGAACCCGTGACCTCCGCGTTACCGGTGCGATGCTCTACCAACTGAGCTATTGACGCCACACATTGGGAGCGAGGTCAATTGTGAGTTCATATTTTCCCGTGAGAGGAGTGAAATGATGTAATGTATATGAAATGATTCATATATGAACTGCGGATGTATATGAGAGTGATAAATGATCGTCGCAGTGAATTTCCAATTTAAGCAATTGGAATAAAGAAGCCTGAAAAAAATTCAGGGCTTCAACGGGATTCGAACCCGTGACCTCCGCGTTACCGGTGCGATGCTCTACCAACTGAGCTATTGAAGCCACACATTGGGAGCGAGGTCAATTGTGAGTTCATATTTTCCCGTGAGAGGAGTGAAATGATGTAATGTATATGAAATGATTCATATATGAACTGCGGATGTATATGAGAGTGATAAATGATCGTCGCAGTGAATTTCCAATTTAAGCAATTGGAATAAAGAAGCCTGAAAAAAATTCAGGGCTTCAACGGGATTCGAACCCGTGACCTCCGCGTTACCGGTGCGATGCTCTACCAACTGAGCTATTGAAGCCACACATTGGGAGCGAGGTCAATTGTGAGTTCATATTTTCCCGTGAGAGGAGTGAAATGATGTAATGTATATGAAATGATTCATATATGAACTGCGGATGTATATGAGAGTGATAAATGATCGTCGCAGTGAATTTCCAATTTAAGCAATTGGAATAAAGAAGCCTGAAAAAAAATTCAGGGCTTCAACGGGATTCGAACCCGTGACCTCCGCGTTACCGGTGCGATGCTCTACCAACTGAGCTATTGAAGCCACACATTGGGAGCGAGGTCAATTGTGAGTTCATATTTTCCCGTGAGAGGAGTGAAATGATGTAATGTATATGAAATGATTCATATATGAACTGCGGATGTATATGAGAGTGATAAATGATCGTCGCAGTGAATTTCCAATTTAAGCAATTGGAATAAAGAAGCCTGAAAAAAATTCAGGGCTTCAACGGGATTCGAACCCGTGACCTCCGCGTTACCGGTGCGATGCTCTACCAACTGAGCTATTGAAGCCACACATTGGGAGCGAGGTCAATTGTGAGTTCATATTTTCCCGTGAGAGGAGTGAAATGATGTAATGTATATGAAATGATTCATATATGAACTGCGGATGTATATGAGAGTGATAAATGATCGTCGCAGTGAATTTCCAATTTAAGCAATTGGAATAAAGAAGCCTGAAAAAAATTCAGGGCTTCAACGGGATTCGAACCCGTGACCTCCGCGTTACCGGTGCGATGCTCTACCAACTGAGCTATTGAAGCCACACATTGGGAGCGAGGTCAATTGTGAGTTCATATTTTCCCGTGAGAGGAGTGAAATGATGTAATGTATATGAAATGATTCATATATGAACTGCGGATGTATATGAGAGTGATAAATGATCGTCGCAGTGAATTTCCAATTTAAGCAATTGGAATAAAGAAGCCTGAAAAAAAATTCAGGGCTTCAACGGGATTCGAACCCGTGACCTCCGCGTTACCGGTGCGATGCTCTACCAACTGAGCTATTGAAGCCACACATTGGGAGCGAGGTCAATTGTGAGTTCATATTTTCCCGTGAGAGGAGTGAAATGATGTAATGTATATGAAATGATTCATATATGAACTGCGGATGTATATGAGAGTGATAAATGATCGTCGCAGTGAATTTCCAATTTAAGCAATTGGAATAAAGAAGCCTGAAAAAAATTCAGGGCTTCAACGGGATTCGAACCCGTGACCTCCGCGTTACCGGTGCGATGCTCTACCAACTGAGCTATTGAAGCCACACATTGGGAGCGAGGTCAATTGTGAGTTCATATTTTCCCGTGAGAGGAGTGAAATGATGTAATGTATATGAAATGATTCATATATGAACTGCGGATGTATATGAGAGTGATAAATGATCGTCGCAGGGAATTTCCAATTTAAGCAATTGGAATAAAGAAGCCTGAAAAAAATTCAGGGCTTCAACGGGATTCGAACCCGTGACCTCCGCGTTACCGGTGCGATGCTCTACCAACTGAGCTATTGAAGCCACACATTGGGAGCGAGGTCAATTGTGAGTTCATATTTTCCCGTGAGAGGAGTGAAATGATGTAATGTATATGAAATGATTCATATATGAACTGCGGATGTATATGAGAGTGATAAATGATCGTCGCAGTGAATTTCCAATTTAAGCAATTGGAATAAAGAAGCCTGAAAAAAATTCAGGGCTTCAACGGGATTCGAACCCGTGACCTCCGCGTTACCGGTGCGATGCTCTACCAACTGAGCTATTGAAGCCACACATTGGGAGCGAGGTCAATTGTGAGTTCATATTTTCCCGTGAGAGGAGTGAAATGATGTAATGTATATGAAATGATTCATATATGAACTGCGGATGTATATGAGAGTGATAAATGATCGTCGCAGTGAATTTCCAATTTAAGCAATTGGAATAAAGAAGCCTGAAAAAAAATTCAGGGCTTCAACGGGATTCGAACCCGTGACCTCCGCGTTACCGGTGCGATGCTCTACCAACTGAGCTATTGAAGCCACACATTGGGAGCGAGGTCAATTGTGAGTTCATATTTTCCCGTGAGAGGAGTGAAATGATGTAATGTATATGAAATGATTCATATATGAACTGCGGATGTATATGAGAGTGATAAATGATCGTCGCAGTGAATTTCCAATTTAAGCAATTGGAATAAAGAAGCCTGAAAAAAAATAAAAAATTCAGGGCTTCAACGGGATTCGAACCCGTGACCTCCGCGTTACCGGTGCGATGCTCTACCAACTGAGCTATTGAAGCCACACATTGGGAGCGAGGTCAATTGTGAGTTCATATTTTCCCGTGAGAGGAGTGAAATGATGTAATGTATATGAAATGATTCATATATGAACTGCGGATGTATATGAGAGTGATAAATGATCGTCGCAGTGAATTTCCAATTTAAGCAATTGGAATAAAGAAGCCTGAAGGAGGTCACGGGTTCGAATCCCGTTGAAGCCCTGAATTTTTTTCAGGCTTCTTTATTCCAATTGCTTAAATTGGAAATTCACTGCGACGATCATTTATCACTCTCATATACATCCGCAGTTCATATATGAATCATTTCATATACATTACATCATTTCACTCCTCTCACGGGAAAATATGAACTCACAATTGACCTCGCTCCCAATGTGTGGCTTCAATAGCTCAGTTGGTAGAGCATCGCACCGGTAACGCGGAGGTCACGGGTTCGAATCCCGTTGAAGCCCTGAATTTTTTTCAGGCTTCTTTATTCCAATTGCTTAAATTGGAAATTCACTGCGACGATCATTTATCACTCTCATATACATCCGCAGTTCATATATGAATCATTTCATATACATTACATCATTTCACTCCTCTCACGGGAAAATATGAACTCACAATTGACCTCGCTCCCAATGTGTGGCTTCAATAGCTCAGTTGGTAGAGCATCGCACCGGTAACGCGGAGGTCACGGGTTCGAATCCCGTTGAAGCCCTGAATTTTTTTCAGGCTTCTTTATTCCAATTGCTTAAATTGGAAATTCACTGCGACGATCATTTATCACTCTCATATACATCCGCAGTTCATATATGAATCATTTCATATACATTACATCATTTCACTCCTCTCACGGGAAAATATGAACTCACAATTGACCTCGCTCCCAATGTGTGGCTTCAATAGCTCAGTTGGTAGAGCATCGCACCGGTAACGCGGAGGTCACGGGCTCGAATCCCGTTGAAGCCCTGAATTTTTTTCAGGCTTCTTTATTCCAATTGCTTAAATTGGAAATTCACTGCGACGATCATTTATCACTCTCATATACATCCGCAGTTCATATATGAATCATTTCATATACATTACATCAGTATATTTTATATTTAATTTATTAACATAATCGGAGAGAGTAATTGGTCTGTTGTGCAGTTTGTTGGTGTAAATGTAGTAACGCATATACAGCAAGGTAAAAGTCGTCATTTGCAGTGGCTCATGTAGCACTTTCTTATTTGATTCCTTTAGACCTAGAGTGAAAATTAAGATGAATCCAAGTGATGGCGGATTTTTAAAAACACCCTAACTGTACATTTCAAGTCTCGAACTGAACGGTTTTGCAGAAACTGGTGTGAAATTATGCTATAATCTACGTGGTTGTATTTCGACACAAGAGCCCAAAATCGTTTTCAGTGGCTCATGTGACACTATTTTATTCCATTGTTTTGGACCTGGAGTGAAAATTAGGATGACTCCACGTGATGGTGGATTTACAAAAACACCCAAACTGTACATTTCATTTCTCAAACTTGCCAGTTTTGCTGAATATGGAGAGAAATTAAGCTTTATTCTACACTGTGGTATTTCTTCACAATGGCCCAAAACCGTCAATTTCAGTGCCGCATGTAACACTTTCTTATTTGATTCTTTTGGACCAGGCGTAAACATTAGGCTGAATCCATGTGATAGCATTTTTCCAACGACAAAAACTATACATTTCAAATATTTAAAAACTGGCAGGTTTTGCTGGACCTGGAGTGAAAATAAGCTTTAATTTAAGGGCCCAAAATCGTTATTTTCAGTGCTTCATGTTGCACTTTCTTTTTCGATTATTTTGGAATTGTAATGGACATTAAGCTGAATCAACGTCATGGCAATGTTTCCGAAAAGACTCAAACTGTACATTTCAAGTCTCAAACTGGAAGAATTTAATCTCCGTGGTGGCATTTCAAAACAAGGATCTAAACCCATAATTTTCAGTGCTTCATGTAGTACTTTCTTATTCGATTCTTTTGGAACAGGCCTGAACTTTAGGCTGAATCCACATGATGGCAATTTTCCAACCAGACCACAACTGTACAATTCAAGTCTCAAACTTGATGGTTTTGCTGGATCTGGAGTTAAAATAAACTTTTATTTCCGTGGTGGTATTTCAACACAAGCGCCCAAAATCGTCATTTTTAGTGCTTCATGTAGGCACTTTTCCTATTCGATTCTTTTGCACTAGGAGTGAACATTTGGCTGAATCCACGTGATGGCATTTTACCAACAAGACCAAACCTAAGTGCAAATAAGCTTTAATCTACATGGTGGTATTTCAACACAAGGGCCTAAAATCGTCATTTTAAGTGCCTCGTGTAGCACTTTCGTATTAGATTCTTTTGGACGTGGAGTGAACATTAGGCTGAATCAACGTGATGGCATTTCTGCAAAAAGACCAAAGCGTTACGTTTCAAGTCTCAGACTGGATGGTTTTGCTGGATCTGGAGTGAAAATAAACTTTTTAACTGAGCGGTGCTATTTCAACACAAGAGCCCAAAATCGTCATTATCAGTGCCTCATGTAGCACTTTCTTATTCGATTATTTTGGACCTGGAGTGAGCATTAGGCTGAATACACGTGATGGTGGATTTACAAAACGACCCAACGTGAACATTTCAGGTCTCAAACCTGCCAGTTTTTCTCAATCTGGAATGAAATTAAGATTTAATCTACGTTGTGGTATTTCAAGACAAGGGCCCAAAATCGTCATTTTCAGTCGCTCATGTGGCACTTTTTGTTCGATTCTTTTGGATCTGGAGTTAAAATTAGGATGAATTCACGTCAGGGCGGATTTAAACAACCACCCAAAGTGAACATTTCAGGTCTCAAACTTGAAGGTTTTGCTGAATCTTGTGTGAAATTAGGCTTTAATCTACGTGGTGGTATTTTAACACAAAGACCAAAAATCGTCATTTTCAGTGGCTCATGTACCACTTTTCTTATTCGATTCTTTTGGATCTGTATTGAAAATTAGGATGAATACACGTGATTCCGGATTTACATAAACACCCATATCATATTTCAGTTCTCAAGCTGAACGGTTTTGCTGAAACCATAGTTAGTAGTGGGGTCTCCTCTAATAACTATGCTGAAACTGGAGTGAAAATAAGATTTAATCTACGTGGTGGTATTTCAACACAAGGGCCTTAAACGTCATTTGCAGTGGCTCATGTAGCACTTTCATATTCCGTTCTCTTGAACCTGAAGTGAAAATAAGGATGAATCCACGAATCTGGAGTAAAATTAAGCTTTAATCAACGTTTTTCTTATTTGATTATTTGGACATAGAGTGAAAATTAGAATGAATCCGCGTGATGGCGGATTTACAAAAACCAAACACCCAAACTGTGGATTTCAAGTCTCAAGCCGAACGGTTTTTACGTGAAGGTATTTCAACACAAGGGACCAAAATCGTCATTTTCAGTTGCTTATGCAGAACGTTTCATTTCGATTATTTTGGACCTGGAGTAAAAATTAGGATGAATCCACGTGATGGCGGATTTACGGAAGCACTGAAACTGTACATTTCAAGTATCTAGCTGAATGGTATTTCTTTTGATCCGGACCTGGAGTGAACATTAGGCTGAATCAACGTGATAGCATTTTTCCAAAAAGACCCAAACTGTACATTTCAAGTCTCAAACTGGCATGTTCTGCTGGATCTGCAGTGGAAAGAAACTTCAATTTCCGTGGTGGTATTTCAACACAAGGGCCCAAAATCGTCATTTTCAGTGGCTCGTCAAGCACTTTCGTATAGAGTGAACTTTGGCTGAAGCCACGCGATGCCATTTTTCCAACAAGACCAGAACTGTACATTTTAAGAGAAAGTTTATAAAAATAATCAAACAAAAATAGTCTTTTGCGGCAAGGCTAAAAACACAGGGATTTCGCTCATCTTCTGCATGAAGGTAGTCCTTATTAAAACTATGTTATGTTGTTTTTTCCTTCAAATATTTTTTTATTTTTCTGAGAAAAACGAAAATTTCGATTTGACGTCTAGACTTGTCTAGAGTCGATTCAGAGGGTAAAAATTGGGTTGAAATCGACCATTTTCGATTCGCATGTCAAAACGATCAAGCGCAGAAAAAATAAATACAACCGGTTTATTGCAAGACTCTTCCTTGTCCATACAAGCATAGTTTCAAGAGTTTTGGTTTAATCTAATTATTTAACAGTAAACAAAACTAGACTATTCTCACGCGCCATGAAAGTCGGTCGGTCAAAAGAATCGTCATTTTCAGTATGTGCCATATCTCAGAATTCCTTGAGATAAGGTTTTGTAAGTATAGAAGGATGATACTTTCAAAATATGCAAAGTTTGGTTTGGGCAAATGATTAAGTGCTACCGACTGGAATTTTCGAGAATAAAATTTCAAAACTCCTAATTCGCATTTCTTCATATTCAGTCAAAAGAAACCCTTTGGTGAACTATTTAAGAAAATGACATTTAAAATTTCCAAAGGGTTTCTATATTTGAGAAAATCGGCAAAAGGTTAAAAGGCCGTTTTCGCGTCCCCGCCGCCATAAAATTTTGTCGAATTTTTGTGGGTATTCAAAACGCTCGTACGGAAAGAAGGTTGAACGTATGAAATTTATCTTTGGCAGGTATGCGGGGCATCCAATATACTACACAGAAACCTAAAAATATTGCAAAACGATGCAATTAAACAGATCTTTTTTAAAGCCCGAAAATTGGTATTTTGAGCACTTTGGTAAACACTTGAAACAAGGGTAACTTTGGTGGCAAAAATCGTGTCCTGGTACATCGAAATTTGGAATAAAAAAAAGATCGGCGTCAAGTACTATTATGGTACTGTAACATATAAAAAATCCAGCCCGGGCAATTGAAAAACCACCCGTTGAGAGAAGTAAACGCATAGTGAATATTTCATGTATTGACTACAAAAATTGTCACGGTCACGCAACACTAGTAAACACATTTCGATCTGATTTATTCAATGTGTTTTAGTTTTGCTCACTTTGGCTACAGTTTATGCTCGAAAAAGTCTACCTATCTTATGTATAATTTACTGTTTTGTATTCATATAAAAATTAATTTTACAGGATGGGATAATTGATCTGACCGCAAAAATACAAAGGTCAAGTTTCGTGTCATATTTACCGACTTTGCCGCTCACACTGTGTAACTCGCACTGTGAAAGAAATAAAACAATTCAAAGCGAAATGTCTTCACAAAGTAGTCTCGAAGCGTGTCATATTTTATCCTGGTGGTTCTGTTTCATTAAATTACTAACTATTATATTAAACACTGGTAAAAGTTATTTTTAGTTCCGGCTGTATCGATTCTGTAAAGTTTTCCGAAAACCTCAGTCTGTGTGTCAACAACATGAATTTTTCAAATACAGTATGTGTTCATAAACAAGATGATGATCTTATCGACAAGCGTATCTATAGGAGAACATCGAAAAATGAAGTAACTGTGTTCAACTGCTTGTATATTTTCCTTTTAAGAGTGCGGGTCCTCGACTTGATATTATACGCCAGAACTGATACATGTACATGTTTACCAAGAACTGCAAGAACTGGAATTAGATGTCTGTCTGAATGTCTGTTGATTTACTGTTTAACAATAACAATAAAAAACACTCTTGGCTATAAAGCAAAAGATACTATACCACCAGCAGCAGCTTACCATACATGTCCAAACATAACAAGTAACGATTCCATGCTGGTTGAGCAAATACCAAACACATTCGAAAAGGCGATCTCCACAGCCGTTGTCAGCCGTCGTCACGCTCTCCACTTCGCTCCACTGTTCCCAAGCTGTCTGCCTTTCTCCCGTTTGCAATTTTTACACAGGTTCTCTGACTTTTTACCGCATTCACAACCAATCTCGACTCACTCTTTGTACCTCCAGACTCTTAAAATCAAATTCCATCCTTTGGATAGCGGGGAAAGGGAAGGTTATATACGGGTGTTGGGTTGGGAGGTGGGGGGGGGGGGGGGGGGTAGGGGTCAAGGGGTCAAGGTTTATTTTGTCATTGATCTTATTGTCCCACAAAGTGACTGGCCAGATTACCAGAATTGCAGAAGTAATCGTTACCTTAAGGTTGCTATTTCTAGCGGCTACTTATTTAAGCCATTTTTCTGAGCAAGATTTAGTAACTATTTAATTTAGCGATTTCAGAATTTGTTTTTTTAAACCAGGCCCTTGTGTGGGAAATGGTCTAGGCAAACTCTCTTTCGAAGAAAAAACTGTGGCAGCTACAATTCTTTTGCAATGAACTTGGACTAGCTGTTCATGTTCCACAAGTGAGGAAAAGGGCTCTTTATGTGGTCGTGTTGCAAGAACTTGTCCAGGAATGTAGTTGCATGAATGCGGGACCAAGTTAAAATTCTCTGTGTTCTGTTGCGTCTGCAACTATTAAAAGCAGTGGCGGATCAAGGGGAGAAGCCATTGGGCCCTGGTCCCCATTATTTTTAGGCTAAACCGAGGCCCACGGGACAAAGAAAAATCATCTTCAAGAGCTAATTTCAGGTCAGGATGATTGGGGGCCCCACCTACCTAACACTGTTTAGTACACATAAGCTAGCTCCTAATAAATTGTCCAATACTAAGTGTCGTCGTACTAGCCGTGCATTTAAAATTACTATTTTATACACCTCGAGTGACTTCTAGTACACGCATCTCCAAGCTACGTGAGATCCGACAAAGAATTGTGCCAAAGTCTTCCTAACGTTGTGTGGCCCTCTGCATTTAATCGTCCCACATATCCTAAAATAAGGCAAGGGGCAAACCTTTAAATACTGAGAAGTGGAGACAGGAAATGATTTCCGACCAATTTTTTTCTGCAAGGTTGGTCCTTTTCTTCTCTCTACTACAAGGTTTTTTCTTGCTGTTTTTTTTTTTAAGGATCAACCTCTCTTTCTGAATTCCTGTCCACCTCAGTATCTGAGGGTTGAGGGCCAACCCTTAGCTAGTTCCCAGGCTGCTGTCAGTACAACATACCTCAAGGGTGCAATTTTTAACGGCTTCTAATTTTAGTGATTTGAGCGAGTAGCACGAAAATCGCTAAATTAAGTACTCGCTAAAATTAGTCTTCATCAAATTTAATACTCGTTAAATTTTAGTACCTCCCTCCCCCCTCCCCAACGGAAAATAAATTAATCATAGTCGACATCAAAAATTCTTTTAAGAAATGGATATCGAAACTTTGTTCTTTCTGACAATGCCGTCTAGTGATTCTGTTCTTTTACTGAACATTTATTTCCATCTTAGCTATTACTTTATGAAATACTGGTTTACACTGGGTATTTTTTTTTTCTAGGGCCTGCTGATTTTTTTTAAAAAAAAAATCTGAAAATCGCTACATTACATTGTCGCTAAATCTTGCTCAAAAAAATCGCTAAAATTACTACCATCTTAAACCTTAAGGTAACTGATTACACCAGTTAATCTGGTCAGTCACTTCGTGGGACAATAAGATCAATGACAAAATAAACCTTGACCCCCTACCCCCCCCGGCCCCCCCCCCCCCCACCCAACACCCGTGTAAAACCTTCCCCTTCCCCGCTATCCAAAGGATGGAATTTGATTTTAAAGAGTCTGGAGGTACAAAGAGTGAGTCGAGATTGGTTGTGAATGCGGTAAAAAGTCAGAGAACCTGTGTAAAAATTGCAAACGGGAGAAAGGCAGACAGCTTGGGAACAGTGGAGCGAAGTGGAGAGCGTGACGACGGCTGACAACGGCTGTGGAGATCGCCTTTTCGAATGTGTTTGGTATTTGCTCAACCAGCATGGAATCGTTACTTGTTATGTTTGGACATGTATGGTAAGCTGCTGCTGGTGGTATAGTATCTTTTGCTTTATAGCCAAGAGTGTTTTTTATTGTTATTGTTAAACAGTAAATCAACAGACATTCAGACAGACATCTAATTCCAGTTCTTGCAGTTCTTGGTAAACATGTACATGTATCAGTTCTGGCGTATAATATCAAGTCGAGGACCCGCACTCTTAAAAGGAAAATATACAAGCAGTTGAACACAGTTACTTCATTTTTCGATGTTCTCCTATAGATACGCTTGTCGATAAGATCATCATCTTGTTTATGAACACATACTGTATTTGAAAAATTCATGTTGTTGACACACAGACTGAGGTATTCGGAAAACTTTACAGAATCGATACAGCCGGAACTAAAAATAACTTTTACCAGTGTTTAATATAATAGTTAGTAATTTAATGAAACAGAACCACCAGGATAAAATATGACACGCTTCGAGACTACTTTGTGAAGACATTTCGCTTTGAATTGTTTTATTTCTTTCACAGTGCGAGTTACACAGTGTGAGCGGCAAAGTCGGTAAATATGACACGAAACTTGACCTTTGTATTTTTGCGGTCAGATCAATTATCCCATCCTGTAAAATTAATTTTTATATGAATACAAAACAGTAAATTATACATAAGATAGGTAGACTTTTTCGAGCATAAACTGTAGCCAAAGTGAGCAAAACTAAAACACATTGAATAAATCAGATCGAAATGTGTTTACTAGTGTTGCGTGACCGTGACAATTTTTGTAGTCAATACATGAAATATTCACTATGCGTTTACTTCTCTCAACGGGTGGTTTTTCAATTGCCCGGGCTGGATTTTTTATATGTTACAGTACCATAATAGTACTTGACGCCGATCTTTTTTTTATTCCAAATTTCGATGTACCAGGACACGATTTTTGCCACCAAAGTTACCCTTGTTTCAAGTGTTTACCAAAGTGCTCAAAATACCAATTTTCGGGCTTTAAAAAAGATCTGTTTAATTGCATCGTTTTGCAATATTTTTAGGTTTCTGTGTAGTATATTGGATGCCCCGCATACCTGCCAAAGATAAATTTCATACGTTCAACCTTCTTTCCGTACGAGTGTTTTGAATACCCACAAAAATTCGACAAAATTTTATGGCGGCGGGGACGCGAAAACGGCCTTTTAACCTTTTGCCGATTTTCTCAAATATAAAAACCCTTTGGAAATTTTAAATGTCATTTTCTTAAATAGTTCACCAAAGGGTTTCTTTTGACTGAATATGAAGAAATGCGAATTAGGAGTTTTGAAATTTTATTCTCGAAAATTCCAGTCGGTAGCACTTAAGCACTTGTCAAAAAATTATTCAAAATCGTACAAAAACGGCACAAAATCACGCCAGCCTTCGAATGCGTGACTGAACATTATTACCACCGTATTTGTTCTTTAAATCAATTTAATCGCAATACTTGCAATACCTAGGCATAAATCATAATAAATATGTTCACCTTTGCTTGATTATGATGTCCTGACCGTTTTAATACGTTTCTTTCAAAATCAGATTCTTTACAAGTAAGATTCAATAAAATGACCTTACCGCGCTGCCTTGCTGTCTTGTGTCAAAAGTTCGCCTTTGGCACCCGCGGAATCGCGCATTTGGCGCTCGAAGAGAGAACCACGTTGTGCTCGAAATGAGAGCCTGCTAGCAGGCTATTCCTCACCTTTTCGGGTTACTTTTAAGTGATTCCGAATGAGTTCGTCTCTCACCCTACTTTACTCCACGAAACCATCCGGAAATTTACGAAATCCGCCTGTGGATTTTCGTGACTCCTTTGCCTCTCAGAGAGATTGGCAAAATATTATTATTTTATATTATAATAAACGTGGTAGTAAAAGGCAAATCTAACCCGTAAAACTTCCGGTGAATTCAGGCAGCAACACTGAGTTGTAGATGAATGCTCTCCGAATAATTCAAGCTTTATTTGTGCTTACATTGGCTATATGCGCCGTACATTTTACATTGTTATAAATTTTTGCGTGTTGTTTTTCTTTTTCCCATCGCTTCACGTTTGGTTTTTGTTTTGCATATTAATTTTTATCTCGCACGTGCGAAAAGAAATGCCACATGCCGATTGGTTGTTTGTTTGTAAGCTAAAGCCTAACCCATGAACCCTGCTTTGGTATAACTTTTCGTTAGTTTGTATTGTTTTAGATCACGGAGGCGTCAAGCTTCTTACTATAGTTAGAGTGAACAGAGAAGCGGTCACATTACTGAAACAGCTAACTAAACTTATCCCTGTCTTAACTTAAGTTCGTAGTCGTGATGTGACCACAGCCATTAACAGTAATATATTTAAGTATAACGTGAAGGACAATAGATAGATCTTAAACACGAATAAATTGCAAGAGCCTAAGGTTTCTTCGTAGAATAAAAGTAAAAGCAACTAATTCATGTCTGTTTTACCAATTTAAACGAAATAAGTATTAATAATAATGTATTTGGCCATTTCAGGCCTTGGCATTCTTGTGAAAGCAGTCGTCGTTGTTAAGGAGCTGAAAGTGTTTTCCCATATCCCCTGGCTAAAAAAAGCAGAAGTCGTATGCAATTTCAATACAACCAATCAGCACACCCGAAACACCGTGAACAAACAATAGACAGGCCGAACTTTCGGCATATTCCAAACGCTCAGTTGCATTGAATCAGCGTCTTCATTTTTGTTCGGAAAGTATTTGCGATGGCCGTATTGGCGATATTTTTTCCCCTTAAAATTGAGGTAATAAATTAAACATTTCAAAATTACACTTGCAAGAAATATACAACGTAGTTTAATTTCTTGCAGAACGTTTAATTTAAAATAAAATGTTATCGAACTAATGGTCTCCCAACCTGTCTTATGCGCTATAAAAATATGGATTTTATTTCGATTAAATACGTTATAGAAATTACGAGTAAATGCGTTCTCCTACAGAGCAATTTCCCATGAGCAGGTGTGTTAAATTGTCAGTAACATAATGTCGTGTCTTAAAATCTCAGAGATTTAATTTGAGAGGCGAGTTGTGAATAATAATAAATCGGTGTCTCAAATTAAAATGATAAATGAGCACTTACGAGTGACAGTTTAGCTATTAATAAATATTCAATCAGAAATAACAGTGTTTAAAGCAAACTCTTCTCGAGTGTTTTTAAATACGCAGGAATCAAGATACTAGAATCATCTCAGTGTGCACTCAACAAACATACAAGGTAGGTACTGACCAAGTATCATTGAAGCATATCGTACAAAGCGCCAATCGTGTTTTAACTTTAAATTTCATGCTTTCAATATTTGGTGAACCTGGCACGCCATAGGAACTTTGTCAAAATAATATGTCGCCCTGAATGCAGAGTACACTACAAAAAACGTTTTTTTTTTTTTTGAAATGCGTAGTTAATTAATAAAGTGGCACAGCTCTCAAGTTAAAAACTGATCTGAACACAACATCTTTTTTTCAATGTCCGTTTTTTTGCGGTCTCTTCTAAATCAAAACAATTGCCTTAAGCGATGTCCGTAGCACGAAGAGGATACGTTTTATTTGCGAAGGTGCATGTTTACTCGTAAAAAGAAATAAAACTACAGGACGATCCCATGTTCGAGCGCGAGACGGTATCCGCGCAGTTAAACCTAGCCTTCTCCGTCTCTTATCCTTGTGTGAATTTGTTGGAAGTATCGTTGAATTTGTCGCCTCCAAATTGTTTAAAGACGATTTCGAGAGCGTATGAGACGTTAACCGCTTGATACGGGAGCCAGGATTTAAGGAGGCCCTGTTAGGGTAGGTATTCATGTCTCGCGTTTGAATTTCAAAGCTTGCGTGTCATGTTGCAACTAAGAATAGTCCACATGTCGCTGCCGGAATTTCGTTATCTCGTCTAAAGGCGGACGCGAATATCTTAATGTACAGAGTTAAAAAGTTAAAAACAATGTGGCTTATACTTAGGTACACAGAGCAGGAGTTTCTCAGGTTCTTTATTTAATCTCGTCGTGACTCTGATGTAAGTTCACAGAGCAGGAGTCCTCGTGCATTTTGAAAGAGCCCGTAAAATTACTTTCTAAGTTTTTGGCAGCTAAAAAAACGACGTCACTAACTAGTACACAAGAGCAAAGAGTTTTTTTCGGGCATTTTAATTTCGTAGTTAAAAGAGGCATGCGTGCCTCCCGTCTGAATTTAAAGCTCTTCATGTCGCTATAATGAACGGCCTGCAAGTCGATGTCGAAATTTCTTTATTTCGTCTAAACACGGACGCAACTAACAGAGCAGGAGTTTCTCAGGTATTTTAATTTCTCAACCAATTAAACTCGTCGTGGCTAACCTAGGAACACGGAGCAGAAGTTTCTTTGGTATTTTAAAAAGGCAGTTAATGATTTGTTTTTTTTTTTAATGTATCGACCAATTAAAAACGATGTGACTCTGAACATAGGTACACGGAGCAGGAGTTTCTGGTGCATTTTGAAAGAGCCATTAAACTTAATGTAATGTTTTTACGTATTTAAATACGACATGACCAGCTTTAGTACACAAGAGCAGGAGTTTCTCGGTTTTTGCATGCACAGAGTTAATAAAAACTATTTTTCCGATGAAAATTTCTTGACTGACAAAATTAGTTCAGCTGGTCAACAATTCTCGATCGCTAAAAGTATTTTTCCACTGATTCCTCGACCCCGATCGACGGGCCCTTATTTTTCGACTGCTGCGCGCAGTCCAGCATTCGTCGATTTTTTCAAATTGTGGGTTTTCATCTCACTCGGCTAGAATAGCATCCTGCAGTTGGCTTTTCTGTCCAATTTGCTTACACTTTGCTATTCTTTATCAAAATGAAGTACATTAGTTGGTTGCCAGTTTAAAGCAGCAATATTCCCGCTTTAGCTGAAATAAATAGAATATCTATTTGATGCAAACCCTTAAGCGGTAAGTTGTTTTCTTTGAATATTGCTTTCATTGAAGTTATGACTTGTTGATCAGCCACAGCCAAAACTAATAAGGATCTGTTACCTTGTGCGCTTTGTAGCGAAATACAAGTGGGTAAGTCAAGCAACGAAAGCATTTGACTGATTGAATTTATCCCCTTTTCGACTTGATAACTTTCTACCTGTAAAATCCGTGGGACCTAAAAACAAGCCCTGCATGTTGATGATACAGGGTATTTGTG